>NC_088606.1:2774166-3143333 GCF_036013475.1 Columba livia
AAAGGAATCGGAGCTTTGATTCCTAATTTCAGAGCTGAATCATAAATTCACAGAATTTCTGATGACATCCTGTCCAAGTTAAATGTGCCTGTGGTGAGCTTTAATGTCCTTTTTAATTTTAACCTTGATCTCAGCAGCTCTTCTAAAGATAGTATCCACTTACAAATAAAAGCAGCAGCATGAGGCAGGCTGAAGAAGCTGCCCACAAGTGCTAATTACTTCTTTAGTCTTCTATATCGTCTTTAATTTAGGATGAGGAGATAACACCCTCAAAAGCCAAACAAATTTTCAATGTCATGTTTGATGACTTAAGTAGTTTGATGCCAGCTGCTACATTACATTTGGAATTCAGTATTTTAAATCCCATATATCTTTTGTTATGTTCTCTACTGACTGTAGGAATTAACACATTTTATAATTGTCAATTCAAGTCGTACCACAAGCAGAGTTTAATAGCAGGTCTAGAGAACTAAGTGTCTGTGCTACACTCAGAGGGGCCCTTGAGATATGGATGCATGGAGTAATTTGAAGTAGTTTAATTCCACATTTAAGTCTTGCTTTCACTTTAAAAGTTCACCAAATGCATCAGCAAGTCTATATGGTGTAAAGGCAGCATGTACCAAAGAGTTTATGCACACTGGGTGTCCTTTATGAAGTTTTGCTACCAGAGGAATCTTGTAGTTGGCAAAACTAGGCCTCTCACGTGGAATAAAAGGATCAAATTCATAATAGTTCTTGCTACAGCCAAAAAAGCACCTCGGAACAGTCTTGTCCCAAATGGTTTAGCTTCCCCATGTTATTTAATTAGGTGTTGGTCCCACTGATGAAAGTGGCTAGAAAAAAAGGCATTTCTGGCCTTACCTCACTGTGGTAATTGCAGCCACAAGAGCCCAAGTTAGATAAACCTGCCCAGCAGCAGATGAGCTTTCAGACAATATTAAGAGCTAAGACTGTTTCACGTGACTATTTAGCATTCTTCTAGGCTAAAGTAAAAGTCCGGTAAGACTACCTCATGGTTATAATACTGAAAAAGACCAGAACTGTACAGTAAAACAACCCCTGATGTTTCAGACAAGCTGCATTTGCATAAGTTTAATACTTTCTTCCCATAAAGTTCAGATGACCACATCATAAAATTCTCACCTCTTAACTCAAAACCATTGCTCTGTTCCCTTAGGAAGAGGCATTAAGATAATAGCAGTGCTTTTAACTTTCCCTTTCAGAAGTGGTAGAATTAAGGCCTCAATTCAATTATATTTCAGTTATTGAGTTCATCTGTAAGCATCTCTCTCCTGTAATATAATCATCTATAAGCAGCTCTTCTGGCCATCTTAGCATCTGTACATCTCTGCTGGCCCAGGTAAACAACAAACAGGCTTGTATGTATTTTAAAATAAAACTATTTGTAGTTTTTAAGCTATCAGGACGTTCTCTTGAATCAGCTCGTCTGTAAAGGAGCTATTATTTTATTGACAATATAAACAGTAAAGATATTGAGCTCGAGATTGGATTTGTTCAGTGCTTCCTGTAGGCACACAAATACCTAATAGAAGAGCTGTAGAAACAGTTAATATTCATGGCACCTTAAAAATAAACACAAGTTGCACGGCTAATGAAAACAATATAGTCTTGTCATATTAATTTGTGGAAGAAATTGGAACAATAACGAGCTTGCTAAACTATTAGGGATGACACAGTTAATATTAAGGAAACATTTGACAGTCTGGTGAGAAAGCATGCAGATATTGGAGATAAATATGAAAACACCTTCAAGCCTCACAGTCAATGGGTTAGAAGGAAGGGGTTGAGCCACTTTTCATTTTCTTATGTTCAATTTCATTCTTTTGAATGCAATTGATTGTTTCTTTCTGTTTTCATGGCAATGCCTTAGAAGTAGGCGCCTTGGCCTACAGAATCAAACTGCACAATATACTGACCGCAAAGATTTTCGTGCGGCTGTCCAAGTAAAAATCTTACATTAAAATGAATAGTGGCTTCTTTACTTAAAAGATGCATGGAATAAAAAAAAAAAAAAAATCCATAAAATAAATGTTTTCTCCATGCTAGGGTAGGACATTGAAAACGATTGCTCTACCTTCGCACACTATTTCAGAAAGAGAACTGCACCCTTCTCTGCTAGTTCCAACCACTGAGCTCTAGACACGTTAGCCACGAACAAAAGGAGAACAGCACAAAAGAGAAAGTTAGAAGTCATCAAGTGCTAAGTGAACGTTACACACACCTGCTCAGAAAGTCCTATCAGGAGTAAATAAAGTCTGAAGGGGTTTAAGAGTGTTTGGAATTTTCCCAAAGCTTAATTAAGACTGTACAAACAAAAGGGCAGGGCATGGAAACAAGTCTTTTCGGTAATTTGTCAAAATCTCATCTTTTCTCATCAAGTTTTCACAATTTTACAGCTAGCTACTTAGTATATTCAGCACAACATTTCCCATTTGCCTACTTGTGAAAAACATGAAGTCTATTAAGAAACAATGTTGGGAAAGTCTCATCTAGAAGATGCTTTGATTTATTGAACAAGTCAAAATTGTGGTGGGTTTTTGGTGTTCGCTTTTAAACTCGAATTCAGGACATCAAGCTCAGGTAAGACTGCTGAGACACAACTCGCACGTCTTGCCTGACCTTCAGGCATAAACTAATTTAATTTGCCTGTTCCTGTAAAAGGAGGACACTGAATAATGCAATTTTGCTAAGATCCAGCATGATCCATCTCCAGCAGTGCTGACCAAGCATCCACACTTACAGCAGGCTTGGGAAGAACCTCAGTTGAAGTTTTCACTCACACATGCTTTTCGATTAACAGCAAATTATGCAAACTGTTAATCTATCACGCTCTGGATTAAATAGCAAGGTTTAAATTCAGCAGATTACTCCCACAGTACTTAGGAATAGGTTTAGAGCAGTATTACACAAATATTAGTTAGGAAACTCGAGGTTACATGTTTCAGGAAGGAAAATGGAAGTGTTAGCCTTGCCTCAAGCATAGAAACAACATTTCTTCGCTCTTTGATTTTATAACTGAAGCCTTATGTGAATTATGAGGAATCACAACAGGAGAAATGTGTTTGTCACAGTAACACCTTGATCATGAAAGATGAGATTAGGCACTAGAGGAGATTAATTCTTGCTTTGATTAGTTTCCTCTGTTCCTACACATATAGAATTTTTTAACATGAATTAATAGATTCAATGAGATAGTGATGAAGCCCCACACTATTCAGTACTGACTGAAAAGTACCTCCATTAACTGATCGTCCAGTTTGACTTGCTTTTTTCTTAGCCCTTCATTTTCTGAGCTGGTTTCCAGTTCACGTTCAAGAGAATTCATCTGACTGATCTGTTAAGGACAAGAAGTTACTTTAGATGGTCATTTCTTATTTTGTCTTTTTTAATACACAAGTCACAAATCAGTGCACATGAAGACAATTCAAGATTAAAAGACACAGGTATTTGGACAAGTAAAATGTTTCGCTAAAAGTGATATCTAAGACAATGTTATACAGCAACTCTGACACAATTTTCAAAGAATAGACAGAGCTACTGATTTTTAATCTAGAAGTGGTAATGCCCGCTCTGCAAAAGCACAGAGACAGTCAGCAACTTGGGACAGGGATTTGTGAGACCAAGAACACAAAGCTGAGCATAGAAAAAGAAAATCACAGCTTACCACATTAGCTCTTAGAGATGCAAAGTCTTGCACTGAGTCACATTTACCATCTAAAACTCACCTTTCTGTTTGCAGATGACAACTCCTTCTGCAGCTGTTCGCACTCTCTCTTCAAGCTTAACTTCTCTTGCTCTATGGCTTTGACGATACCTGACTGGCTTTGATGCTTTTGGTGCTTTAGGGAAAGGATTGTGGATTCCAGCTGTCGGATCTAAAGAGCCCAGAGATGAACAGATGTGGAAGGACATTCCAGACCATTCAAAAATCAAATTATATCCACTTCATCTAAAATACCGAGTACCAATTGATTTCGGAGTCATAACAGATTCTGGTATATTTTTTACATTTAGGCTTTGAGGAACAAAAGGTCTTTCCTTTCCTCCTCCTCCTAATCTGCCTAATGCTGTGCACCAAGAAACTGAATTTAAAGAATGCTTGGAATATTAAGAACTTGGAATGCTTGGAATATTAAGGGACCAGAATGTTGGACAAGGATTATCAGGATTTTCTTTTAAAAAGGAGCTGTTTGAAACATCGTAAATGTGTCCACATACTCAGTGCAGATATAAAGGAAAACAAAGGGCATATTTAGTGCTACCTGGCACGGATAAGACATCAGTCCCTATCTCTCAATCAGCCCATTATTAACTCAAGTGGCACCAGAGGAGGTTGATGTTGGATCTGGGGATCAATTTCTTCCCCAAAGGGCTGTGGGGCATTGGAACAGGCTCCCCAGGGCAGTGCTGGAGTCACCAGCCCTGGAGGGCTGGACAGACGGAGATGAGGTTCTCAGGACATGGGGCAGTGCCGGGGGTGGGGTAAAGGTTGGACTCGATGATCTTGAGGGTCTTTTCTAACCAAAATGATTTTATGATTCTACAAAACAAAGATGCTGAAGGGAGTGGAGCATCTCCTGTGTGAGAAAAGGCTGAGGGAGCTGGGGCTCTGGGGCTGGACAAGAGGAGACTGAGGAGCGACCTCATTTATGTTTATGAATATGTAAAGAGTGAGTGTCAGGAGGATGGAGCCAGGCTCTTCTGGGTGACAGCCAATGGTAGGACAAGGGGTAATGGGTACAAACTGGAACACAGGAGGTTCCACTTAAATTTGAGAAGAAACTTGTTCCCGGTGAGGGTGCCAGAGCCTGGCCCAGGCTGCCCAGGGGGGTTGTGGAGTCTCCTTCTGTGCAGACATTCCAACCCGCCTGGACACCTTCCTGTGTAACCTCATCTGGGTGTTCCTGCTCCATGGGGGGATTGCACTGGATGAGCTTTCCAGGTCCCTTCCAACCCCTTACATTCTGTGATTCTGTGAAAAACTATTCCATTGTGCATTCTTTCCGCAAACTAATGAGCAACTTTCTTCTCCTATATTACCTCTGCCAAACAATCATAGAATCATTTCAGTTGGAGGAGACCCTCAGGATCATCGAGTCCAACCATAACCTAACTCTAGCATGTGCCTAAGAACCTCATCTAAATGTCTTTTAAACCCCTCCAGGGATGGTGACCCCACCACTGCCCTGGGCAGCCTGTTCCAACACGAATCATTAAGCCTCGCCTAGCACACAGGGTCCACCTGTGATCCGTCACACCTTGCTCACGTTACCTTCTCCCTGGAGTGCGTTAGGTCCGTCTTAGCGCTCTGGACCTCTCTCTGCAGCCTCTCGTTCTCCTGCCGGAGCAGCTGCTGCTCCTGGTCCATCAGCTGCTCCTGGTGGTCCTGCAGCCCTGAGGAAGGCACAGCCCCTTCTAGAACCCGATTCTTAAGACAGACAGAATTGCAGGGTTAGGCCTTCAACAAAGAAGCAGACATTTTCTCTATTCAGGTGGTTTTTAATTGGCTTTCGGTAACTCTAAAGCTGCAGGATTCCTGTCCTCCTCCCACCCTACGTTTTCCACCAAGAAACCCAACATATTAATCATGGTGCCAACCCAAAGCGCTTCCTTTTGCTAAAATCCCGGCTAATAGCTGCGCGCCAGAGCGGGTGATGCGAGTGCACAGAGTTCAACACCACAAAAAAGCGATTTGTGCTCCATTTCACAGCCTCATCAAGCAAATAATAGAACTCGCTATTATATATTATTCAGTAATAGCGGTAATTTAGTTCCTGTTGTACAATTCTGAAACAGCCTCTTTTCCATGTGGACATTAAATATTCCTTAATTACACGGCAAACGAGCTAAATTAGTGACTGAATTCATAATACCAATCCCAAGACTGCTGTCTACAACCTCTTTCAGTGACAATTCCTCATCAGTTAAGAGGCTGACATAATACTGTGCCTTTCAAAACCAAGTCTGACTGAAAATTAGAGCCCCCTGTCAATTACTGGTTTGATTGTTAATAAGCGTGTAGCTTTGATAGGTGTAAATTCATACATGTCCCACAGATTGAATTATTTTTGCAAAAGATTTCTTTGAGGGAAGAAGGGACACGCAGGAGATGGACCGATATGTCCTTATATTCAAAACTTATTGCAAGTGTTTTAAAAATAACTTTAAAATCTGCGCTTTATATACAATCTAACAGGATTGTATATAAACTACTAAATACAGAGAACATCAAAATAGGGCTTTTTTGTACCCACATCCTTTAAGCTTTTTTTAAATTAGCTTTATATCACTTGTCTGTAAACCCCGGCATGCAAAGCCAACCGACCCCGAGGCACCCGAACCCGTTACCTTTTCATTGGCATTCTGCAGTTGCTTGTGCAAAGACATCACTTCTTGTTTCAGAGCTTCCTTCTCCTGTTGGCTCGCCCGTAAGTCCGATTGGAGTCGGGACATTTGAAGGTTGGTATTTTGCAGCGTTTCGTCAAGACTCTGAACCTGTCCAAGAGCAGCAACACACAGCTTGGCCTTCGCTGGACCAACACTTCTAACTTTGGTTTGCTAGGACGTCTGTGCACCACAAATCACCCACATTTAGGTTCTCAGATCGAAGAAGTTTTAACTCAAAGGGACTTTGACAGCCCCCCTTTAAAAATGCTAAATGTTTTTCTGACTTTCTGTTCCAAATTAGGAACCGATCTAGTCAATGGACTGAAGTTGGACCAAGGGTTGGACTTGCTGATCTCTGAGGTCTTTCCCAAGCCAGTCGACTCTGTGATTCAGCGACTCTGAATACGGCAACGAAATTGCATTCAGAGACATCTTCCACCCCTGAATATTTATTGTGACGTGCTGGGAAGAGAAGATTTCTCTTGAATTATTTATTCTTCCTGGTGGCCCATGGCCAACAAGGAACCTCGAGTGTAATCAGCCCAGCAACAAGCCATTTTTCCCTGCCTGGTGAGAGATGGGCCATGGACAGAAGGGCAGAGTCCCTGCAATATTTTAGGAGTAACCAGGCAGAATGAATTGGCAAAAGGAACTTTTAGATGCACAACAACATAGCTTATTCTCAGGGAAAAATCTCCCTCATTGCATTTAACAAGTTGCCTCTTGTCCTTTAAGAATGTCGCTTGGAAAGCCCATCAAAGCGGCCATTCTTAGCTGTGTGACATCTTCACACATGCTAGGAGATGGCTGATTTATAAGAAAAAAAGGCACTGAAAGGTTTTAAAAGTGCTTTTGATCTCAGGCTATAATAAAAACCACTGTTATACCTTTTCTTGTGACACGGCGAGCTGTGTTGTCAGGGTCTGACTCTGCTGTTCCCAGGTCTTCTGTTCCTGCTTCAAGCTGCCGATTGCGTTCTCTAAGCAGCTTACTTGAGCTACCTGAAATAAGATTACATCAGTAAGCCCGACTCATTCCGGATTTAACTCTATTTGACTCTGAGTGTTAAGCCAGAGGGAGTTACAGCTACGCAGAGAAAATTGCAGGAGAGCAAAAAAACCCTTCAGCCCGAATCTCCACACAATGAGATCATTATTTATAGCGTGTATATCAGTTACACTGCTCAAGTTCAGCATCAGAATATGTTAGAGTTGCAATAAAAGCACAATAACACTGTCTTCCTTGTCCCGCTGCAATATTTATATCCAGGCCTCTGTTCCTTGCAATGGTTGGAATTTTCTATATAATCAAAGAAAAGTAAAGCTGACCTTCCAAATCTAAGCTTTCTCTTTAAAACCAGCTAGGAAAAAAACAGAGGCAACTAAGCCTTTATCTGGCTTGAAGGTAAAAAAACCAAAATGCAAAGTATTTTTACAAGTTAGAGTGATACAGATATTGATATAAGAATTTTAACAGCCCACTACAGCATGTGGGTAGCGCCGTGGATTTGCAGTTTGTTCTTACCTTATCAATACATCTGTTTAATTCCTCACTCAGGGCGTCTTTCTCTTTCTGCAGCTTTTCATTTTTAGTCATTAAGCTCGAAACTTCATTGTGAAGGTCCGAGAGGTCGGGACATCTGGGCAGCTGTGGGAAACAAACCCCTCACAGCTGCATTTCTGTGCTGTTTCCAAATTTTGCATGCAAAATAATACCGCACTGCTGACTTCTGATCCTTTTCCTATTTGATACAGCGCTTCAGCTTAACACTCTGCCTTCCCCTGTGCTGCTCTGTCTTCACTCACTCAATCTTCTGTCTTTAATTACACTCAAGCCACAATCCACTCTTCACTGAATAGGCCTCATCTGCTTTTAAGACCATTATCAATCCTAAGCTTTGGGTGCAAGCGCTTGACGCTGTAAGGAAAATTACTTTGTGGAGCCCTAATCAGGAGAGCTAACTCATTTGTAGCCTTCATTATCTATGTTTATTAGCATATATTTACAGCGGATTGAACTGCGTTTATACAGGTGATAACTAAACACTCCAGGAAATGATCCCCAGAAGCTGTGAGACATCACAGTCTCCAGATGGGTTTAGCAATAGGAATTATCTCCAAGAGGAAACGCTGGAAGAGACCCATCCTTAAATTGAGCTATATGGGTATCACCAGGTACACAGGGAAAATGTTCCCCTGCCTATAGTGTCTGCACAAACTAGAAAAGCTGTGTCCATTCCTTAATTAGAGCTTTAAATCTTCGTCTCCATTGTCAAAGCCTGACTTTGTAAGATGCACTACTCTGGAAGACCTTTTGGTGAAGGCCACAGGAAACAAACCTTATTTGAACAATTCTGCATTGTAGCAAGAGACTGTTTCAAGAGGTTTTATATTCCCCTAGTGTTATGACCTTTCTTTAAATAAATCAGCTATTTCCAACTCCAGCAAAAGAGCAGAGCACATTAAGAGCCAGCCAGCGATATCTGATAGCACTCGAATAGAACACCATACCTGCTTTGTCTTCTCGAGTTCCTGCTTGAGCATGTGGTTCTCCTGCTCCAATACATGAGCCTGAACCTTCATTTTCGACAGCTCCATCTCCAAGGAAGACACCATAGTTGATAACTGCAAAAAGTACAAGGCTTCAACTTAGGGGACACGCAGAGTGACAAAGGTTAAGCGGAGGATGCTGCAGCCCGTGACACAGCTGTGAGCTGGGATGGCACTGGACTGAATGGAACAGGCAGGCTGGAAAACGCAGGTAAATACTGAGCATCACTACGCTCCGTTTTCAGGACAAACCCACGCACCTGGCTGCTTTGGCTCTTGCCACGTTCTCCTCCCACTGCTGCACACAGGTGCATTTGCAGCTCGCACTTAGGAAAGTTCAGCTTTGAAAGACCCCGCAAAGTTCAAGAAAGGGATGCTCATTCCACAGCATCTCCTAAAAGTTCAGTTGTCTCATCCCCTTAGACACAGTGTAACCTCCTACCTTCACTTTGGAGTTCTCCAGTTCCTCTTGGAGTACCAGTCTCTCCTTTTCCCATTCTTCCAGCGTACACTTTCCCGCTTCCCTTTCCTTCTGCTTGAGCACCCTTGCCAGCTGTTGATTCAGATCCTGCACATCTGCTTGATTTTTGGAGTTCCTCTGGCTAAGTTCTGTATTTTCAGAGTCCAGCTGCTGGTTCCTGGTCTTCAGATCTGCCACCTGGATTGGGACAGTAGTGTCAGCAATGACTGCATTTACACCAGAGATGAGATTTTGTCAAACATTTCCTTTCTTAAGATGATTAAAAGAACTGCCAAGTGTCACTCCAGTTCTAGGGTGACTCTGAGCAGCAGGGCACAGCTATTAACTCTACTCTCTTCTCTGTAGCACCACTTTTATTTCCCTGTAGCTATTTAACTTGCTTCAGGCTCTAATTATATGCCAAATCAAGTAGAAGCATATTTAGGAGTAGGAATCTGCCTGATGGTCAGCCTTACAAATTGTTAATTTCTCATAATTGGCCTTAATTATAGCAGCTTTGGTACCAGTCATCTGGCAAAGCACCCTGTTCCTCCTTCCCATTTTGAGGGTTGTGCTGGTGAGCTAGTGGATTATTCTGAGCAAGCAGAGTTTTACAAAGCAATAACAAGAGGGACAAGGATGTAAGAGCTACTTAAACCTTTTACCTTGCCATTTAGCATAACAAACCACCCTTAAAATAGAAGTTGCAGTCTCACGGATATGAGCAAATGCTCAGGGCTGGCAGGATTCCTGGAGCCAGCTCGCTGGGAAACAAGTAGAGGCTGAGTCACATAACCTCTGTTTCCCATAAGCATTACCCACAGAGACTACAAAATAAAGATTTTCAACTTTATATTTCTATTAAATAAACTTTCCAAAAGTGCTCTCAAGTCTGTAAGCAAGATAGTTACAGCAGCATTGCGGGTGTCTCCTGTTTAGGTCAAACAAACCTCATATCAATCCCAAAGAGCTAATGAGAACATTTATCAAGAAGTTAAATATATATAATGGTCATTTGCTGTTGCCTTTGTGGCCATCTAAGGAACAACTTTTATACAGTGATGATTTCTGCAGAAGCGGTGATGGGCTCAGTCGTATACCTGCTTTTTCAGGTTGTCAACCATCTTCTGTACAGCCACCTTCTCCTTTCTCACAGCCTCTATCTTTTGCCTAAGGAAAGAATGGCAGCTCATTAATATGAGGGTCACTTCTTAATATACACAACTACAAGAACAGGCTGGGTTTTGACATTTCCCGAAACGGTAATTGTGGATATTTATTTATTGCTTGGCATCACCGTTTTGCATGAGCTTGGCAACCGCTCCGCTCCTCAAGGTTCCCCACATAGTTCTTTTCTAGAACGGAAGAACAGTCCCAGGATCATGGATGGTTATTGATGCACAAAAGACCAAACCACTGCAACGCTCTCACACTGTACGTCTTTTCTAAGGCTACCCCAGCCCAACAAGCTCTGCCTTGGCTGAAACCAGAATAATCACATCACGTCACCTCATAAGTAGCTCTTGGTTTGCATGTGTCACTGGGTCATCTCAACCCCTACATTTAAGCCCCTGCTTTGGCTCTAGGAACGGGCAGGACAAGCTAAGGCAGAGGAAAAGGACAACAAACAAACTGTCAGCTGGCTGGATTTCCAAAGGCGCCGTGGAATAACCCCCATTTCAGGTTTTGTAGAACATCTAACACACGAAGGAGCTTTAAGAAAAGGGATGTGACCATCACACTGGCACCGCGGGGAGAGCCCGGAGGTGCACATCCCGCTGAATTCTTACCGCATTTCTTCTCGGGATCCATTCAGCTCCCTCAGCTTCAGGCTGGAGGCATTGCCTTCCTCATTTAACAAAGTCACTTCATTTTTCAGAACAGTATTTTCTTCCCTGAGCTTCTCAGCTTCACACCTGTGGCAGAGAGACAAGCGTAAACTGTTTCTATTAGATCATCTGGGCCCACAGGGAGAAAAATCCCTAAAAGCCAGTACTTGTAATATTTCAAAACAAAGCTACAATTGACTTATTTTATGTATGAACTGTATACAGATTTTACATTTTGTTTAGCAAGAGTGCTTCCAAAATCCTTGAAAAAGGGGTTTTTCATGCATGTTTTTGTACAGCTAAAGTTAGTTATAAATCTAAGATACCTAGTAAAAGTTTCACAGTGTAGGGAAAAGGGACCTGGGGGTCCTGGGGACAGCAGGGTGACCATGAGCCAGCACTGGGCCCTTGTGGCCAGGAAGCCAGTGGTACCTGGGGTGGGTTAGAAGGGGGTGGTCAGTAGGTCAGAGAGGTTCTCCTGCCCCTCTGCTCTGCCCTGGGGAGACCACACCTGGAATATTGTGTCCAGTTGTGGCCCCTCAGTTCCAGCAGGACAGGGAACTGCTGGAGAGAGTCCAGCGCAGCCACCAAGATGCTGAAGGGAGTGGAGCATCTCCCGTGTGAGGAAAGGCTGAGGGAGCTGGGGCTCTGGAGCTGGACAAGAGGAGACTGAGGGGGGACTCATTCCTGGGGATCAATATGGAAAGGGGGAGTGTCAGGAGGATGGAGCCAGGCTCTTCTCAGTGACAACCAGTGGTAGGACAAGGGGTAATGGGTACAAACTGGAACACAAGAGGTTCCACTTAAATTTGAGAAGAAACTTGTTCCTGGTGAGGGTGGCAGAGCCTGGCCCAGGCTGCCCAGGGGGGTTGTGGAGTCTCCTTCTGTGCAGACATTCCAACCCGCCTGGACACCTTCCTGTGTAACCTCATCTGGGTGTTCCTGCTCCATGGGGGGATTGCACTGGATGAGCTTTCCAGGGCCCTTCCAACCCCTGACATTCTGAGATTTTGTGATTCTATGTCTTTCAGTCCTTAAGTTACAAATGACATAACTTTAAACAGCTGAACTCCACAATATGCAGACTCCTAGAAGAGTGAGCCGTTTCCCCAGCTGTTTCTAGAACCCAGTATGCTGGGAACAGTGTTAAAGTGCTTTTTCTGTCCTGAGGCAACTGGAAAAAATAACTTAACCATGGTGCAATACCCAAAAAAACCCCAATTTCCTGCAGGAAGCTGGTGCTGAACAATAATTAAGCCACTTGTAGGCACTTTATGGCCTTCAAAATAATCCTTGTGGTTAAAAACAAGTAGGTAACCTGTTATGTTCTCTGTGTTATAATGGTATTTACCATATCACACACCTGATGGATTCCTAACACTTAAGTGCTTCTGCTGGGCAAAAAGTTACTGTAATTCTCTAGTATTAACTTAAATATTGGGAAAAATAGAAGCACTTTTAGCATTCCAAGTAACATTCAGTATTAGAGAGGAAGAGACCAAGTGAAGAGGTGATATTAGTAAAAGCTAAAAGCATTCTGGAAGTGTTACCGTAGTATTTTGGACATAAAAACACAGGGGTTTCTGATGCACCGTCAGCTACACACTGCGAAGGTGACAACATCCACAGACAGAACAGCTGGCGGGTTGCTCCTGGTTTACCACACAGTGTTAGGCCACGCTCAGAGAGGAGTAAGTCACACGGGTTTATTTCAGCCGCTGTTATCCACGATTAATCAGCCTGTTCACTGTTAGAGTCCAAGGCACCAGTTTCTAAGCAGAGTTAAACTACCGCGGTTAACGCAGCTGCCGTGCAGCACGTGGGCGGCTACGAAGCGATGAGTGGGACGCTAGGTTAGTTTTTTAGATTTGATTCCCGTGGGGCCGGCACGTTTCCCACAGTGTTTTGGGTTTTGTTTTTAAGCGTACGTTACCTCAAAAGATCAACTTTTTGCTGCAGCTCAGCGCACGTGCTTTGCAAGCCGTGCGGCACGGTGTTCCTCTCCTCCTTGGGGATGACCCCAGCAGCTATTTTCTCCTTCAGCTTTCTGTTGGGTTCCAGCAGGTCCCTCTTTTCCGACGACGTTTCTGTCACCGCGCTGTCGCTTTGGGCACGTTTGCCTTGCTGACCTGTAGACATGGCTCCGTGTTCTTCCAGCTTCCCCAGCTGGCATTGCAGCCTTAACTTGTCATTGTGTGCAGTGATGTTCCCTTGGCTATCTTGGACATCTTCTTGGAGGACCTCTGTGTTTTCCTCTCTGAGCTTAATACTTTCCAGTTTACTTTCTTCTAGTTGGCAATGAAGGCTGCTCAGCTTATGCAGGTTGTCTTCTAGCACTCTATTTTTTTCAACTAACTCTATCATTTGAGATTTCAGATCCTCATTTTCTTCCTGAATTTCTTCATGTAGCAACAGAAGTTGAGCCTGTGCTGTTGATCTGCCTTCTAACTCTTTCACCCTTGTCCAAAGCTGAGCTATTACGCTTTTCAGGTCACCATTTGCCAACCCAGGAGTGCGATCAAGCTGGACCGAGGCTTCACTCAGTTCTTCAGCCTTTTCAAGCTCAACCTGCAGCTTCAGCGCATCAGAAACCAACCCTTTATTTTTGGGAGCTATTCTGTGATTTAGCAGGTGAACCTTCTGCTGTTTCACATCCTTATGTAGTGTTTTTGGTCTGGGACCTCGCTCAAGAGTTTTCTCGAGATCTTTCTTTTCTTGCAGAGGCACCCAAGAAATCAGCTCTAGATTTTCATCACGACCCTGATGGCCATCGGCTCCCGGCGCCGCTTTCCTTCCTTGCATCTGTACCTCAAGGGCACGGCCACCTGCCTGGGCTTGAACAAATGGTTTCTCCAAATCTGAATCAATCTCACTCATTTCTTCCAGGTCTGTGGCATCAGCCTCCAAAAGGAGAAGGACATTTGAATCTGTTCCTTCCTCTGCATCTTTACAATCGCTGGGTGACCCTTCAAAAATGGGATCTGTGTCATCCGGCGGCTGAGATGGTTCTGAGCTGGAGCTGGGGCGTCGCAGGGGCTCCCGCTCCATCACCCGCAGCCTGTGCTGCAGCCTCAGGATCTCGGCCGCCATCCGGACATTTTCCTTCACCGCTCGCTCGTGCACTTTCTGCAGGTTTAAGAAGACATCCGCGTCATCTCCCAGAGGCGCCACACCAGGGAAAGCAGCAATTTTGCTCTTTGCTTTTGCATACTCATCTTCCAGGAGCCTATAATGATTTTGTAGTGCAGAAAAGCTACGGGTCTCCCACTGCAATTTGTGTATTTTCCCTTGAAGGTCTGAGATTTCCAGACTCAGCTCGGCCTTTTCAGTTTCTGCTCTTACACAAATGTCTTGGTTTAAACTCTCCAAAGCAACAAGTTTGGAATTGAGGTCTTCTTTCTCTTGCTTGTATTCACTGTTGAGTCTCTCCAGCTTTTGCCTAACCAGCTTCCCATTTTCCTCCACCACGGATATACGCTCGTCTTTGTCCTTCAGCTCTTTTTCGTGGTCGTTTTGAAGCTGCGTTATTTTATCGTTCAGCTTTTTCTCTTGCTCCTCAGCAGCGTTCCTCAGGTCTTGCAGCTCCTTCTGAAGCTGCTCTCTGTCGCACACGAGCTTGTTCACTTCTTCCTTGAAGTTCTTCTCCAGGAGATCTTTCTCCAGGCTCAGGGCAGTTGAAACAGCTTTTTCACTCGCCAGACTCGCCTTCAGTCGCTCGTGGGCTTCAGCAACCTCATCCTTCTCAAACTCCCACCGCGACTTCTCCTCTCTTTGCTGTTCGGCAAGTTCACGCAGCTCTCGCTGGTGACGTCCTTCTAGGTTTTGGATCCTTTCTTCATATTTAGTCACAAGTGTTTGTGTGTCGACAGAAAACTGAGTTTCTGCATGAGACGCTCTTCTGTTATAGTCACTTGCCATTTTTTTCCTAAACACGGTTAACATAATATATTACCAAACTCCGGGCTAACTCGGAGGTTCAAATGCCTTTTCAGGCTGAATAAAATAAATCGAAGCATGATTTGATGGATGTTTCTGAGAGCCAAAGTTACATTTAGGGCAACTTGTTGAAATCTCAGAAATACAAGTCTAATTGCACTGGAAAAGTATAACTCACAAAATGTCCTCAGAAAAGGTTTCATGTACAAGATATGCCCTTCTATTAATCCGATCAGATTTGTGGGGGCAGATCGTTCTTACCCCCATCTGTCCCTGTCACAGGGGCCATTTCAGTTTCTTTTGACACTTGGTCCTGGCTCAAAAAGCATTTACCAGCCACCCCTTGATTTCTTCAGAAAAGAACAACTCTGAAAAGCCAAATGCTTTAAAAGTACAAAGCAAGGACTTGTAAAGCCCAGGGATCCTGAACAGAGCTCAAATTAATCACGTCTGGTTATGCTTTAGCACTATTGTTGCCTCTGGGTGAGCTAAAAATCAGTATAAATATCTGAGAAAGGTCAGAGAAAAAACCCCTGGATAGCAGCCCAGTGCTCTGGAATAAAACAGGTGACAATTAGTACGGGTGAATTAAACATCGGCACTGATTTCTGCACTACGCCTTGGTCACCACACCAAGCCATGGAGGTGACACTCACCTTTCCTCCTCCAGGTCCTGCTGATGCTTCCTCAGCAGCTCCTGTTGGAGCTTCTCCTTCTCCAGGGCATGGAGCTCCGCCATCCTCTCCAGCTGCTCGCGAAAGCCACGTTCCAGCTCTCCCTTCTCTTCCTGCAGCGTCTGCACCAAACCCCTCATCTTCTCTTCCACCCAGACACCGTTTTGAATCAGTTCTTCCCGCTCTCGACTGAACTTCTCGTTCACCTCCTCCAGCCTGGCTCTGACGTCTTCTTCGTGCTCCTGCCTCAGTAGTTCTTGCAAATTGGCTTTTTCCTCAGCGAAACTCAGTTTTAGTTTGTTTTTCTCATCGTTGTGTTCACAACCAAGCTTTTCTTGCTGTTCCCTGAGCAGTGCTGCCTCTCCTTGCAGCTCTGCAATTTGATTTGTAAGGGCAGCTATTTGCTTTTCCATGACGTGCATCTCCCCAGCGTACTTCTGCCTCAGATCCTCCTGCTCCTTTTCACAGTGGGTTTTCATCTCATTTAGCTGCTTCTCGTAATGGCTCACCTGCAAAAAGGAAAAACCAGATGGGATGGTTCATTTCCTACGGAATGTTCTACATAGATGCTTTCTCAACGTTTCTGTATTACGTATTTCCATGTATTCTACAGAATATTTTGATTTACACATTCGCATCTTATATTGATTTCACCTGCTAAGAACTCTGTAGCGCTCAGCTTTATTTCTTACTGTGATAAAGACTATTGTGCAGTAGCCAGTGAAATTCAGGCTTTTCCATTAAACAAATTTGTAGCAGAAAGAAAAGAAAGAGAGAAGCAACCAGCAACTTTCAAGCCCTAAATTAGCTTTGCAAATTGCAAGTGGCCTATTTCTTTCATTGATTATTTCACTGATTACTACTTCAAAACCTTCCCCAAATTAAAAGGCAGACAAGGCCTTTCCCTTTAAAAAGGTTTATTTGGTTGGTTTTGTTTCTTTATTGTTCTTGCATGTGTTTGTGGTTTTGTGTGGTGGGTTTTTTTAGATTACATTTATTTATTTTACTTTTACAAGTGACATGAGACAAACCCTTAAGGAAAATGAATGATTTCAGCGTAATAATGATTTGGGGGTAATATTTTATCAGTTGCCTTTTCCCACTCCCATCCCAACACAGTTTCAGTGCACCTGTGTTATGCCATACACGAAATGAATAGATTAGAGTTCTATAACAACTATAATCATATAAGCATCTCTCATCTGGAGGTGGAAACTGGAAGCTTGATGGGACCCCCATCTTCTGGACCTGAATGACTCCTGCAGAGCGAACTTGGACACATCCTGACCAGAGCAAGGCAAGTCTTTCTTGCTTGGAAACAGCATGACCAGGACATGATAGCGACTGTAATACCACAGGCACTGCAGGGGAGCTGCCCCAGCCTCCTAAACCCATCTTGACCCGAAATTTCTCCACATAGAGCCAACAGAGAGATTTCTGCACGTGTGGAAAGATTAATCTGCAGATGGACACGCAGAAAATCACGGAATAATTTTGGCCGGAAAAGACCCTCAAGATCACCAAGTCCAGCCATTAACCCACCCCTGGCACTGCCCCATGTCCCCGAGAACCTCATGTCCGTCTGTCCAGCCCTCCAGGGCTGGTGACTCCAGCACTGCCCTGGGCAGCCTGTTCCAATGCCCCACAGCCCTTTGGGGAAGAAATTGTTCCCAGATCCAACCTCAACCTCCCCTGGCGCAACTTGAGGCCGTTTCCTCTGCTCCTGGCGCTTGTTCCTGGGGAGCAGAGCCCGACCCCCCTGGCTCCAAGCTCCTTTCAGGCAGTTCAGAGATCAGAAGGTCTCCCCTCAGCTCCTGTTCTCCAGCTGAACCCCCCAGGTCCCTCAGCCGCTCCATCACACTTGTGCTCCAGCCCCTCACCAGCTCCATTCCCTTCTCTCAACTTGCTCCAGCACCTCAAGGCCTTTCTTGGTGTGAGGGGCCCAAAACTGCCCCCAGGATTTGAGGTTTGGCCTCCCCAGTGCCCAGCACAGGGACGGTCACTGCCCTGGGCCTGCTGGCCACACCAGTGCTGGTAAAATCCAGGATGCTGGTGGCTTTTTTGGCCACCTGGGCCAAATGGGGAGCTGACTGCTAATTTTCAGTAGCACAGCTATGATAACAGCAGAGCTTCCATAATCCCACAGCACAGGTCACATCTCAACTCCACTGTACCGCTCAAGCACGGCATTTAGCACCACAGGCTCCTGCCGGCAGCTTTTCTAACCCACAATGATCCCACGCTAGCAGGAATGAAGTGGATAATTTGGCTGCAGCAGGCTTTCCAGACAAAAAACACAATACAGCCTCAGAAAGGCTCACTGCTCTCTCCTGAGCTGGGGGATCTACTGCAGCATTTTAGCAGGGCCTGTTGTGACAGGACAAGGGGTGATGGTTTAAACTAAAGGAGGGACATTCAGGCTGGACACGAGGAAGAAATTGTTGCCCTGAGGGTGGTGAGAGCCTGGCCCAGGTTGGCCAGAGAGGTGGTAGATGAACCATCCCTGGAGACATCCCAGGCCAGGTTGGACAGGGCTCTGAGCAACCTGAGCTGGTGAAGATGTCCCTGCTCATGGCAGGGGGGGCACTGGGGAGCTGGGAACGTCCCTTCAACCCAAACCATTCTCTGATTCTACGATTCTTTCAGCCCTCTCCATCGCCCACCGTTGTTCAGAAAGAGCAGAGAAGGTAAAGCTTCACATACATAGAAAGGTTATTATTTGACCATGAATTAAAAGTCATTTAGGACCATTCCACCTGTATGAAGAGGCTGTAAAAATTGTGAAGTTAAAATAGCTTACTGTGTCTTCAAGCTCCTGTTTGAGGTCATGTAGATCCCTGTGATGTTGCTCCTTCAGTTGTTCAATAGCCATTTCAGCCTCAATGCTCATATTTAATGGGTTGCAGTCTTCTGAACCAAGTCCTTTAAAAACAGTAATTATATATGTATACTTGAAGCCCAAAGAGACACATTCTCAACAGAATTATTTCATCAATTTAAATTTGTTTAGGCAGCTACTTGCAGCTCTTAAATTCACATCACGCACACAGACAAGAAACTGCAAACATTAACTTCAGCTTTGAATATAATACATCAGTTGCATTCCACTTAACGTTAAACAGCAAAACAGGGGCGGTGTTTGAGTCTAATTGTGAAAGTTTGGGTAAGTTTTTGCATAATTGCCTCTAAGATGTTACAATAAATAACTACAGCGCTGAAGTTGGTGATAGAGGAGATGTGCTTTACCTTGGTCAGGTTCAATACCGCTATTGCCATGAATTTTGAAATCGATGTCGAACTCTTCCGACAGTGAACTTTTCAGCGGGGGTCTGAGCGCTTTGCCTTGGGCACGGGACTCCTCCAGCTCCGAGTGCAGCTCGTCTATCTGGTCCTGCAGCTCCTGCAAGGGGGAAAAAGAAGCTTGAGTGAAAGCAACCAAGGCAGCTGAGCATCTCCCATGATGAGATGTTGGAGAGGGAATTAGAGTAGGGAAAGACTTGTCAATAATCCTGCCGTCACGCCACAGTCAGCCATCCCCCTACCAGCTAAACATCACCCTTCTCCAGGTTCCAACACATGCATTTCTTACTAAAAGAGCAAAACCTTCTTCAGACTGACAGCTTGGATATATTCTGCCTATAAAGCATATTGTGCTCCAGGACCTTTCACTTGATTCCTTCTTCCTACGACCTTTTTTAAACAGCAGCTTAGGAACATTTTCAAACAGTCGAGAAATACCTCCTTGAGCACTTATCGACTTGAAAAATCAAATCAGAAGCAAAAGATCAAATTAGCAAAGAGATACCCTCATTACTGCATTTACCATCTGGTACTTCTGCCCACTTGCCAGCGGAATATCCCAAGTGTTTGTGCCAAATGCCATGTGCTCAGCTCAACGAACAGCGTTTATTGAGGAAAACGAATCCCTGAATGTGTAAACACACAGCTCTGCAGATTTGAAAGCTTTGGAAAGTGAACCCTGAGCACCGATTCATATCTGCCAGCACTCAAAAAGAACAAATCAACCGCATATTCAAGCAATGTCATATCAAGAAGCATCAATTCAACAAATATTGCTAGACAATCTTTGCTTTCAAACTGCCGTTTCCTAACAGAGCTACCATGTTGTTTGAGATCTAGACGGCCTTTTGCCAAGGTAGTTCTTTATTGAATGAAAAGGATCATGCAGAACAGATGAACCGAATGCTCGTAACCATAGCGGTCATCAGAAAGTAGATATGTAAACACATAACTTGCAAGCCCACTTTAAATAAGTATTTCAGCCATGCAAGATTTGGGCAGGAGAAGCCAAACTGTACATTTTCCGTTTTATTTTAAGAATATACTACTAGTTTGGAAACCACCAAAACTTGGATATATCTTATTTCTGCTCTTACTTCCCGCAACTCTGTATTGCAAATTTATTTCATAAATCAAAAAACGCCTCGTGTGTAGTTTGCAGAAAGGGCAGATGGGTGCCAGGTCTCCACTTACTCTGCATTGCCGCTCGTACTCGCTTCTCATCTGCGCCAGCCTCTCCTCCTGCAGGAAGAACTCCGCGCTGCTGGGGTCCAGGTCACCGAACTGAAACGGCACCAATAAAACCAGTTATTTTCCCACCAACCAGCCCGGATGCCATTCGCAAACCGTCCTGCAGCCTGCGCCCTCTCCCCTCTGCTTTTTATTTGAAATACACAAAATCTGCTCCCCTGCTGGTAGGAGACAATGAGCAACCTCCCTAAAAAACACTAACTGCCATCTCACCATAGCTCTCATGCTAACTTGGACTTCAGACCACAGCTGTCTGGCTTAGCGTATGCACATCCCAGCTGGATAAATAGTCCCGACTTAAAAGTAGTTTGCAAAACAGATGCTGGGTGAGAATCCCAGTATATGAGTCTTTGTCTATAGGTGCACACACAAAGAAATGCCTTTGGAGAAGTGATATTCTGAGGAAGAGGGTTTTTTTTATGCTGAGGGTGGTGAGAGCCTGGCCCAGGTTGGCCAGAGAGGTGGTGGATGAACCATCCCTGGAGACATCCCAGGCCAGGCTGGACGGGGCTCTGAGCAACCTGAGCTGGTGAAGATGTCCCTGTCATGGCAGGGGGGGCACCGGATGGGCTTGGAAGGTCCCTTCAACCCAAACTATGCTATGATTCCATTATATGATTCTGTGGTACAACCATGATCTGCTGCTCACCTTGGTTTTCACCAGAGTTTAGCAGAGATGCCAGGTAGCACCAAGCACCTCGTGGATCATCTGCCTTAGAAAGCACATGCACATTGGGTCTACCCACAACTATGTGCTGGGGAAAAGAATCCCTGCACATCTGCAGCATGATTTCTTCACTGCAAGGCTCCCAATGTTAAATGGCTTAAAACTACAGCTAAAGTCGGATATCTTTAATTTCCTTAACTGTAAGTCCATCAGGTGGTGCACATCAACAAGGCTTGGTGCACATCAACCAAGGCTTGGTGCACATCAACCAAGGCTTGGTGCACATCAACCAAGGCTTGGTGCACATCAACCAAGGCTTGTGCCTCGCTCACATCTGGATAGACACCCCAAAAACCTCCAGCTACGAGTTAAATTGGCAGCTTGAGTGCAGTAACTGAATAGTGATTTAATTTTGGACGCATACTGGGAACAGGAGGATTTACCTTCTCAGCCAGGACGTTTTCCAAGTTCCTCTGCAGTTTGCTTGCCAAACTTTCACACTCGGCCAGTTTTTCTCCTGTCTCCAATAGCTCGCTCTCCAGGCGGCTGTTTTCCTGCACCAAACACACACCCCCACAACAGCATCAGCATTTGGAGAAGGAAAACATTAGGACGTGGTAACTCACTAGGAAAGAGTCGTCTCCCGGTTGAGTCGGAGTAAATCACTGCTACATCTTCAGCCAAAGTGAGGAAATGTGAATTTGTTACCCGTGAACATACAAGCCCTCCTGTCATGTCAAACCAGCAACTTTTGCTTGTCAGACACCACCATTCCCTTTAACATTTGCTCAGGTTAAACAAATTTTAAGTTATATGGTAATGCAGCTGCCAGATTCAGAAGAAAATTGTGACTGAAGTGTTTTGTAATAAAATGTTGGAAAAGGATGCGAATCTGTGGGGTCATGGGTGAATGATACCATTGCATTAGACAGCAGGTAGTTTATCCAAAGGTATAACAACAAACTTGCTTTAGAGTTCTTTTTTTTTAAGCAATATTTTAAGCTTTATCAAGACATTATCTCCAGGTTGGACAGCAAAACAGCCAGCGAGGCTGCCAGCCTGTCTGATAGCTGTACACACACACACTCTGCACTTGATGGCAGCAGAGATTCCAACTGGAGCCTTATGAATCCAAGGAGTAACCTGTCCAGGTGACCCAAAAAAACCCAACTCTCATGGATACACCTCTGTCTTGCTGCTGAAATCACTCTCCACCAGCTCAACATGCACACTGTAACACAGCCTTTCAACAAGGATGATGTTGCAAGCATCGCTCCCCACTTTTGAGCATCTTTGCCCCTTTTGGGGGAAAATGCCAGCTGCATTTCATTCCCGTTACCTTCAGGGAAAGGGCCAGGCGGTCCCGGGTGTAGTTCTCATCCGTTTTCAGCTTTTCTATCTCCTGCTCCAGCTCCAGCCGCTGTTTATTAGCCTGCTGCAGGATCTGCTCCCGCTCCCTCCGGAGCTCGTTCTTTAAAGCTGCAATTCGTTCCTTGTACTCCTCGTCCAGCTTCCTACAGAGACATCACAGGGAAGAAGAGCTTGGAAAAAGAATCAAGATGCAAACGCCGCTGCGAGTCGAGCTTGGTGGCAACCAGCGGGCACAAAACCTCTACCTCCATCACTTGAGACCGCGCAATGCCACAGCGGCGATCCCAAAGAAGAGGGGAGGGCTGAGCTGGGATGCCGTACCTGAGGTTGTACTCGTTCCGGCGCTCGATCGCGGCGTGGTGATCGTCCACTTCCGAGGCCATCAGGGATTTCAGCTTTTCGGCTTTTTCCAAGTCCGACCGCAGCTTCTCTTTCTCTCTGGCCACTTGGTCAACCCGCTCCCTAGGGGAAGGACAGCCGGCCTGGGTCAGGGCACCCCTCCTGGTGCCCTAGAAGGTACTTGCAAGAGGCTTGGCAGAGAAGAACAGCTCGAAAAGCTCTCCAAGGGCCTTTTATCATCAGCTGCACTTAGTCACTAGATATGAACTTGCAGAGCTCTGGACCTGTCTCGGTATCCCCCAAGTTCCTGAGACCCCAACACTTGAACTCCTCAGCTGTGCTCTAGCCCCACAAATTGTAGCACTATGCCATTTTTCCAAGACATTTTTTGCCTCATTTACCTGTTCTCACCATTTTATTACCTTTATCACTTCATCCTTACACTACATCCAGTCTGATCTTGATCACAACTTGTAAGGTCTGCTACCTTGAGCAGCTTTCTTGATGGGAACTTGACAACAAATCTTTGAGTGAACGTAAAAAGGCATTTAGAGATGTAGATGCAAACCAACAGTGGGAAACCTCATCTTGTGAGGTCTCATACAACCTAAGTGGGCAGCTCACAAGCACAAGGGGTAAAACAAAGAGTTAACAGGACACACACAGTCTTAATGACCAGCAAAAGTCATCTATGGTGTCGCATGAAGATCCAGAGAGGTGGTGGATGAACCATCCCTGGAGACATCCCAGGCCAGGCTGGACGGGGCTCTGAGCAACCTGAGCTGGTGAAGATGTCCCTGCTCATGGCAGGGGGGACACTGGGGGAGCTGGGGAGGTCCGTTCAACCCAAACCATCCTGTGATTCTATTCAAAGATTTGCAGCACAAATAAAAGACTTCTAAAAATAGAGCTTGTGCACATGGCAGATGGATGCAAACCTGAGGGTGCAAATGCTTCCAGCAAGGGTCCCCAAGTGGGGTGGACAAGATGATCCATTGGTGTGTGGGAAGAAATACTTGAGCTTCAGTAGTGCATGTACATAATTTATAAATTAATAAATATACATACAAGGAAATACATATAGGGAAATGTTTCCTGTGCCCTGTACTCTCGCACTGGAGAAGCCTGCATGGCAAGTCCAGGGCAAAGTCAAACTGTGTTGACTTTCAAATGGAAAAGGTGAGTGGTGTGCAGTGTTTTTGTACCTCACCCGCACCTCTGTCACACGGCTAAATCTGCGGCCATCAATGACCATTGCGGAGTGCAGTGATCGTTTCCAGACCACAGAGAGGGGCTGAAAATAGTTTTAAAATATATTTTAAATATATTTTTTTCTGTAATAACTGTTTCTGAGTGTTCTAGCCATGCAAAACAAGAGAGTTGAAAGTTTCTGCCCAAGCTAACAGAGAACCAACCCTTCCAGAGCCGCTTGGAGAGGTGCTACGAGCTGCCATTAATCAGCTGCTAATTAAGCGTCTGCATGGCCAAACGGAGAAGGCCGGGAGGACACGGCAGAGCCGGCGATCCCGGTGACTTACAGCAAGTGTCTGATCTCCGTTTTGAAGCTCGCCAGGGCTGCCTGGTGGACTCCGTTCTTGGTTATTAAGAGCTCGTTTTCTAGCGCCAGCGTCAGCTCTGACAAGTTCACCTTCCCGTCCAAGCTGAAATCCAAAGCCTGCAACACAACAGCATCGTTAGAGCAGAACGAGCTTTCCTGCCCTGCAGGAGCCTGGAGACATTTGTATGTGAAGTGACAGAATAAAACGAGGAGGCTCAGGGAAGATTTTTGCTTGCTGATTAATTTGTCACAAATGCCCGTGGGGGGATAAACCAGACATTTCTGTCACCTCCCGACGTTAAAGAGCTGCTGCCAGCTGCGGAGATGGAAAGTGTCCTGGTTGTGCTGCAAGACCAACAGGAAATTAAGCCCACGCCTGATTAAAAGTATTAATTCTCTAGGGGACCTCACTACACTGGCCTTTTTACATGTTAAAACGCCGCAAGAAAAGCGGTTGAAGATGTTCATGTTAAACACAACCAGCTCTTGCAATAGAGACGGCACAGGAGAAGCCTCGCAGGAGGTATTTGGTAGCAAAGATCCCACCTCTTTGAAAATAAATCATCGGTAACTCTTTGTGATTTCCTTCAACTTCACTCTAAGTGCAGAAGGAATAATGGTGGGGCTGAAACTCTGTGTACACTGGAGAAACCACCCCAGTGACACCAGTGACAGCAAGTTACCCGTGGAAAGCAACGAGCAGAAGCGAAGGTAAAGGTGTGCAGTGCCAGTCCAGCAAAGCCAGTACCAGGTTAGCAAACTGGTCAGCACAAGCCCAGACTACTAGTGAGTTTTAAAGCCTTGGCAATGGCAGAATTTATTATAACCTGGATATTCAATATCCACGCAGGCATTAAATCCCAAGAGAAATCTGTCATGATTGCTGCTGGGAACCCAGCGATGCTCACAATAGACACGTGAAATTGTCTTTTCCCCTTCAAAGCTTCAAGATGGACAGGGATGGGGTTTACTTCAGGTCTCTGATTTGCAACCTGCATCACCCTTTTACTCTATAGAATAAAACGCTAATTACTGGGCAGGGTTTCAAGTGCTGTCCTCCACCCCAGCACCAGTGATCATTCAGGTCATTCTAGCACTAAAAGGTTTGTAAGTGCAGCTATTTAGCAAAGTAAAGGAATTAAAGTGCTCTCTACAAATATCGGTGACCTCTGCGAGCTAAGCTGAAAGTCACATAACATTTTTATCGTTAACATTTAGTTCTCTGGGATGCCCCATCATTTCAATAAAGGAAATGATTGGAAATTTCCCAGAACAGTTGGAATGTTGTTGTTAGGATGGGGAGTTTTAAAGAGGGAAAAAGAATAATCCAGCTACACTCCAGCACCCCAAACTGTGGAAAATCATAATTAAAAATGCAAATAAAAAGGGTGGGATGGAGGTGCCAGTTACCTTGAGGATCTCCTGGCTGTTCTCGATGCCCTCCTGGTGCCAGCAGTCCAGGACACCCTCCACGCAGCCGTATCCCATCCCGTCGTCCAGGCTGGAGAAGAGGCAGAAGCCGAGGGTGCTGGGCATGGCCGAGGGGGTGGTCGTGCGCCTGCCGCTCTCGTCGAAGGACTGTCGGGAGAGGGTGCGATGGGGCGCGGGCAGAGCCGGGCATCTGCCAGCCCCGCCGCCACAAAGGCTTATCAATGCAATTTCGCTAACAGTCCCCTGGAGATTAAGGATTAAGGTCTGGCTCTTCCTCACAAACCCCCGGCAGGAATGGCGCTGCTGACCCCACGGCACCACAGCCAGACGCTCGGGATTTAAAGTATATCCGGGGAGGAGCAGTTCAGAGCTGCCTTCAATGCTTCAAAAAGTGTTTTTGCACTGTCCATTTCTGGTTTCAAGCATCACCTCCCCTCAAAAGCCTGCAGGGAGCAGGTGCCCAGGTACTCTTGTTATAACCCTCAGCTTCCAGCCAGAGATGGGTAGCACATATCAAACTCTTTAATGATTTTTTTCTTTAAAGGTTATGGGACCTGCATGCCCACAATCTCCTGCCTACCCCAGGCCACCATTTGGCATCTACTTTACCCATTTACTTACTGCACTTTGCGGCTTTAAAGAACCATCTCCAAGCCACACTACCATAATGTGGACCCAACTCCCATTTACTGCGAGGGTGTTTTCTGCATTATCCCCCACACACCCCAACATATCCAGAGGAAACCTGCAGCAGCTTCCCCATCACTCTGGCTGCACTGCTCACCGGAACATGCCCAGCTCTGCCAGCACCTGCTGCCGTGATGGGGCAAGGGGACAATCAGAGCTGCCCCATCACAGGGACAAATATGGAAGAGGAGGAGACTGGCCAAGTGAGATTTGCTCAGGAATCCTCTCTCTCTTCTTAGAATCATAGAATCACTTTGGTTGGAAGAGACCCTCAAGACTGAGTCCAACCATAACCCACCCCTGGCACTGCCCCATGTCCTGAGAACCTCATGTCCGTCTGTCCAACCCTCCAGTGCTGGTGACTCCAGCACTGCCCTGGGCAGCCTGTTGCAATGCCCCACAGCCCTTTGGGGAAGAAATTGTTCCCACATCCAACCTCAACCTCCCCTGGCGCAACTTGAGGCCGTTTCCTCTGCTCCTGGCGCTTGTTCCTGGGGAGCAGAGCCCGACCCCCCTGGCTCCAAGCTCCTTTCAGGCAGTTCAGAGATCAGAAGGTCTCCCCTCAGCTCCTGTTCTCCAGCTGAACCCCCCAGGTCCCTCAGCCGCTCCATCACACTTGTGCTCCAGCCCCTCACCAGCTCCGTTCCCTTCTCTTGCCGTCACCTCGGGATCCACCTGGGTTTCTCACCTGCATGGAGAGGTGTCGTTTCAGCTGCCTGTACGGGGTGGACGCCGAAGGTGTCAGTGACTTTCCATTTTTAAACAAGCCGTAGAAGAACTCCTCTACGCTCATGGTGCCATCTTGCCCCAGGTTATGTAGCACCTCTTCAAGTACCTGCAAGCAGCGGGGGGAAGAAATCACATCTGTTATTGCCAAAAAACACCACAGTAATAATGTGGCACAGTAGAAATCATCCTATTCCCACGGCTGCAAAGCCAAAGTTCCCTGGTACCCTGCACCAGCCTAACATGGTACGGCAACCTTCATATAGAAAATTGCAGAGCCACAAACACAATGAAAATCCTGCCTGTAAAAGTGTCCATGTTCCTGCTCATCTTGGAGCCTCCACCTTGTGGGGCAGCACAAAAACCCCCTTGTTTCATCCTGCTCCTGAGACAGGGTGACCTCAGGAATTCAGTGTAACGCAGCAAGACAGATGCCAAAATCCCAGCAGCTTGTGAAGCGACCAGGCAAAAAACCCATAGGAAGACACTGCAAGGTTATAATAAATCTGTTTTATGCTTCAGGGCAGTCTGCTTTCTGAAAGCAAGACCAACCTTATTAGGATCAGAGATGTTAGGGGCAGTCCCTCGCTATTCCTTTGTCTCCATTTTTTTTTCCTCCCCATTTTCTGCCTTGCTTATGTTTTAATATCCTGTAAACATTTTGTTGCAAATGCTGCAAAGGAATACCTGCTCAGAAACACGTTTTATGAAGGAAATGATTACAAGCCATGTTATTTTAAGATGCAAAGCAATCTGATTTTTTTATAAGACTAAACCCTAAATTGACAAGAGACTTCTTGCTAAAGAAATAGTTTTCTCTTGTACTCTTCCTGGAAGACAGAAACCGCCCGCGGGCCTCCACAAAAATCAAAAGCAACCACCTATGTATATTTTAACCCATATTTACTGTCTAGCTAGAAGATTTCTGGGATTAAGGAGCCATGCTTGGAATCCAGGATATGTTTTTAAATTCCAGTTTACTCCGCGATCGCACGACAAGACACGCACGCGATGGTGTCAGCGGGGCTGGCAGCTGCTCTGTGCCACAGCAGCCTCCCACGTCTGATGGTTCAACACCAAACTCCCCAGAAAGCCACAAGCTGGAGCCGAAAAACCACTTTCCAAGTAGCGACCTGTTAAGCAGAGCTTGTGCTTTAGGCTTGTGGTCAACCGCAGGTCAGGCTTTGTGTGGGCCACACTAAAACCCAGACGTGCGCGCTGGCGTGAGCGGGTCCGTACGTGGTCACTCACCTCCCCGGCCACCGTTTGGAGCCCGTACTGCTCACAGATGGAGATGAGCTTTTTGCGGTTCAGGTGCCCGTCTCTGGTGATGCCCAGGTGCTCGCAGACCTCCTGCAGTTTCTCCTCTATCCAGTCCGGGGTGGGCAGCGATGTTCCAGGGGAGGCGTTCAGGTCGTCTGGGTTCCAAAAGCGCAGCTGCCCTAGAAAGGGGGGAAAACCGCTATGGTTTCTGCACACAAGTGGCCACCAGAAGACCTGGGGGTTCTGCACACCACAGGGCAGAGCCTCCCTCCTTGCTCATCACACCCCATGGGACTGTTTGCTTGACTTCGTCCTGCCCAGAGCACTTGGCGTTTTGAGGTATGGCAAATCCTGGTCTTTTGGACTCTACCAAAAGGAGCAGATCCTGCTCAGTGTTCAACCAGCACGTACCACCATAGAATCATTTTGGTTGAAGGGGACCCTCAAGATCATCAAGTCCAACCATCACCCAACCCATGTCCCTGAGAACCTCATGTCCGTCTGTCCAACCCTCCAGGGATGGTGACTCCAGCACTGCCCTGGGCAGCCTGTTCCAATGCCCCACAGCCCTTTGGGGAAGAAATTGTTCTTAGTTTTTCCTCACCAATGGCCAATGTGGGCTGGTGGCCAGGAGAAACACAGCCCTACCACTGACACAGAGAAAGGACCTCTCCTCTTCTGGGCAGTTATGGGATCAAGAGAGAGCACTGAGCACATTACACATCCATATGTACCTTGACCAGGTTGAGAACTTCAGTGGTTGCCTGTTTCCAGAAATGTAATCCCCCAGGTGGAGCTGCCTAAACTCCCATCCCCTTTGAATGTAAACTGTAGTGTATGTTTTCATCTAAGTACCTCCCAACACCCCTTCAGGGGAAGGAAAAACCCCAACAAACAAAGCAGTAGCCTTCAGCTGAGCATATTTCTTGTACCTCCAGCAAACGCCCCGAGTGCAGCCTCACCCAGCGGGAAACGCTCACTAGACACAAAACAGTCAGAGCTTGCTCAGCTGCAAGGCCAGAATCTTCGTCCCCACTATCTCACCCTGGGGCTAGAAAAGCAGCTTTTAGAGGGAAACATCTGGTCGCTTTGCATGGGGTAAAGATTAGAAAGCAGCCAAACTACGGAAAAGGTGTTGAAGCAACTAAAAGTTACATGGCTTAGTTAGAAATGCATCTTTGCGTGCTGAGGGTTGGTGACAAAGCCTGTCAGCCCGGTGACAGGAGTTGTGACACTGCGGGGTCCCCCTTGAGCATACCTGCCTGGACCGGTGGTAGAAAAACCTGTGGTCACATCCCAGAGCAAAGCAGGATGTGCCCTCTGCCGTCCCTGCTCACAGCAGGATGTGCCCCCTGCCGTCCCTGCTCACAGCAGGATATGTCCCCCTGCCGTCCCTGCTCAGTCCCCGAGCCCCACACACAGTGTCCATGTGGGACAGGGAGCAGGATGGGATGGGGAGCGTCTCCACACTCCAAGGGTCACCCCGCTCCCCCTTGCAGGACAATTAGGAAACATTTAATAACTGGTCTGTGGTGACATGTAGTACCTACTGTGCTCCTCTACAGCCAGCAGCCCCCAGGGCAGGACTGGGGACCAGGACCAGCCCTAACTGCTGTTCTGGGGGTGTTGGGAGACTGGCAGCACCCACACTACAGCCTTTGCACCAGGCAGGAGGAAAAGAGAGGGCAGAAAGGGTAAGGCACAAAAAAGTGCCCTCCAAGAAGCCCTGCTTTAGCTTTTTTCCCATCTTGGGGCTTGGGGGTCCTGTGTGCACCTTGCTGAGCTCTCACCACACGGGGCTGGGACAGCCCAGTGCACCCAGCTAGCCCAACACCCTCTCCAAGGGTTCCTCTGATTCATCTTCAAAGCCAGAAAAGGAATAAGCAGATACAAGTGCTGCTGCTTGCTCTTACCCTCGGCCTCGTACTCCTCGCTGTCTCGCGTCTTCCAGTGCTGGGGAGAAAACAAAAGGTTCCTGAGTTATTACTATTGCAAGACACGGCCCATATGAAAGAGACTCCGCGATCAGCATCAAACGAGCTACAGGGCTCCAGCAACGCTGCCAGGCTTTCATCTCCCCGCTCCCCACGGGCTGGGCTGGCAAATCCACAGCTCTTTGATGCTGCCCATGGCTGGCAGGCGAGGTGCTTCACTGGATAAACCACAGCTGCAGCAAAACGCCTGGAGCCCCACAAATGACCCAGGAGAAGCGGCTGATCTGAGTCCAGCAGGTTGATGGGGAGGGATTTGCCCTCCAAGCAAACCATCCCGCTTGTCTTAGATGTGTCAATGGTTGAGATGAGTCCTGTGTCCAGCTCTGGGTCCTCAGCACAGGACACACATGGACCTGCTGGAGAGGGGCCAGAGGAGCCACAGAAATGATACAAGGCTGGAACAGCTCTGCTGGGAGGACAGGCTGAGAGAGTTGGGGTGTTCAGCTGGAGAAGAGAAGCTCCGGGGAGACCTTAGTGCGTCCTTTACATACTTAAAAGGGGCTGATAAAACAGATGGGGACAGACTTTTGAGCAGGGCCTGTTGCGATAGGACAAGGGGTGATGGTTTCAAACTAAAGGAGGGAGATTCAGGCTGGACATGAGGAAGAGATTGTTGCCCTGAGGGTGGTGAGAGCCTGGCCCAGGTTGGCCAGAGAGGTGGTGGATGAACCATCCCTGGAGACATCCCAGGCCAGGCTGGACGGGGCTCTGAGCAACCTGAGCTGGTGAAGATGTCCCTGCTCATGGCAGGGGGGGCACTGGGGGAGCTTTGAAGGTCCCTTCAACCCAAACTGTTCTGTGATTCTACCCATGGCAGATGCAGAACCCGAGTGTGCCAGGTACCAGGGACGCACATCCATGGCAGGTAATTAAGCTGCAATGAACCCAAAAGCACAACGGGGACATCTGCTCCCAGAGCACATGCAATCTGGGAAATTAAGCTTTTGCTGCTTTCTGCTTTCCCTTTTGACAAGGGGCACCCATCTGCTGGAAGGCCACAGCCTGCAGGGAGCCGAGCCCGCTCCAAAACGCCTCTGCTGGCCAAAGCTACGAGTCAGGAGATGGAACCGGGCTGGAAACGAGCTCTCTGCTGAGCCAGCGAGAGAAAAAACATCCTCTTTGCTGGTCTTAAGCCACCCCGCTTCCGCTGTGGCAATACCACATCAGCTCAGAAATATGTTATCTACAATTATTTCCCCATGTACTACATGTTGTCCTGTCTCCACCACCCTTGTACCAGCCGAGGGTATTAACTCACACGCCACGCTCAGCGATATTAACTTCTGGTTTAGCAACAGCACCGGCAGATGTTACTTCTCCACCGTTATAAGAGGGTACTTCTGCACACACGTGACCGATGGATTTGAAGTCAAAGTCACCCAGGACATAAAGAGGCTCTAAATCATCGTATAAAAAAAGTTCAATTCATCTCATTCAGATTACAGCTAAAAGCCATTAATCTACAACATTACCATGGAAACTAGATTAGGTCAGTGGACTTGTTTTTAGCTCTGCTGCTTGCTCCTGGTTCATCTGCCAAACCAGGCACGGGCTGTTCGCTGCTGCCGCAGCATCTCCATGTCCCCGCTGCTTTGGGGACGAGTCACAGGGCTGGAATCGGGGACAATCTTGGATGGAGAGGGGGGCTTAACCTTTGCTTCAGGCAGAAATCAGCCCAAGAGAGGCAGGAGGTGACAGGCAGGGCTGGAATCTGCAGCTCTTCTGGATAAAGCCAAGAACAGATATAATACTGCACCAGAAAACTGCCAATTTTGTCCCAAACAAGGGCAGTCCTGCTAGCATCGCCATCGAGGCACTAGGGTGGCAGATTCCTATTTGCTTCATAAACCATCAGGACAAACACACAAAATTCAGGAGCCGAGGCAACAGGTACTGTCAAGGTACCACCTGCAAAGGCAGAAAACAGCCCGTTTTCCCAAAAAATGCAGGAACTGAGACCACCCCAGCCCATAAGCTCCTGTACAAATGCAACAGGCAGTTTGGTGCTGGGAGAAGGTATTTTTGGGTGCCAGACAGAGTGGTTCCCTGTGAGGCTGCGCATCCTTGGCAGGGGCACCGAGGCTCAGATGGGGGAGTCCACCGCTCTGTCAATATCTTTTTTGCATAAGCAACATATATATTCTTATATAGAATCAGATCTAAACCATGTAGCACCAGACCCTCTCACTGCAAAAACTTGCCTCTTAAAACGAAGAACCTCAAGCCCCAGCACATGGTGACACTATAAATACCCTGAAGGTGCTGAATATATCCATAAATACAACAACCTGGAGATGCTGAATATGAGGGGGAGCTGCAGGCTGATAATCCACCGCCAGCACCCCTGGGGAGCTCGTGTCACCTCCCCCCCGGTGCCAGGGCTCCATTGTGCAGCGCTCAGGGGGTCCCTTTGTGCGACAGGGGCTCGGGGTCGGCCACCACCGTCGGGAGGACAAAGCGGGGCCGGGGCGGGCGCGGGGGGACGGTACACCCCATGTCAGACACGACATTGTTTCCCCGGCCCCGGTGATGCTCCAGCTGGATGCGGGTCACACGCATCGGCGGGACGCGCGCCGGAGCAGCCATCCCAGGAATGCATTATTGATGATTATTTGGGCAGGCGCGTGCTTGGCCGGGCTGAGGAGCAGATGGCCGCGGCTTTCAATGCTCACCCACCCTCCAGCATCTGCAGCCTTGCCGTTTGCTCGCGGTGGCCTCTTCCCCATAATAAGGCAGCAACCTCTTTCCCCCCCTGCCATCTGCTTCAGCAAGACAGACCTTTGTTCTCCGCCAGAATATATTGCTAATTAAAATGACGATCAGGAGCGCACGCTGAGCCCGTTCTGCTTTGCACAGGGCAAGGTGAGCCTTCGCTCCAACACCAACAGGCCTATTTTTGCCTCTCTCCCTGCTTGTCCAGGGACCAGCTCGAGCAGACACCCCTAAAAGATGCAGCAAATCTCCACAACCCACTTTGCAAATCACCTTCAGCTGCAAAGCACCAGAGTCACATCAATAAATGCACTTTTGCAGGGAGAACGAGCACTATCCTGAGCTGTCATCTGCAAATCCTGACTTTACAGGACAGTTGCATGTTTGTACATCGAGGAGCTGAAGACAAAGAGTTTCAGCCTGATGCTCCCAGAAGGTTTTGCTCTGACAGGCTGTGCCGTGCTGGAAACCACTCTCTGCAGAAGCAAACATGCAGATGTCTGGGGAGCGAGTGGCTTTGGCAGGGGACAGAGCTGGGATGTGACAGCAGTTTCGACAACTCGCAAGTAGAAGGGACCTTTCCCAGAGCTGAGCCAGCAGCTGGGGACGGGGAGATCACAGATGCCCTCTGCTGAGGTTTGGAATCCAGCATGGCCTTAAGACTGGCTGAGGACCCAGGAGCCAAAGGATGCTGCTGCCCTACCACCAGCTTGGGGTTGGTACCCCGTGGCCACCAAACCTGCTCCCCACCCCAACCCTGCACCACCACCATCACTGCCCAGACCATCAGCAGGTGTAATTCCAGGTGAAAAGGAAACAAAAGCAAAGTCACAGCACTTCAGGCACACAAGCCAGCTCTCAGCTGCCACGGGCTTGAAAACCCAACAGGCACCATCACCTGTATTAAGTGTTTAGGACAAAAAAGTTCAAGCGACAGCTTTGGCCACCACAAGCTTTCGCATGGCATTTCCAAGTGCTTTTGTGGCTGCGGCTCCACCAGCACCACATCCATGAAGCTCCCAAAGCCACTCGGTTCTCAACACCCATCAGCCCAGCAGCATCTGTGGGGACAAACTCACACGGGTCAGAGGGAACCTGGAGATGCCCACACCACCCTCTGCTCACAGCAGGGTCAGTGCCCAGAGAGGTGGTGGCTGAACCATCCCTGGAGACATCCCAGGCCAGGCTGGACGGGGCTCTGAGCAACCTGAGCTGGTGAAGATGTCCCTGCTCATGGCAGGGCTTGGACCGGGTGAGCTTTGAAGGTCCCTTCAACCCAAACCATTCCATGATGCTGAATTCAACCCCAGCTGCTCGTGACTCTGTCCAGCGGTACCTGGAAAGTCACCAAGGCTGGAGGTGACAGCCACTCCGGGCAGCCGATCCCACACACACACACCAGCCCTCCCACCTCTCCCTGTGTGTTTACAGAGACGAGAATGGGAAGGAAGCCTCTCAGACAGAGCCTGAGCCCTTTTAATTGGCACCGGTTGAAAGAAAGCACCAATTAAGCCACAGTGCCCCAGTTCTCAGGCCAGCAAAACACCCTGGGCTGGAGACAGGCTTGAGGAGCGCGGGCAGCAGCGTGTTATAGGCACAGCAGGAGAAACCTGGGCTAAAGCTGCTAGATGTGCTGAGCCCCAAGCTCCAGGAGTCTCCAACACTGCCCAGAATTTCAGCCCCAGGACCCCCAATACCTTCAAGCAACTCATTTCTATGCGTACTAAAAGGATGTTCTTTGAGACAATAATGCTGATAAAGATAAAAAAATGGGGATTTGTAAAATCACCATAGAAGTTTATCCTGATTTTTTGCTCAAGTTGCAAGAGAATTAACTATCTCATCCACCCCAAGAAGTGCTACAAGAGGTCCCACCAGGAGACTGATGGAGGCAACGGGGATCACAGAATCACAGGCTGGTTACGTACTGGTTGAGTTAATTGACTGACCCTGTTAACAGCCTAGCCTTTTACACCTCCTTGACAGCTGAAACAGAGGAGTAAGATTACAGTGGCCTCTTCTATCCAGGGCATCACTTCCCTGGGGGTCGTGGGCAGATTAACATTGATTTCAAGGTCAGGGCAGCCCATGTGGCCGGCGCCAGGAGATGGATGAGCATCCCTGTGGTGATGGGCAAAGCTTACTGAGAACACGGTAAAAAAGGCTGGCTCTGGTGGAAAAGCTTTACTTTGAGTTTTATTCATTTTATTTTCAAGCTCAGCTGCATAGGAATAACACAGAAACCTAGAAGCTGGAAATTTCCCCCTTGTTGGGTTGGGCATCCCCGATGCAGGTGGCTGCAAAGCCTCCCCCTATCTCTAGGAAAGCACAAATGAAACCAGGAGACAGTAGAGGAGAGAAAGCAGCAGCAGGTCTCCCTCCCACTGGAAAACTTCCACCACGGGCTCCTGAACACGCAATACTGAATGGACAATGCTTGGCAAACTGGGGTGGGCTGGAACGAGCCCAGCTCCAGGGAAGTGCTGCCGTGGCCGTATGCTAACACACGTCACCAAACCAAACCACTTGTCTGCTCTAGAGAAGCTGTGGGAAATTCAGGGGTTAAAAGCGCTAGCACAGAGAGAGCCACAATTTCTGATCACAAAACCAGAAGGAGAAAAACAAATAATCTGGATATTCGAGCAAGCATTTGCACAGGTGTAGGTGGGGCACAGGGCAGCCAATCTTTTCCTTCAGTACAGGAGCACACAAGCTTTTTGCTGGGAAAATTAAAAGTAGAAGACTGAAAGGAGAAGCAGACAGCTCTGGATTTAGGGCACTGTCCCAAAGCAGCGACAAAGCTCTACTGCTCAGCACCCTTCTTCCCCATCCCCACGGAGAAGCCTCCAGAGACATCTTATTGTGGCCTCTCTGTACTTAAAAGGGGCCCATAAGAAACATGGGGACAAACTTTTGAGCAGGGCCTGTTGCAATAGGACAAGGGGTGATGGTTTTAAACTAAAGGAGGGAGATTCAGGCTGGACATGAGGAAGAAATTGTTGCCCTGAGGGTGGTGAGAGCCTGGCCCAGGTTGGCCAGAGAGGTGGTGGATGAACCATCCCTGGAGACATCCCAGGCCAGGCTGGACGGGGCTCTGAGCAACCTGAGCTGGTGAAGATGTCCCTGTCATGGCAGGGGTGGCACTGGGGGAGCTGGGAAGCTCCTTTCCAACCCAAACCGCTCTGTGATTCTATGATCCCCTTGACTGTATAGCAGCAGAGCCACAACCGGGTTTTCACAGATGTGCAGGTGACCATCGCATTGTCTGCAACAACCCCATGGACATCCAAAGCACCTCAGGATGGTGTTGGGATGAGTGACATCGACACTGAGGGTACAGCCCCCCCCAGCACCCAGCCCGGTCCTGCTCACCTCCTCGCAGCCGTCGGCGGTGATGTGTTGGGGACACGCTTCCTCGCCCAGCGGCTCGATGACGGTCACCTCGGCAAAGTCCTCCACGGACTCCTGGAACTCGGGCAGGGACCGCCGGCCATAGCGTTTGCCGCCTTTGATGTACTTGGGCTGCGCTTCTGGGGAGGAGTCTGTGAAATTCAAGAACAAAGCGCATCGGTGACGGGATTTTTGCAGATCTGGCTCCTGGGTCACAGCACACAGGACTGGTTTGGTTGTAGCATTTCCAGCACCGAATCGCCACCACCATTCCAGGAGCACTGCCCTCACCATGGCGTCAGGCCCGGTGGGTTGGAATTGGTCCTGCTCCATAAAACCCAAAGTAAGCTGTCACAAGGTAGAATCGGGGCTACATCTTCCTCACCCTTCCCACATTAAGTTTGTGCTGTCGATCAGATGAAAAATCAAAATAAAGTCCAAATCAAAACCAAACCACCCAAACACAAAGCAACAGCACCACAAAAAAACCCTCAACCTTGCAAATGCGGCCGCAGACGGAAAGTCAATTAGGTCTCTCCTCCTTGCACTAATCTTCATTACTGGCGATGGGCAGGTTTAATTAGGGACAGCGCTGCACTTCGGCGGCTCAAGACTCCAGATGACACAGACACCTGGGCGAGCGCTGCTGCTTTCACTGGATTTAAATCACAGCTCCATTAAAAGTGTTAAAACAACCGAGCGAGTGGAAAAAATTGGGCAAGTTTGGAGGCAAATGTCCCCCCCGGGGGCCACCGGGAGCAGCTGATGCGGGTGACGGTGGGGCAGGTCCCGGCTTGTGCTCCGCAACTAAAGCCAACTGCAAGATCTAAATAACCCTGTGGAGTCATCGGCTAATTACAGGGGGCTCCGTTCGCACTCCCCGGCTCCAGCTTCCCGCAGCAAGCTCCTGCCTTCGGGGACTGAATTATCCAGGAGGGGCATCAAAATGGAAAAATAAATAAGCATGTTTTGGGCTATTTGCAGCACGAGTTTGGAGCGGGGGGCAAATTAAACCCGAGACCAAATCAACCAGGGATTCAATTAGGGAAAGGCTTGCCACCGCGCTTTGTTTCGGTGTTTGAAACCTTCCCCTCCAAACCCCCCCAGGACCCGATCATCTTTATTTTCTGCCACTTGAAGCGGCAAAAGCAGCAGCTTTTTAAAATTTTATTTGCGGAGCGCTGTGATACAAAATAAATGCAAGGGTGCAATACTAATAAGGAGCGGGGAAGCTGTTCAATCATTGACAAAGGGTACACAGAAAGCAGCGGGTCTCTAAACCCCCCTGCCCAAACGCCTCCTCGGATAATATTCCTTTAGATATAGAAGAAGGCTTCAAGCTTGTTAGAGGGAAAATATATATATTCTGCAACTTAGCTATGCAATGAATTATAAACTACACAGGACGAGGAGTCCTTTGATTCCTCCAGCCTTGCACTCCAGCCATCCATATTGCAGCTCTAGGGAACAAACCCGGCGCCCACGTTTGAACGAGGCCGTCTTAACAAGATTTGCTGCAGCTGGGACTCGCACATGAAAGTTGTGTGATGAAGAAAATCGCAATGAGACAGGCTGATTAAGTAAGAGCCCCAGAACAAAAGCAAACCTTATCACTCCTATTAAAGCCTGCCTGGTGGTGAACAATCTCCATCGAGCAGCTCTCTCTGAAATGCTAATATTTGTGGCTACTCGTTCACCCATTTATTCTGCCATCCCCCTGCCCTTGCAGAAAAGAGCTGGGGGGCTTTGGTTTTTATTTTAAGTCATTTTTTCTCCTCTAAGACAGAAACGCACCTCCACGCCCATCTGTCTTCGGAAAGACGTAGGGGAAAAGCAGCTGTAATTTAGCAATAATTAAGCTATGGCTTAATTTCCTTTTGTATTTCCCAATGCTCAGAAGAGTCTTTTTTTCACCCTCCCCACCCTCACAATGTGTTTAACCCTTGCTGAAGCTGAAAATCCAGCTGTATATGGAAGCACAGGTGCCTTCATGCTACAAACACTTTAACAGCAAGCGGGGAAATGGGAACATTTCCCCGCTTTTGTGTTTTAAGCATTTGGAGGCGGGCAGCTGATTTCTCTCATTCCTCTTCGCTCTGAGCACCTGGGTGTCCTTGTTGTTCCTTTGCAATTAGAAAATGATAAAGTCTGGGAGGGAAAGGTGACAGCTCACAGGACGAGAAGAGCAGAAAGTTTGCTCCCGCCTTGCAAAGCTCCGGCTTTGCAATAGGCCGTGCCTAAGCCCAGCTGCTGAATGGCAGCTCAGGCACCCTGAAATCCCATTTCCAGAGCCTTCTCCCTTGCAGAAAGCCCCAAGCACCATTATCTCCGGACCAGGGTCAGCACCCTCTGAGCCCCCTGCCCTCCTGCTTCCCAACCCAGACCCCCAGCATAGCACCAGTGTCGATGCTCCCACCACCCCCAGTATTTAGGGAAAGCTGCACACACAGCAAAAAGCAGCAAAACCCTCCTTGAGTGCAGAAAGTTCGCTGGTGAGCTGAACAGTTTCTCATTTCCAGCCAAAAACTCAGCAGAAAGGATGGAAAGAGCTGCTCAATCCTCACCTGCTTCCAAAGGCATGTGAGGAAACCAAAGGGACATGTCAAAAAACATAGGATCGTTTTGGTTCAGAGAGACTCTCAAGATCAAGTCCAACCATAACCCAGCTCTAGCACTAAGCCATGTCCCTAAGAACCTCGTCTAAACACCTTTTAAACCGCTCCAGGGATGGCAACTCCACCACTGCCCTGGGCAGCCTGTTCCTTCCCATGAGAAGGATGCAGGTGAGACAGCCCTGTGTGTTATTTATCCCCCCCAAAAAGTAAAATACAAGGTGTTTCAAAAAGATGGACCTGATTTCAAATTGAAACCACTTTGAAATTCAGTCCATCCTTTGGAAACGCCCTGTATCGAACACCAAGGGGATGCTGCTCGTGCTCAGGTCCGACCCCTGGTACCCGCTTCTGCAACCAGAGATGCGGCTCCTCAGAAAACCTCGCATTGTGTGGCTGACAAGCCACCGAGAAATGGAAAAAAGGAGAAAAGAAAATAGGTCAAACCCTCCCTGCTTCCTACAGCCCCTGGCGACACGCGGGCTTAGTAAAACACACACTCCAGAGCTGGCGCCTAATTAGACACTGGGGTCTGATCTGTCCCCCTGAACTGCCCCCAGGCTGGGGGTGAGAGCAGGAGCCTCCAAGAGAGCAAATCCCATTGTCTGGGGGGGTCTGTGGCCCCCAAACTGCCCCAGAAAAAACAAAAGTCAACCCTAAATCTGCATTTCACAAGAACCCCCCCCAATTAAAGCACTGCAGACAGAGCCATCAATCCCTTGGCTCGCTTCCTCTCCATCCATCTCTGCAGTTCAGCGTCTCCATGCTTAGAGATTTACACTCGATTCCCTGCCTTTCTACGCTAGATAAGTCATTTCAAAACCCTGCTCTGCCCTCAGATGCTTGGGGAGGGGCAGGGGGGGCTCCCCATGATGCTGAGCAGCGTTTTCCTGGGCCCAGCATCAAAGGCACAGAGCGCAGACAAAAGGGGGTTTAGCGCAGGAGACCCTCGCTCGGCGAGCCCGGTGTTTGGGGGAGAAATTAATTGCTGAAGATTTGGAAAGAAGGGATCCTCCAGACAGCTTAGTGCTGGGCAAAGCCCATCACAGCTCGGATCTGCTAAATCCTAAATCCTAATCCCCCCAGGCACCAGGTACTGTCTAAACTCCTCCTAGTCACTATTTCACACTTGAGGCTCAGCAGCTGAATGGAGACGAGTGGTGGCTGGGTCACCACAGCCCTAAAATCAATGTATTTCGTCCCAAAGGCATTGCTTGTGCCTAAACCATCCCTGTTCGGACAGTGTCACCTGCTTTATACTTTTCCCAGACCTTATGCATCCACATGAGTGATGTTTCCCACACGGGGGGGATTCCTGGAAGGGTATCATCCCCATTCCCGGGAGGGCATCATCCCCATCCCTGGGAGGGCATTTCTCTTGTCTCCATGTGCTTGGAAGCAAAATAAAAGCCCACAGAGACCCAGCAGCCACAGGGAGGATCAGGGAGGATGGCATCAAGCTGCTCTTTAATTTGTCCTGGGTGCTCCTGTAATCCTGCGCTCCACCCCGGTAATCCCTCCCTATCCAACACACAGAGCTGACTTTTTATTTGCCCTAAGGGGGGTTGGAAAAAAAGCTTGATTCCCACCCCCCCCACCCCGCTTAATCACCCACATCACTGATGTTTTTTTTCCCTTTCTCTCCCTCATATCTATTTTATTGTCCCCAGAATCCCCTCTCACTGCTACAGTGACCTGGGGACAAAGAGCATCCATGGCAGCAGCACCCAGCCTGGGTCCCTCAGCAGCGTCTCTCCAAAGCATCAAACCCCAATAATTCAGGTTATAATTTACCTGCACACACCACCTTTTTCAGGCAGCTCCGCAAAGGTGCTGCTGAGGGTGACGGGTCCTAAAATAAGCTCTATTTAAGACACAGCTTAAAATCCCAGCTGGGATTTTCCCAGTGGTTGATGCTCCAGTTCGCAGCTGGGTCTGTGTCCCCACACCGATGTCCTCGAGGGGATGGAGCCGATGACGGAGCTGGGAACTCCGCCTGCCTGGCTTTGTAGGGCTGTTTCCCAGGCAAAGTGCCCGCAGCACGCCAGGACCATCCTCCCTGCCAGCCTGCCCTTTGGAAACACAATTCAGCTTCTTTGCCAAGAAAAAAAGTAACTCAAAATATGTATCCTGGCTGCTCCTTGCAAGCCTGAGTGCTCCCAGCTGCTGCTTCTCCGTCCAAAACGGGGAAACCCCCCGAAACAGGGAAACCCCCCAATTTCTGCAGGAACTGCTTTTGCATCCTACAGCAGTTTTGGTTCCCTGTGTCCCGCTGTCACCCCAGGGGCTGCCCTGTCACCCACGGGCTCCTTGTGCTGCATCCATGGGGACAGTGATGCTGGGTCCCCTTGGCCAGGTAGCAGCTGGTTTGGGGACAAAGACATGAGCCCTCCGGCCACTCACAGACCCAAGGGACCTTCCTGTCACCCAAAAGTCCCCATGTAAAACCACAGCATCAAGGCACACATTTATTTCCTCACAAACTCCACAGATGCAGCAAACAGACTTAAATTCTGTGCCTTTCCCCCCCCTCCCCCTTCCAAATTAAATTTTCATTTAAATGACACAATTTGGAGCTCTTAACTCAATTTTCCCCAAGCCCGGGGCAGGCTGTAACACCAGCGTTTCCACAGTCCCTGACAGTTTGACACCAACAGCACAAAGCAGCTTGTTCTCCAAATCTCGAGTTTGATCTAAATTAAAAGCAGCAAAGACTTCAGCGTTAACTGACCTGTCAAAACCTATTAAAAATAAATGCCTCGCAGGCCTGCCCGGCGCAGGCTCCCTACCTGCACCGCACGCCCTTTGACCACCTGCAAAACCTGGTGACAAACGTGTCCCCGGGGAGGGTTCTCCAGCTCCAACGCAGCCTCTTGCTTGCTGCATTTGTGATAATGTGATAATCCCAAATTTTGCCCTTTTCTAGAAGATTTATTTATATTTAAATCAAGCCGGAGCTTCTCAGCCATCCAGCAAGGGACAAGGTTCCCCACTCGCTCCTGAGCATCCCCTGACCTGCGGGAAAACCACATTAAGGGATGCTGGGTGCAGGAGCTGTCATCACCATCTCCCTCTAAGCATTAACAGCTTTGAAAATATAAGAATCTACCATTTACATCTCTTGGGCCCTGTGGTTTTTGCAGCCTATTTAAGGGGGAAAACTGTAATTTTGCTGACTGGCTGCGTGATTTATGGTCCAGCTGAGACTGATGGTCCAGCTGAGACTGATGGTCCAGCTGAGACTGATGGTCCAGGAGAGGAAACCTGCAGTTTCTCTCTCCCCCCTTGCTAAGCTGTTTGCTCCTTTGGGGATTTCGTGCTCCTGAGGGTCTGAAAAGCCACATTTTCAAGACACGCTGAAACAAAGGAAGGAGAAAACAGGGCAGCGAGGACTCGCAGCAGCCGCTGCTTTCTCCAACCAGCCCCAAACTGGGGGTTCATCTTGTTTGGAAGCATCTTTGGGCCAAACTGATGGTGAGAGAAATGCAGTCACCTCGGAGTAGCTTCCTATGGTGCTGAGCTCACCCTGCTCATCTCAGACACAAGAAAACAGAATGGAGTTTAAAAAAAATCAGTGCTAGATAGGATAGGTATTTATATTTCTATGTCCGGTGGCCCATCTCTGGGAGGAGCTCTTCCTCTAATAACCATCACAAAAACCACAGCAGTATCCAAAGCCAGAGTGGGTTTTTGATAAGTACTAAAGCAATTATGTGATTGAACTGCCCATAATGATGTGCTGCATCTGGAGAGCTCCTAAAGCATCCCTGGCCACCAGAATTGTAGTGTGGGATGGAGAGATCTCAGCCCATTTAGCAGCTGTGGGACATCTCGAGCATCTGAAGTGCTGTTAGCTGTCTACAGACAGACATCACGTGCATCTCCGGGCACTTAGATCATGGTAATGGGATATAAATATCTAATAGCTCAGAAAATGCTTTTGTACAAGGCTCCACAACAGACCTTAACTCTCTCTTCTCCCTGGGTCTGGGCATCCAAGCAGAAGAGCACCGAAAGAGCATTTTATCTTCTAAGTTCCTCTGTGAGAGCCACCCACGTCTTTGCCAAAGAAAACAGAATCACACAGAATCACAGAATGGACTGGGTTGGAAAAGCCCTCAGAGATCATCCAGTCCAACCCCTGGTCCATCTCCAGCCCATTGACTAGATCACGGCACTAAGTGCCATGTCCAGTCTCAGTTTCAAACCCTCCAGGGCCGGTGAGTCCAGCACCTCCCTGGGCAGCCATTCCAATCCTGACCACTCTCTCTGCACAGAATTGCTTTCTCATCTCCAGCCTCAATTTCCCCTGGCAGAGTTGAAGCCCATGGCCCCTTGTCCTATTGCTGATACCTGGGAGAAGAGCCCAATCCCCACCTGGCTAGAACTGCCCTTCAGGTAGTTCTAGAGAGTGCTGAGCTCAGCTCTAAGCCTCCTCTTCTCCAGACTAAACAAGCCCAGCTCCCTCAGCCTCTCCCCATGGTTCTTGTGTTCAAGTCCCTTCCCCAGTCTTGTTGCTCTTCTCTGGACCCGCTCCAGCACTTCAATCTCTTTCCTGAGCTGAGGGGCCCAGAACTGAACACAACACTCCAGGTGTGGCCTCCCCAATGCAGAGCACAGGGGAAGGATCACTGCCCTTGTCCTGCTGACCACGCTAGTTTGGATACAGGACAGGACACCATTGGCCTTCTTGGCCACCTGGGTACACTGGTGGCTCCTGTTGAGCTTAAAACGTGCTCTTTCAGATAATTTTAGTATTTACCTGGCTCTTGGAAGTGCTCTTCATTTGACAGGGTTCTGGATAAGATGAGGATGAGTGCTTCTTTAAATTGATCAAAGTGGACCTGTGGGGAGGAAAAAAAAAGGAAAGGAGGAAGTCAACTGGTGCAGATAATTAAATATCAAGCCGATAATCCAGCAGGAAGACGAGCAGCAATGCAAATCTCATGGACCACCATGCTGAGCCGAGCGCCTTGACATGGGGCATGATGAACCTGAGCTCCTTCAGTGTTGGGGCCTGGAGAAATGACAGCCAGCAACGTGAAGACACAGCCAGTGTCTTTGAACACATTAAAAAAACCCAATATTATTGCCATAATGATGTAAAGCCACTGCTTTAGCGCTTTAATTGGGTTTTTCCATCAAGCAAGAAGCCAAAAGAGTGTGTCCAGAGGACCAGGGAGCATCTCCATCACTTGAGATGACCCAGCCAGGGCGGGTGGCTCCTCCAGGGGGACCCCAGTCCTGACCAGTGATGTAGTACTGGGTTGTGGAAGTGCTCCAGTGCCCTAATTAAGCTTCACAAAACACTTTCCAAAGCACACGGCAGACAGTCGCACCCTTTCCAGGACAGCCCTGCCCCAGCTCCTGCCTGCTACTGCTCCGCAACCACTGGAAATACCACGTCTGGATTCCCAGCGTGGCTATGGGAAAAACAAGGAGGAATGAGGATTATCCTCCCCCCCGCTCTTTTCCATCTGTGTCTCCCTGGAAAGCCTCCCGCCTCACCACCACGAGCAGTTGCAAGGGGCTGGAGCATCATCCTTCGCAGCCGCGCCGGGGAATGTCAGCGATTCCAGCCGCGGGGGACGGGATCCCGGGGACAGCTGGGCAAGCGATTTGGCGTGGGTCAGCGCCAGGCAGAGCTGGCTGCCCCCCTTTTCATAAATAACTCTCCAGGGAATTTTTAGCATTGAACAAGAGACTTTATATTTAAAGAACGCACCGAGGTTTCTCTTGCTGGTAGGTCTGATCGCTGCGGATCCATCACGAAGGTTTTAATGCTACTGGGGGAGGCACAAGCTGCAAAGTCCAGGTCTAAACTTTGCCAGCTTGTTCTCAGGGTTGAGCCAGCCCAAAAAAGAGCAACTTGGCCCTGACAGACAGGGGACAACAGCAGAGAAAGGGAACCTCCTCATTCCACAGATCCAGCCATGCAAGTCGTCACCGCGGTTTTAAACACAGGCACCCCCAGTCATTAAACAGTTAGAAATACGTTCGGCAGAGAAACTCATCAGGGATGCCTTTGTCTGAATACTAATTGCTGCCCTTTGTTTCCAAGGCCTGGTGTACTTCAAAAGAACAGTTTATAGAGATAGGAGAATTTGCCTGATTAAAAAAAACTTGACATTTAGACTAAATGAGGATGAATAAAAGATGAGGGTGTTCGAATAACAGGTCCACTCCCCGTGGGATCTTCTCAGGAAGGGAACGGTGACACCAGCCATGGGGACGGGCACAGCCGGTCCCTTGAGCAGGTGCTGGGGACAGGTTTGGATGGGACCCCGCAGCAGCAAGAAAAATACACTAAAAATCACTTTTGCAAACACACCGAATGAGCGGGCAGAGTAAAACCACCCAGGCAGGTGCGGGGAACACAACCTGCTCCAAGGATGCCCCGTGTCTTGGGGAACACAACCTGCTCCAAGGATGCCCCGTGTCTTGGGGAACACAACCTGCCCTGAGGACGCCCCGTGACTTGGGGAACACAACCTGCCCTGAGGACGCCCCGTGACTTGGGGAACACAACCTGCCCTGAGGACGCCCCGTGACTTGGGGAACACAACCTGCCCTGAGGACGCCCCGTGACTTGGGGAACACAACCTGCCCTGAGGACGCCCCGTGACTTGGGGAACACAACCTGCCCTGAGGACGCCCCGTGACTTGGGGAACACAACCTGCTCCAAGGACGCCCCGTGACTTGGGGAACACAACCTGCTCCAAGGACGCCCCGTGACTTGGGGAACACAACCTGCTCCAAGGACGCCCCGTGACTTGGGGAACACAACCTGCTCCAAGGACGCCCCGTGACTTGGGGAACACAACCTGCTCCAAGGACGCCCCGTGACTTGGGGAACACAACCTGCTCCAAGGACGCCCCGTGACTTGGGGAACACAACCTGCTCCAAGGACGCCCCGTGACTTGGGGAACACAACCTGCTCCAAGGACGCCCCGTGACTTGGGGAACACAACCTGCTCCAAGGACGCCCCGTGACTTGGGGAACACAACCTGCTCCAAGGACGCCCCGTGACTTGGGGAACACAACCTGCTCCAAGGACGCCCCGTGACTTGGGGAACACAACCTGCTCTAAGGACGCCCCGTGTCTTGGGGAACACAACCTGCCCTGAGGACGCCCCGTGACTTGGGGAACACAACCTGCTCCAAGGACGCCTGTGACTTGTGTTTGCCAAGCAGCGATGACGAGAAGGAGGAAGAAAGAAGCGGGGACTGAGCCCCCCGCCGCAGCTGTGCGCAGGACAGATGGCTCCGTGTCCAGCCTGTACAGCAATTTTACCGTGACCACCGCGACCAAAGGATGCTGGGGAAGATTAGGCTGCGGGGCAGGAGGTGGCCGTGTCCTCCAGCCCCCTGTGCCATCGCCATGCGGCAGGATTTGAATGTTTAAAATGCAAACGGGCAGCACGGAGACACAAGGAGAGTGCTTGAACAGGCTCAGGGGGTCCTGCAACCAACTCCAGAGGTGCAGCCCAAGCTGGGAGAGGGGGCATGTTTTTCTTCAGGGAAACCTCTAGCCCATTCCTAACACTAGATAACCAGGAAAAACAGCATCTGTTTGTGGTGCACATTTGACCTTGGCTGCTGCATGTCTGTACACAAAGAGTACTTCAAGACTGAGAGAAATGCAATCGTTAAAATTAGAGCTGTGCTCAAGTATGAGCCAGGCAAAGCCACAAACGCCACAATACCTCACATTTTAAGGAAAGCAATCTTCTCCTTTAAGGAAAAAAAAAAAACCCTTTTATTTCTTTTTTTTGCTTAGAGAATATTCCCAGCGAAAGGAGGGGAGCACTGATTACAGCAGCATTGCACAAAGCACCATCCACTTCTGGAAAACAGCTTCAGACAATCACAGGATCGACTGGGTTGGAAAAGCCCTCAGAGATCATCCAGTCCAACCCTTGGTCCAACTCCAGCCCATTGACTAGATCATGGCACTAAGTGCCATGTCCAGTCTCAGTTTAAAAACCTCCAGGGATGGTGAGTCCAGCACCTCCCTGGGCAGCCAACCCAAAACCTTTACAAAGGCAAGGCAGAAGGTACCCAGCAGCAAAGGAGTGTTGGGGTGCTCAAAGCGTAATGCTCTTTTCCACTTGCTCGACTGAATTTGGGGTGTTTTGGAGGCATCGGCTCATTCATCTGCTCCCAGGGTTCTCAAACAGCAAGTTGAGGGCTGATCCAAATCCAAACCAGCCCGAACGCAGCAGAGTTTGAGAGGCAGTGACATGGAGTGTGTTAGTGCCCAAAGCACAGATCAGGAACAGAACACACGTCCCTGCAAACCCCACAGCGAGACCTGGTTCTGTGTGGTGCTGGGGACGTGTGAAGTCCCTGCTGAGGAGAATTTTCCCAGAACGAGCAAATCAGAGGCAAACAAGACTAATAAGCCACACAGACAGAGCAAACCCAGCCCAGCTTCCCCAAGGGAATCGGGAATCAACCAAGCTGCCAGCTGCTGAGCATCCCAGCACCTCTGAGAAATCCCGACGCCCGCTTTAAAGCGATTTTCCTATGAAGCTGTGACTTATTAGCACTAGAAAGAGAGTGTGTGTGTGCCAAGCTACCTGCTGCTTCTCGCTGTTTGTCCCTGCAATGCAAAGCAGCAGCCTGCAGCCCTGGCCTCTCTGGGACAAGCCAGCATTGGTGGCTCCTTCCAGCTCCATCTCCATCTTTGAGCAGAGTTCTTGTCCCAAAGCCCCATCCCTGCTCACAAACTCCTTCCAGCAGCAGAAGGTTGCAGAGGGAAACATCAGGTGGGGACAATATAGGAACAGGGTAACCTTGCAACCAAGCCTCCTGCCTGGTGTGCAAAAAGCCACGGTGGGCTCAGAGGGAATATATCCGCAAGAGGTCAGCAGGAAAAGCACTGGAGGGAGCTGAGCAGTGAAACCCCACGCCACAGTGTCCTTGCCGCGGGCTCACTCGTGCAGGGACAGGGGGAAACCCAGGCTCCGTGTCCCCACTGCGACAGCCACCAAGGACGGTCCTTGGGCAGGGGCTGGAGGTGCCTGGTTTATACAATCATTTTGGTTGGAAGAGACGCTGAAGATCAGCAAGTCCAACCATAAACTAACTCAAACGCTAAACCACATCCCTAAGAACCTTGTCTATGTGCCTTTTAAAGACCTCCAGGGATGGTAACTCCACCACCGCCCTGGGCAGCCTGTTCCAATGCCTAACAGCCCTCTCCAGGATTCATTTTTTCCTAATATCAATCTGATTTACCCAGCCCTGCAAATTCTATAACCACAGTCATCGCTGCAGCCCATGAGCACCAACCCAGAGACACCACATGGCGTTAGCTGCTAATTAATGGGCGCTGCACCTCAGAGGTGAGATGAGAGGGCATGTCCGCAAGCGTCATCTCAGCCCGAGGGGCTGGAGGAAACAGCGTTCCCGAGGAATCCCAGGAATGGCAGCAAGCATCGCCTCCGCACGCCATCGCGTGAGGAGAGCAGCGCTGGGATGCTTTGGCTCTGCCGTGAGCCAGGGCAGGATTTACACACCCCCGGAGATATCATGTACCCGTTAATCCCCAAAGCATCACACAGAGAGGGGGATGCAGCGCATCCAGCCCTTCACCGGGATGCCGGCTCACCTCCCGCTCCAGCCCAGCAGCCCCACGTTCATCCCCAGAGCGAAACCCCTGCACAAAAGCAAGCGCGTGGCCCCACCGAGTCGCCCCCTCAGTAGACAAAACGCTCCCCCCTCCCCGGTGCCCTCCCATAAAACCCGGCCCCGGGAAGCACAGGAGAACAAAAGCTGCTCCCGGCGCCGAGAGGGACCATCTGCGGCAAAGAGCCGGCGGGGCAGGTGCAAGGAGCCCGTGCTCGGGGAGCAACATGTTTGCTGCTATTCTCCCGACGAGCTCCCTAGGAAACCCAGAGGATTCGAGAGCTATTAAATCAGGCTGGCGCTTAGACATGGGCCATTGCTGCTGCTAACGAGCATAAATGCCGGGGAGACAGGAGGAAATGTAGGAGACAAAGATTATTTTGACGTTCAAGTCGCAGATTGTAAACAAGAACTGTCCCCAAAGACAAAGGGTGGGGAGGGATGGAGCTCCTGGCCGGACAGAGCGAGCGCGACCCAGCACGTGGGATGCTTTAACAGGGGCTTTTTGGTGCACATTTGCTGCATTCAACTTTGCTTTCACCCACTGAGCGTGCCATCGCTTTAGCCCTGGCCAGCTGTGACAACCACATCTTTAGCCCTGCTCTTCCATCCCCAACCATCCCACCAGCACAGACAGCGGCATCCGAGCAGTGGGAGCTCAAGACAGCCAAGCAGTACAGAAAGTCCCGGGTGCACAAGCAAATGCCACACTGCAATTCCAAAGGTCAGAAACCTCCGTCTGGATCCATCCCTGCTCCAGCACCATCAGCAGAATCACTACAGCCCTGGGGCAGGCGAGGAAGAGGAGACTTTGTTCGTTAAAGGAATTATTTTGTTTCATGAAAGCTGCAGTTTGATAGGAAATTGGAGTCGAGACGGCTGCTTAGCTCATGTCTATAGAGAACCCTGGATGCCCCACTCTGTGTTTTCTGATATTAATGAGCAGGGATGGGATTTCAGGGTGATTTTGAAGGACGCACCCGAGGCGCTCGGAGCGCAGCGTGCCGGCAAGCGGGTAAGGCAGGAGCACAAGGACATCCATGCTGAACATGAAGGCCCCCAAGGATGAGCAGCTTGTGCTCCACACCCTGGAATTTAACTCTATAAAGGTACAACCACAACTGAAAAATTGCTTTGGAGAGCATGGTGAGCTCACCATGGCAGGATCCTGCAGCCCTGGAAAAGGAAGGAGCCATTTGTCCCCAAAATTCTGTCTCAGGAGGGTCTGTGATAACCACAGCTGCCTGTAGACACCAACACCAGGTAACACAGGCAAAGGCAACTCAGGCCAGCTGGAGTTGGACAATATTGTCTACTTTAGAGAAATGTGTATGACTGCACACAGCCCTACCAGTCAAGGTAAATCATGGGATCAAGCCACGGCTTTAGGTCTCCATCACATCCCAAGCACCACAGGGTTTGTACAAGCACCTGGTGAGTTGGTTCAAGGAGATGACCCAGGTCGGCAGTGGCACTAACTGGAGCTGGGGGACACATGTGCTGTGTGAGCCAGATGTGCTCGGCCAAGCTCCAGCATTGGTGCAAGGGCAGCGGGGACCCGGCGCTTGGTCTGGCCTTGGACACTGAGAAACTGCACCCTGTATTAGTGCAATGCCAGCACACAAGGCTAAGCATGAAGAGGTGGTTTCTGAGAGTTTCAGGTTGCCTCCAGACAGGGAACACACATCAGAACAGGCTGGCCAGAGAGGTGGTAGATGAACCATCCCTGGAGACATCCCAGGCCAGGCTGGACGGGGCTCTGAGCAACCTGAGCTGGTGAAGATGTCCCTGCTCATGGCAGGGGTGGCACTGGGGGAGCTGGGAAGGTCCCTTCAACCCAAACTGTTCTGTGATTCTATGATCAGCAAGCAGTTTCCTTACCCTTTATCACTCTCAGAAGACACCCTGTACCAACACCGAACAGAACAACCTTGCAAGTTCTGCAGCCCCAGAACCTCAGTGATGTTGGGCATCCACAAACTACAAATATTCAGCCTTTTTCCATCACCATCCCAGGTGTGCAGGAGCAGCTGCCTGGCTCTGCCTCGCTCCCAGGCCCTGATCCCCCCATGGCCCCCCACCATCACCCCAGCCTTACCCTGCCTAGGAGGTTGCCTTGCAGGAGGGTCTGCTGCAGCGCCGGGGCCACCTCCTCCAGGTGCAGCATGTGGCAAAGGTCGGTGAGCTCCTCCTGCCCCAGAGACCCCGTGCCCGTGCTGTCGAAGCTGTCGAAGAGCTCCTTGAGGCGAGCTTCATACTGGTCCTGCTCAGCTTCATCCATCCCATAGCCTGCCACGCTCACCTGCAGAAAGATGGGGATGGTGAGCATCAACTGCAACAGGGAAGGCAAAGGCAAAAACAACCCCAAGGGATGGTCCAGGGGCAGCTCATGAGGCTTTTAGCTGCAGTTTTTGTTTGCACTAAGTGAACCTGGTGTTTTACCAACCCCTCCAGCTTCTCACATCCCACTGAGACCGCCCTGCAGTGCTGGTCCAGCTCTGGGTCCTCAGCACAGGACACACATGGACCTGCTGGAGAGGGGCCAGAGGAGCCACAGGAATGATCCGAGGCTGGAACAGCTCTGCTGGGAGGACAGGCTGAGAGAGTTGGGGTGTTCAGCTGGAGAAGAGAAGCTCTGGAGAGACCTAACTGTGGCCTCTCCATACTTAAAAGGGGCCAATAAGAAAGATGGGGACAGACGGGGTGGCACTGGGGGAGCTGGGAAGGTCCCTTCAACCCAAACCGTTCTGTGATTCTACAGGTGAAGCCTGAATTCACACAGCAGAAAGACCAAGGGAAAAAACCCTGCACCCAACCCTCAAGGCTGAGGACAGCCCAGGTGGCTGGGACATCCCCGGGTTGCATGTCCCTACCTGTCACCTCACACTGGCTCCACAAGCAGCTCATTTGGCTCAGCTGGAGCAGCTGGTGCTGCAGGGGACAATTGTTCCCTTGAGCTGGTTCCCAGGTGTTGCAGGTGATGCTCTGCCCACCTTAGCAAGAAGATAAACAACCATCCCAGCAACAACAACTCAGCAGTGACAGGGAACAACGTGTGGGGCTCTGTCTGCTGTGGGGAGGGCAGGAGATCCCAATCCCTGCCCCAGCTCATACAATTCAGGTCACCACATAGAATCATTTTGGCTGGAAAGGACCCTCAGGGTTAAGTCCAACCATAACCCACCTCTGGCACTGCCCCATGTCCTGAGAACCTCATCTCCGTCTGTCCAACCCTCCAGGGCTGGTGACTCCAGCACTGCCCTGGGCAGCCTGTTCCAATGCCCCACAGCCCTTTGGGGAAGAAATTGTTCCCCAGATCCAACCTCAACCTCCCCTGGTGCCACTTGCCCCCCTCCATGAACACAAAATGCATCCCTGCACCAGATATGCTCCTTTATATACTGGCCTGGGTGCAGGGAGCCCCAACACTGCATGATCTCTGTTGATGCCAGCGTGTGGCATCTCTGCTCTCCTCCAAAACCTCGGCACAAAGCCACACGGTGCCCTGTGCTGGGGGAGGTCTCCCTGCCACTCGCCCAAGGGCTTTGTCCTCCCCTCCAAGCCAATAATTTTCCATCTCTTTCTTCCCATCACTAAGCAGAGCATCACAGCCCCAGGAAATGGTTTGGTGAGGGAAATTTCCTGTTTGAAATGAAGGATTTGGCTGGCATCTGTTCACCCAGCCTGGCTGCAGGGCAGCAGCAGCGTAACCCAGTGCCACAACTGCCGTGGTGTGCATGGCCACTGCCAGGGTCGTGCCACCAGCCTGGGGGCACTGGGTGGCAATGGGCGTTGCAGGGACCCAGTGCTCCAAGGACACACCTGGGCACCCCAGGATGCTCAGCCAAGCTCAGACCAGCACCAGCCAGGTCTCCACATGAATTCTGTTTCACCCACATCACTGCAGGTTGTTTCAGCCAGAGTTCCCAAAGAGGGGGTTCCTACCCAAACCTGCTACGGAGCAGCCATGTCCCCTCCTCCCCGTGGGCATCGCAGGGTTCCTGCAGCCGCCTGTGTCACCGATGGTGCGCAGGGACATCCCAGAACAGGCAGAACTGCCCCAACTGCACGGTGCACCCCCACCTCACCCCCTGGCCCCACCGCAGCCTCAAACACCCCGCTGATCTCCCAGAGCATCGTGAGCCACCACTCCAGCTCACGCAAGCACCCCGCAACAGGCTGGCAACCAGAAAAACCCATCCCACCAACACGGCTGGAAAACCGGGCAATCTCCAGGGCAGACACCACAGTAGCCACATCCTCAGTTTCATCTGCAGGAGCAGATGAAAACGCAGGGCGGCATCGGGCTCCTGCACCTGCTGAGGGACGCAAGGCTGGTACCAAGCAACGCGCAGGGTCCATGGGACAAAAATAGCCCAGCCTGGCTGTCCTTCCTCCCGCGGTGACACCAGCAAGCACAGCAGCATCGCCACAATCCCTCCCCATCCCCACATCACTCCCCCTGAGCCTCACACCGCTGTGTCCCCTGGTTTTACCCCCAGATGCCTCTTGAGCTGCTTCAGCAAAGCACCCAAGCACTGCGGGGAGGACAGAGGGTGCAGACACATCTGCATCCAACCCAGGGCGCAAGGGAGGAGGCAGCACCCGAAAACTCAGGTACCCACGAGCAGAAGGAAAATGACAAACTGGTTTCCCGGCTCTCACGCTGGTAACTCCATTTCCCACCCGCACGCACGGTTCAGGGCACTCGATGGCGGCTGCTGCCGGGTACCGGCATCGGGAGAGCCCCGGCAGCCGCAAACCTCACAGCCGAGCCTGCAGCAAAGGTGACTCCAACCCGTGGGGCTTCTTGGGCATTTTGGAGCTTATCTTCAGCATCCACCACTTCCCAGCCCCCCAGAGTCCTCTCCAGCACCCAACGCTACTTCCACACGACTAGAACCAGCTCCCCTAGTTAGTGCAGAAAGCTAAATGCCACCACCCAAGGTGAGCATTGAGGTCACCCCCTCTCAGTGTTATTGCAGCAGTCAGCCCCAAAAACTTACCCCACATGGGTCCAGGTGAGGGAGGAGGCACTGGGAACCCCATAAAACCAGCAAGAAAAATGCGATCCCCAAAGGGGAAGAGCATCAGGTGCACAGTCCCTGCCTGGGGACAGACCTGTGCTACAGCCCAGGTGACTTTTGGGCAAGGGCACCGTGTCCCCATGGCAAGGGACAGTCACCAGGCTCTGCACCAGCTCAGTGAGATGCAGCCACCCCCACACAGCCCGGGGAGGGGATTTCATGCTTTCCAGAGCAAAAAGCATCAGCAATAAAGAAAGAAGGGCCACGCTTTTCGCCTACCTGCAGTCAGTCAAGGCCGGCAGGCTGCCGCGATCCCGCACGCATCCCGCACAACCTCCATCTTAGGAAAGCGGCTCTGGCACGCAGCCGGCTGCGCAAGGTGACCCAAGATGCCTACTCCCGGCTGAATTATTCAGCAGCGCTTGGAGAGAGGAGGAAAAACCAACAGCAAACCCCGACCCTCCTACCTGATGAGCTCAGGAGGCTGCCGGGCATCACCCAGCAGTCAAAATAATGAGGTCAGCGGCATCAGGGACCCGGGGTGCGCGGCATCCTCCGCACCCACGCGCCTGGCAGGGCCGGGGATGGGCGACCGGCAGCAGAGAAAGGGCTGAGAGGGGAGGGGGGGAACAGAAGAGTCACACAAAGCCCGAATTAAACCCCCAGCCTTTCATCTCCGCTCCAGATGGGCCAGCAGCTGAGATGCAGGAGGGCGGCCCGGAGCCTGCAGGATAATAGGGGTGGGCAGGCAGCAGCTGGGGGGGGGGGTCCCGGTCCCCTGCCTGTTCCCGGCACAGGGCATCACTTTGTTCAGATTTATAGCTGGCCTTCTGTGTCCTGTTAAACCCCCCAAATGACCAGCTTGAGCAGATGGCACAGAAAGGTGCAGGTTTAAGAGAACCACTTGGAGTCATAACCATATTATTCTTTATTTCTCTTCTCCCTATTACAAGTCCTGAGAAGCAAAGCGCTCAGGGGTGATGAGAAAAGGAAGTTTTCACTGGTGTTTCTTTCTCTCCTTTAAATCCGGCCCCTCCTGAGGGCCAGATAACCTTCACGGCGCACAATGTAGAGGCCTGATACGGCTAAATTCTCAGCTAAATTTAACTCAAACAATAAACGCTTAAACCGTAATTACCGCTTCGCATATTAAGTGCTTGGAATCAATACCAACCTCCAAGATTTAGCCTCGAACTAATAAAGACACAGATTACCTGGTCAATCAGTGGTACCATCAAGTAAAAACAATACAATTAGCACAATGTCCTTTTTTGTGTGCAAAACAGTATTAACGCAAACAGCACATTTGCTGCCCAGTGGCACCACATGGAGATTTTGGGGATGCTCTGCCCTGGGCTGCATCCCCAACTCTCCAGGGCTGTGGGCTACCCCACCTTCAACCCAAGTAGCCCTCTGCAAGAAGGGAACAGCCTCCAGCGAGTCACCTCCTGCAAGGGACAGCAAGGACAACGTTGCTTTTGCTGCTCCTCTTGATTGCTTTGACCCAAACGAGGGGCTGGCAATTAGCAGCGAGTGCCCAGTGGAGCAGCACCATGTAGCCACCTCCAAAACACAAGCACCCGCTCCCCAAGACAGGATGGTTCAGTAGCTTAAAAACAACTTAAACCTGATTTCCCACTCACCTTGCTATCTTCAACACCAACTTATCCTACTGCCTTACTTCAGTGTTCACATGGGAAATTTTCTGCTTCTGCACACATAACATTGCCAAGGTACCCTTTCCATCAAAACTGTCTACATGGTACAACTCTCTTCTCTTTGTTTGCCACGTAGCAGTATTTGAGGACCAAGTTTGATGATCTGTTTAGGTTAAAACCTAAATCAAAAACTTTTCCAAGTGTGTGTACAAAACCTGTGACTATACCTGAAACAGGACATTAATTTCTTGCCTGTGCTCACGTATCAGTGTGCTCAAACAATAGGATCAGCCATTGTATCCTGTTTGTTACCTGTCACAAAGAGTATTAAATAATTGGTCCCCTCAGTGTCACTTTGATCCTTTGCTGACTGCTCCCTGCATTACATAAAAATCTGAAAAATCAGATGCATCTTGAAATATGCAGGAGATTCCCCTCCCCTGGCTTGAAAAAAAAAGAGGTAGTAGAAGTGGTATCTTGTTCAAGAAAAGAAGCTTAAAAACAACTCGCCTGTCCCTCTGTGCTTGGGACAACCGGGACAATGCGAACACAACTGGCAAAACCCACCAGGACGCCAGTTTTTAATGGCAGAGTTTATAAGATGCCCGGCAGCCACTGAACCCAGACCCTTGAGCCCTTGCTGGAAAGCAGGAGCTGGGGTTGTCTCATCTAACTCATTATCTCCTTCCCCTAATGAACCACCTCATCCACAGCAGCTGCGGCTGAGCTGCCGTGATTCGCTGCGTACACCCCAAAACCCCCACGTTGCTGCCTGGGTCACAGCAACTTCTGAGCTGGGTCTATGCCGCAACACCCCATCTCCTCTTGGGGAGCAGCAGCTCCACAAAAGGTCCCACTGAGAAACTAAAGGGAAAGGGACAAAACCCCAAAAGGACAATAAAGCACCCAAATATCAGTAAATCACTCGACAGCACGCCCGGCTCTTCAAGGGTCACCACCAAAGTCAGCTTTACAGCTGGCGGTGCCTCCTCCCCCATTGAGCACGGTCATAATTCCTGCAGCCCAGTGCTGGCTGCTTTGCACCTCAATGCCACCTCTTGCCCTGCTCCCCAAAACACAGCCAAACCCTCCAAAGTTGGCAGGAAAAGAGAAAATAAAACGATTCTGTTAACCAAGCTCCACTCCAGATTAGCAAAGCAGCGATGGCACATAAAGTGCTATAAATTTATGTAAAGAGCTTCAAAAGAAGCGCAGTGTTTTGAATATTCACACCACCCCGGTATTTGCATTGTAATAGGGCCTTTCAATAAGCAGCCTTCCCCTCAATAAGGAAAAACAAAGCGCCCATCTGTTTTGATTTTGCAAATTGGGCTGGAGTTGCACCGCAATAACTCGGGGAGCCCTGGATGCGATAAAGCCCAAGGTATAGGCACAAAGCTGATTATTTCAGAAGTAAACAAAGCAAGATGGGAATTTATCCAGCGATGCCTCATGCACCGGGAAATAAGGAATTGGGTAATTCCCGCGGAGCTCAGCCCTGCACCGGGTCCGATAAACCAGGGCTGTGCTGAATCACGGCGATAACGCCGCATCCATCATGCTGCGGGGACCGGGCGGCGAGTCTCTCACCATGATCCCCGCTTCGGTGAGCAACCGAGAAAGACGGGCAGGACCAACACACCCACCCAAACAGACACCCACTTGCACCACAACCCCCCAATGCGCCCGGCTCTGGCTGCTGACCCTCCCGGGCTGCACATTTGGGGTTTTCTCACTGAAAACTTCACCCCCATCCTCACCCCAACGTGCCAGAGGTGATGGGCCCACAGTTTGCGACCAGACAGCAGATGCCGTCTGCCACCCTGGTGACAGCAAGGGCTTCGCCAATGACAAAACAACTGCTGTTCTGAATTCCCCCAGCCACAGCCTGCTGCTTCCTCAGCCCAGGCCGGGCAGAGCTGGGCCAGAACCGCCTCCCACCCTCCACGTTTTGGAGCTTTTGGAGCATCTCTCGGGGGACAGGGACGCACCACAGAACCGGGTGCCCTTGGCAGGAGGGGGAAGCAGCACTGGGTGCTGCCACCAGCACGAAGGCCACTGCTGGGCATTGTGCACGGTGTCCCCCTCACGCACACATACGCCTCAATTCCCCTCCCCGCAATCTCTGGCTACAAGCCCCCATCCCCAGCACCCAATTCCTCCAGCATCACCCCCTTCCTCCAGCATCCCCTCCCCCCCGCTCCAGTATCCCCCTTTCCTCCCCCTTTCCTCCAGCATCCCCCCCGCTTCCCCAGCACCCACCTCGCCGCCGGCGCCCCGTCCCCGCCGCCCCGGGCCGGCGCCCCGCACACGCGGCCGGCGGTACCGGGAAGGGGCGGGCTGAGCCCCGGCACCGCCCGCGGAGGAGGGACCGGCAGCGGCCAGAACCCCCCGCACCGCCCCGGGGCTCGGTGATCCCCCCACCCGCGGTGCCCGGCGCTGCACCCCCACTCCCCTCCCGGGCTCACCCGGCGCGGCTGCCGGTCCCGGTGGCTCCGGGCGCGGCGGAGCGGAGCGTTGCGGAACGGGGCCGGGGGAGGCGCCGCGTTCAAATGCGGCGGCGTTTATTGGGCCGCGGCTCGGGGGCGGCCCCGGGGGTGCGGGGCGGCCCCGGGGCGGGGGCGACCGGCGGCCTTTGTGCGGCGGGGCCCCGCTGGCACCGCCCGGGACCGCCCCCCGCCTGGCGTCAGCGGCGACCCGCACCACGGGTGACAGCTGCGTGGGGTCCGCCACGCTGTCCCGCACCACCGGTGGCGGCGCCGTGGTCCTCGCTGTCCTGCCGCTTGGGTGGCATCACCTCGGCTCCCCGCTGTCCTGTTCCCTGGGTGGCGTCATGCCCGCTCCCTCCTGTCCCACACCCCAGGGTGGCGTCACGTTGCTGCTCGATGTCCTGCACCCCATAGTGGCATCGCCTTGGTTCCCACCATCCTACAACCCAGAGTGTCATCGCCTTGGTTCCCACCATCCTGCACCCCAGGGTGACATCACCCCAGCTCCCCACTGTCCTGCACCCCAGCATGGCACCACCTTGGTTCCCACCATCCTACAACCCAGGGTGGCATCACCTGGAGTCCCCGCTGCCCTGCACCCTAGGGTGGCATAGCCCTTGCTGCCCAAAGTCCTGCACCCCAGAGTGGCATCACCCCACCTCCTTCCTGCCCTGCACCCTAGGGTGGCATCACCTGGAGTCCCCGCTGCCCTGCACCCTAGGGTGGCATAGCCCTTGCTGCCCAAAGTCCTGCACCCCAGAGTGGCATCACTCCACCTCCCTCCTGCCCTGCCCCCTGGGGTGGCATCACCCCAGCTCCCCACTGTCCTGTCCCCCAGGTGGCATCATCCCAGCTCCCTGCTCTCCCGCACCCCTGGGGACATAGCCCTGCAGCACCTCATCATCCTCAAAAGAACAACAGCACAACACCTGGGCTGCCCCATGCTTGAAGATCATTGCACCACATCACCCCACTGTCCCCAGCCCTGAGGACACAGCATCCTGGCTCCTTGCCATCCCAAGGCCTGCAGGGTCAGCATCCCTCTGGGTCCCCCTATGTCACTGTGATACAGGCGCCACACTGTGCCCCATGGCACCCAGCCCTTCCGCTCACCCCAGCACCCACAGTGGCCCAGCACACCCACCCGCCTGTGCCCCCCGCTTGCTTTGAGGGGGACACAACCAGGGGTCACCCTCTGTCTCATGAGCCATCCCATGGCAGGGCAGGGAAGGAGCTCCGGAGCTGCTGACACAACATCCACAGGCACCAGCAAAACTCAAACCCTTAATTAAGCCTCGGCAGCCCTCATTAGAGGCTGGAGCCATCGCTCCTGCCCAGCGCCAGCAGGCACAGCCTGCGTGGCAGGGAGCTGGCAGTCCCCAAGGCTTGTGGCTTCTCTGGTGGCTAATGAGGGGTTCAGCTCACCCTGTAATCTGCTCTCGCACAGTTGCATGGCCTTATTTTGCTGTTTGTTTTCCAAAAGTGCTATGGATGTAATAATTTTTAAGCCCTCTTCCCTTTTTTTAAAGCAACTTTGAAATTGCTTTGCAGGTTCAAAATATTTATGGTGGAGGAGCAAGGGAAACACAAAAGCCTGGCAGCCGGGTGTGTGGATGGATGATGGGTTGTATAAACCTTGGTTTGGCTGTGTAGCAAACAAGGCTTAAAACCCCATGAGATACGGGCTTGTTTGCCACACAGTCCCACCGGTGGTGACAGGGACATGTGGGACACCATAGATGAGCTTAAAAATGTAATATTTAACCCACTGCAGCAGCTGGGGTAGATCTGCTGCCCGAGTGCCCCCGCTTGGTGCATCACTGCCGGCTGCCCCAGCACCGGGGACATGGCAGAGCCGAATGGGTCCCTCAGCATCAATCAAAGTCCTGCCCAGGGACAGGGCTGTGTCCCCGCAATGACGGAGGCGAGGAAAGGTGACTTTAAAGGGAAGGGGGCCTTGGCGAGAGGCTTTGCTGGACAGATGTTAGCAGCTTTGTGCTGAGGGAGGGCTCTTTTTTTAAACATTTGCCATTTTTCTCCAAGGCTTTCTTCTGCTCTGACACTTGCTGAGGGTTTTTTCTTTCTTTTCTCTTCCCGCATTTGCTTTCTTCATCCCCGGTTCAAACACTTTTTCACCGCGCATTATGCCGAAGTTGAAACCATCTGGTGCTTTGTTTTGTTGTGAGCCCGGAGAGTGCCAGGACCTTTATCCCCTCACCCTCCTCCTCACCCCCACAGCGCTGCTCCCTCGCTAATCCAAGCGACAGCCCCAAAAACCCTCCGACATCACCCAACAAAGCGACTCGGCGCGTGTTCGCCTGCGTGCAGCCGGGTGGGTGATGGGGACAGGCAGCACACTCGGTGTCCCCGTGTCCCCAGCCAGCCCGCGGGGATGCGCAGCCCCCCGACTCGGCTGTATCGCCACAGTGCAAATTCCTGACTCATTTATAGGACCAGCTGTTAGCAGAGGCATCCTGATCCTATTTTCCCCCCGCTTTCGCAAAGGAGGAAAGCACGTTTCTAGGAGCCCCGCCAGACGCAGACCCCGCCAGCCTATTTTTGGAGCCCCCTTCCAGCAAACAGCTGCATTTGAGGGTGGTGTTTGCAGCGAGCGCCTTGCGAGCGAGCTCGGCGGAAGGAAAGCTCCGCTCGCCCACGCCGTCACATGCGACAAAAAAAGGGGCATGTGAGAAAATCCGGGACTGCTGGACACGAGCTGCTCCAACACCCAGGCTGGACTGAGCTGGGGGGCTGGCATGGGGCCACCCCAAAACAGGGTCACAAGCACCAGGCGCTTGCGCAGGCACTGGGTGACCCCGCTGCGAGGCTGCGGGTGCCCGGTCGCTGCAGAAACACCCTCCTGACATGGCTTTCGCTGCCCCGTCACGCTGTCCTGCCCATTCCCCTGCACAATGGGGAGCTTTGTTCTGCTGGGGTGAGGGAAGGTCCGGCTGGGGAGCTGAGGGGGGAGCTGGGGGTGTCTTCCTGCTGTGAGACACCCTTCATCCTGGCGTCCCGCCAGGCCGGGGGAACGCAGCGCCATAAAACTGCCAAAAAAAGGAGCAAAACCAGCTATGAAACCACCAGCAAAAAGTAAACAAATGGCTCATTTAAGAAAAGATGCTGTAGGAAAAAACAGCCGGAAACCTCCCCATCTCGCAGCTGGTGGAGGGAGAAGTTTGGACTGAAACAAGCCCAAACTCTTATTTTTTTTAGTTTTTTTTAGTTCATAAAACAATGGCGGTTCGGCTAACCCAGAGCAGTGCTGTGCCTCCCGGCTGCAGCTCGTTGCTGCCATCGCACGTCCAGCCCCCACTGTACAAGTTGCATTTCTGTCCCCGCTGCTCAGGCCTGATCCTGCACATCCTTCGGGCTCCAGGATTTTCCCTCCAGCCAAGGAGACCCTCATAGTTAAAAGGGGACAACAAGAAAGATGGGGACAGACTTCTGAGCGGGGCCTGTTGCGATAGAACAAGGGGTGATGGTTTTCAACTAAAGGAGGGAGATTCAGGAAGAAATTGTCCCTGAGGGTGGTGAGAGCCTGGCCCAGGTTGGCCAGAGAGGTGGTAGATGAACCATCCCTGGAGACATCCCAGGCCAGGCTGGACGGGGCTCTGAGCAACCTGAGCTGGTGAAGATGTCCCTGCTCATGGATGAACTTGGAAGGTCTCTTCAAACTCAAACTAGCTGACAATTCTATATTTGTTGTGTTTGCTGTGCTGGCTCCTTATTGCGAGAACTATTTGCATGGCTGCTCCATAAGACGCTCCAAATTCTCTGCCATAACTGTGCCAATCCCCTCCAGCTCTCACTGCCAAATAAAGCCCCTACAGGCAGTGCTGGCTGCACCCTGCCCATCTCTGCAGGTGATCTCTCCCAGCACCTTTGTGTCAAAGCCACGTCCCGCAGCACCTCCTGGGAATGGGGAAAAAATTGGGGGTGGAAGGAAAAAGCTCCAGCAAGTAAAACCAGCCAGATCTGCTGGTCTCTTCCGCTGTCCTCCTGCCCCTATGGCACAAGAATAGCAGCTTGCGGCTGGTTTGTGCCACCTTGTTGCATCATCTGCTGATGGGGAACACGCACCCGCCTGCCCACAGCCCCGGTGGGCCCGGTTTGACCGGCCCTGTTTGTCTTTCTGTTTGCATTTGGGGCTTGGAGCATCCACGTTAAACCACAGTGATTTGTGTTCTGAGGAGGGAACGGAGCTGGTGAGGGGCTGGAGCACAAGTGTGATGGAGTGGCTGAGGGACCTGGGGGGTTCAGCTGGAGAACAGGAGCTGAGGGGAGACCTTCTGATCTCTGAACTGCCTGAAAGGAGCTTGGAGCCAGGGGGGTCGGGCTCTGCTCCCCAGGAACAAGCGCCAGGAGCAGAGGAAACGGCCTCAAGTTGCGCCAGGGGAGGTTGAGGTTGGATGTGGGAACAATTTCTTCCCCAAAGGGCTGTTGGGCATTGGAACAGGCTGCCCAGGGCAGTGCTGGAGTCACCATCCCTGGAGGGTTGGACAGACGGACATGAGGTTCTCAGGACACGGGGCAGTGCTGGGGTGGGTTATGGTTGGACTCCATGATCTTGAGGGTCTTTTCCAACCAAAATGATTCTATGATTCTGTGGTTCTATGATTCTAAGCCCCTCACCAGACGCCCACCCTGGGTGCTGCAGGGCCCTGTGCCAGCTCCTGCAGCTTGTCCCACCTTGCCTGGCCCTGACAAAATGTTTCTCTTTTGTGGAGGTATTTAAACTTACGTAGTTACTATCAAAAGAAATGAAGCAACTCAATATCATTATAGCATAAACATAAACACTTTTGGTCATTTTGGGAAGGTTTATTTTCTCTGTTTTTAATCTGTTGCTATAGGATGCTGAGGATAAAGAACTAACTCAGGCAATATAAGGTACGCAGTACGCAAAAGCCTCATAAGAACAACTGAGTGCACAGCTTCTCTGACCCTACTGGAACTTTGTGAGAGGTTCCCAGTATGCTTGTTTTAAGGAGTATGAACCCCAAATTTCTAGTTTGTTTGAGCTATTTTTTTCTTCCCCTGAGATCAGATGAAATTCGTAATTTAACTCAGTTTCAGTTTCAAGAAGGTGAAATTTAATGGATTTAACTGAGTTTCTGTATGAGACTTGGCATTCCTTTCATTTAGAGGCTCCATCTTAAATCAGGAGGTAGGAAAATGTAAAGATAAAGAAGAAAAAGACAAAATACAACCATGTAGTCTTGGGGAGAAAAAATCCAAATCAAACACCACTTTAACAAATTAGGTAAAAAACTGTAAGGGATAGGTGATGTCACATCAAAGTGTCACATTCTCCACCAGGTGAAGCTGGTAGAGAATCCAGTTGAGACAACAGCTTTGGTTTGAAACATTTCTTTTTTTTTTTTTTTTTTAAAAAAAATATATATATATATTTATATAAATATATCACAGGATCTCAGAACGTCAGGGGTTGGAAGGGACCTGGAAAGCTCATGCAGTGCAATCCCCCCATGGAGCAGGAACACCCAGATGAGGTTACACAGGAAGGTGTCCAGGCGGGTTGGAATGTCTGCACAGAAGGAGACTCCACAACCCCCTGGGCAGCCTGGGCCAGGCTCTGCCACCCTCACCGGGAACAAGTTGCTTCTCAGATTTAAGTGGAACCTCTTGTGTTCCAGTTTGAACCCATTGCCCCTTGTCCTGTCCCTGGTTGTCACCAGAAGAGCCTGGCTCCATCCTCCTGACACTCCCCCTTTCCATATTGATCCCCAGGAATGAGTCCCCCCTCAGTCTCCTCTTGTCCAGCTCCAGAGCCCCAGCTCCCTCAGCCTTTCCTCACACGGGAGATGCTCCACTCCCTCCAGCATCTTGGTGGCTGCGCTGGACTCTCTCCAGCAGTTCCCTGTCCTGCTGGAACTGAGGGGCCACAACTGGACACAATATTCCAGGTGTGGTCTCCCCAGGGCAGAGCAGAGGGGCAGGAGAACCTCTCTGACCTACTGACCACCTCCTTCTAACCCACCCCAGGTACCATTGGCTTCCTGGCCACAAGGGCCCAGTGCTGGCTCACGGTCACCCTGCTGTCCTCAAGACCCCCAAATCCCACTGTTGTTTGCTTGGTTTTTTAACCTGGTCCCGCCCTCGGCTCGAAGGGGCGTGGCTTAGCTGCGGGGGCGTGGCCTGCTGCCGAGAGGGTAGCGGCGAGTGGCATGCTGTTCTGGGAGTGGGCGGGGCCTGGGACGTGCATGGCGTGGGGCCGGGGCCTGGCTGCGGGGGCGGGATCTGGCTGCGCGAGCGGGCGCGCCGGCGCGGGCGGTCGGCGGGGCGATGCGGCGGCGTGGCGAGCGGGGCGGTGGCGACGGCGACAGCGGCCGAACGGGGGGCCGGGTCCGCCCGGCCCGGCAGCAGCGGTGAGTACCCGCCGGGGGCGGGCAGCCTAGGGTGCTGGACCGGCGTAGGGGCGCTGCAGGGCGCTCAGCTGTGAGCCGGGGCCGGGCAACGCCGCGCTGCGCAGCTCGGGACAGTGTCGCTGTCCGCGGGCGGTGTTTATCCGCCGGGTCTCCCTGTGGTGGTCATGCGCTGTACCCAAGCCGTGTCGCCTGCCGCTTTTCCTGTGTCCGTGTGCTACCGCTGTGTCCCCTGTGCCGTCCGTGTGTCCCCGTGCCGTAGGTCTGTCCCCATGTGGTGGCTGTGCTCATGTGTCCCCGCTCCGTGGCCTTGGCACCCTACTGGAGCCATGAAGTTTGACCCCCCTCACCGTGGCACCCCGCAAAAGCCATTATCCCATACTGTGGCCATGTCCCCATGTCACCCTGCCATGATTCCATATTGTGGCCATGTCCTCATGTCACCTTGCCATGGCTGTGGTGCAGTAGTGTGGCCATACCACCCCCCATCACGATGCCATGCTATGGCGATGTCCCCATGTCACTTTGCCATCCCCATGATGCCGTGTGGTGGCCTGTTGCCCTACCAGCTGTCAGGGGTGCCCTTTAGTGGGACATCCCCCTGCCCCAGTCTGGACCTGTCAGTTCTCACCTGCAGCAGGTGTTGTGCAAGGGCGGGTGTGAGCGCTCACCCCTGCGCTTCAATATTAGATGTACACCAAGAGCAACACCTAAAAATTGACGGTAGTGACTGTGAGGGCGTTGCTGGCCAGTATACAGTGGGCCTGCTCAGACCAGTCTCAGGGCATTCTGAGGCTCAAGGAGCCCCCCGTGACTCCAGCACAGCTCGTGCTACCCTGCACCCTCCCAGGAAAGGTGCCTGTGCCCGGAGGACCACGCCATCCTGCCCTGGCACCCCCTTTGCAATCTTTCTCAGCATCTTGCAGCACTCCCTAGGGCAGGCAGTGGACTAAATCCGCTTCTGCAGGAGTGACAATGACCCTGGGCATGTGCTGGCAGGAAGCGAGCTGTGCTTGGACGCCCGTCAGAAACCTCTGCCCTAAATCCCCCGGCACCAGGACTAGTTTGCCCATCACTGTCAGCCCACAAGGAACAGTAATGCTGGGCAAGCTGTGGCTCCTGGCGTTCCCTTCCCTCTCGGAGGCAGGGGCTGGGGCAGGACACTGCTGGAGGTTGTCACCCTGTGCTGGTGCTCTGGGAACTGGTTTCTCCTGTGGTGCTGTGGCCTCCCCAGGCCCCTTTCCCTTTTCTCCTTGTTCTTGAAGAGTTGCAGAGGCTCTTGTGAACACATCTGTGATGATATCTCACCAGCCACAGCTTGGGGCGTTGCCACAGAGCATCGATCGCTCCTTATTGCCGGTTTGGGTTGCAGCTCCCAGCCCTGACATGTGTCCTGCCCCTCCTGCCTTCTGCTGTCCCTGAGGTTGCAGGGGACCAGATCTTGGCCTCTTGTGTCACGGTGGGGCTGTTCCAACCCATCCCCATCCCCAGGAGCCAAACACAACCCCGGTGTGGGGAACCAGTCCCAGTCTCAGGGGGAGACAACCTGCAGCCTCAGACCTTTGCGAGGGAAAAGCTGCTGTATCCAACCATAACGAGTGGGGCTGGGAATGGAGACCCTGCTCCGCTGTGCCCCAGATCCCTTGGGATGGAGGGGGTGTGCTGACAAGGTGCTTTCCTTGCAGGAGCTGGCTGTCCTGGTGTCCCCGGCTGCGTACCCTCCTCCTGGACCTGCTCCTCATCTACCTCTCCGTGCCCTTCCTCATCCGCCTCTTCCCCGTCCTGCTCACCAAATTCGTCTTCCTGAACTTCTGTAAGTTGTCCTAACTGGGAGAGCCCCCCACTAGGGATTCAGCAACACAGGGGGTGGGGACAGGGTCCCCAAAACTTGGGAGAGGCCGCACCTGGTACCTGGGTGGCTCCAGGACAGCACCCAGCCAACCCCCCTGGCTTGCAGAGGAGGCACAGAGGGACCTGTCGGCGCCTTGTGTTTTGCAAGCCGTAATAATGCTGTGCTGCTGACCCTGTTTAGCGCCAAAAGTTGCAACACATCTGGGCACGAACAGCATCGATGGGGCTAGAAATTTGGGTGGGAGGTGATGACAGAGGGCTGTGCTCGCCCACCCACTCCCCGAGCTGGCTGTAGCACAGCCCTTATTTCAAAGAAAATAACATGTTACTTTGGAAAAATGTGTGAAAGCAGCTGGGTGTGGGGGTTCCTGGGTTGTCGGTGTGAGGGTTCCTGCATTGTCCCTATGATGGCTGCGCAATTTCTCCATCAGTGTCATTCCCGTACTTCGTGGACCTTCGTCGGCCGGAGCTGCTGCTGAACAACACCGTCAGCCTGTACCTTGACACCGAGCCGGGCGTCACCGTCGGCATCTGGTGAGCGGGACAGCCCCGGCATACCGGGTGGGCACAGTGGCCAAACTGGGTGTCCCTGCCACGGGTAACCCTACTCTTGGCCCCCAGGCACACGGTGCCGGGCAGCAGAGGGGCCGAGGCGCAGGGCAAGGACCAGCGCTGGTATGAGGAGGCACTTGGCGATGCTCATCCTGTGATCATCTACCTGCACGGCAACGGGGGGAGCAGGTGGGTATTTGGGTGCTTCTCTCATGTAGTGTCTCTGTAGGAGTTGAGAACCAGCAAACTCGGTGGAGGAGCCAGTGGGCCAGGGTTGCTGTGGTGGTTTCTGACCTTGTGAGCCAAGAAAAATCCCTTTGAGTTAGAGGGAAATGTCGAAACACACCCACTGCAGAGCACCCGGCTCTTCCCTCCTGGGAAAAGGTCACCCCGGTCCCTCTCCTGAGCTGACACTGGAGGGGACGGTCCCCTGAGGGTCCCTTTAATGTCATTTTCCCCATTAGGGCTGCCAGCCACCGCATCCAGTTCCTGAAGGTAAGTGTTCCCCTGCAAGGGGACAGGGACCTGCCGGGTGTAAGGGTCATGCTGGCTCCAGGAACCCAAGAGGGACCCGGGGGTGCGTGTCCCCCACCTCATGGCGTAACGCGGTGCCGCTCCTCTGACAGACCATGGGGGCTGCTGACTTCCACGTCCTGGCTCTTGACTACAGAGGTAAAGTCACCCCCTGCTCTGCCTTTTGCTGAGTGACCCACCTGGGGCTGGTCCCCCCTGGGTGGTGACACAGAGCCATGTCCCCTGCAGGCTATGGGGACTCCAGCGGACACCCCACGGAGAGCGGCTTCACCACGGACGTCCTGGCGCTCTACGACTGGGCCAAAGCGCGGAGCGGGAACAGCAGCATCCTCTTCTGGGGACACTCCCTGGGGACGGGGTAGGTGTGGGGGGACACCCCGTGGGTGCTGGGTGATGCCCGAGCCCACGGCCGGTCCTCAGGCTGTGACACTGCTGCCAGACCGGTGCCACACGGGGATGGACCAAGGGGCTGGAGCATCTCCTCAGTAGAGGTAACTGAAAAACAAAACCCAGGGGTGTCTAAGGGTGCTGTGCACCGCCCCAGTGCTTTGTGGCTGCTACTCCTCACTGTCCCCTCTCTTGTCACAGGATTGCCACCAATGCGGCAAGAAAACTGCAGGAGGAGCGAGGTAATGGCCAGCGTGGTTGCATTGGCCCCATGGTGTCCCTCTGCATGTCCCTGGCCAGATTTCGTGGGCCGCAGAGGAGCTGGGGAGCCCCTTTACTCTCTGCTTGAGCATCAGGCTCGGCCCCATGGCAGGGACAAGTGGTTGTCCCCATCTTCCTTAGCGTAATGGGGACATCTTGGCTGCTGCCTGGGACAGGAGCATGACAGCAGCCCCAGGTGGGGGGACACAGCCCCCCCCACAGCTGTGTCGGCTCTTGTCCTCAGGGGTCCAGGTTGATGCCGTGGTCCTGGAGTCGCCCTACACCAACATCCGTGATGCGGCCGCCAACATCCCCCTCACCAAGGTGAGGCCAGCGGTGACGGGTCGGGGACTTTGCCCTCAGGGTCCCCCAGTGGTGGCAGCCCTGGCCCCCTGCGTCTCCCCCGGGACAGGGCAAGGATGCAGCAATCAAAGCCACGACTTAGCACCCCCCAAACTCTCTCCCTGGTAGATCTACCGCCAGTTCCCAGGTTTCGAGTATCTCATCTTGGACTCGCTAGCCCTGGGCAACATGTTCTTCCGCAGCGATGAGAAGTGAGTGCCCAGAGGGACGGGGGGGCACAGCCGTCCCCACGGGGCTGCAGGGGTGAGGCTGGGACCAACGGGGCGAGGAAGGGCGGGTTAGACCTATCACACCATGTCATTTGTGTTTACCCAGCTTCCTCATGCTTTAAAAGTAGCTTTTTGTTTGCATAACTTCAGATATCAATATTACTATCGAGCAAAGTCCGCAAGCCAACATCCTTTTTTCTTTTTGAGTCCTGGCCGCATTGCAGCACACGCACTGACAGCAGGTCCTTCCCCCCGTGTTTGTGGGTGCTTGGGCTAAAACCCACCTGGTTTGTGGATGCTTTTGAAGCCTGAGCAACCTGTGGCAGGGGTTTAAGGTCATTTGGGTGCTGGGGTGAGCAGGGTGGGCATCACCCTGGGGCAGTTCAGCTGCCCTTAACCACCGAGGGGCTGGGATGGCTCTGAAAGGTACTTGGTGGGGGAGGTCAGGGTTGTTGTGGGGGTTTTGGCAGCACCCAGGGAGGCTCCCTTGGGTCTCTCGGCTCCAGGGGTGACTCGTGGGTGCTGTGCTTGCTGCCCACAGCGTGAAGGTGCTGGCCTGCCCGCTCCTCATCCTGCACGCCGAAGATGATGCTGTGCTGCCTCCGCACCTGGGCCACAAGGTGGGGACCAGCATCGCCCTTCATGTGGGCTTGAATGGGGCTGGGGGCTAGTTTAGCCTGGTTTTGGGAGCCCCAGGGGCCAGGAGGCGGTCTGGGGGTCCCTGTGCATGCCACTAAACACGCTCACTCCGCGACAGCTCTTCGAGGTGGCACACAGCGCCTACAAGGACAAAACCAAGGTGAAGTTCATTAACTTCCCCAAAAAGCTGGGCCTGGGCCATGACTACATCTCGTTCAACCCGGAGCTGCCCACCCTGGTGAAGTAAGTGCTGCTCTGCAGAAATGGGGAGGGGGTATAGAATGAGCCTTGGCCGCTTCTTCCATGGGTGCATCCCTGTTTGCTGCTGACTGTCCCTGCTCCTTCCCCTCCCTGTGGTACTTTCTAGCATCACTTTTTGAGGTCCAGTCACTCCTCCCTGCCCTGAGCCCATCCTAAGCTTGGGTGACACGGGGAGGGGTCCTTGGGGACAGTCCCCAGCTCCTCTGGGGACAGAGCTGCCGCTTTGCTCTAAGCGCAGCTCAGCCCCACATCCAGGAATGAGAAATGAGGCTCTGGGTGGGTAATACAGCGTAAGGTTTATTGTGTCTCATTGCAGAGACTTCTTAAACATGAAGTGATGGCGGCTGCTGCAGGCAGCGACCACGAGCACTCCCTCAACCCCACACCCGGAACCCCTCATGGCACTGAATTTACTGCTATAGGTAATAAAAACTACTGAGAAACTTTCTAACCTGGAGGATGCTGCAGGTTACTCAGGGGGTGGAGGTGGTGCTGGGGGATCTGGGTGCTGCTCCTGGGACGGGACCACACAAGCCCAGACTAGGAGCAGCACATGGGCTGGGATGGGTGATGCTTCAGCAGCACCTGCAAAGGCTCAACCAGCTGTGTCCAGCTGTGCTGCAACTCCCATCCCCACCAAACCCCAGCTACTCACCTCTTACACCTGCTTTCCGTGTTAGTGTGGGTGCAAATGAAACCAGTCCCTAATTTTAGGCTTCAGCAACTCCTTGGACTCCAATGGCACTTTTTATTTTTAGCACCTACACAAGCAACAGGGCGACGTGGTTTCGCTTTCCGCACAATACTTACGTTATAAAAAACCACCCCCCCGCTTCCTGGTCCGGAGCAAAACCAGCAGCAGCGACACAGACTAGACAGCAAAGACAATTCTACAGCGCACGTGCTCGTGTCCCCTACGCCGCCGTGCCATTGGGGGTCTTGTCCTCGGCCACGTCCCGGGGCTGGTTGGGTGGTGGGATCTTCAGGTCAGAGGGCTCCACGTGCCAGATGTCCCGGGCGTACTCCTTGATGGTACGGTCGCTGGAGAACTTGCCAGCTGCCGCGATGTTCTTGATGACCATCTTGGTCCAGGCCTTGGAGTTCTGCAAGGAGAATGGTAGGATGGTGAGGCCAGATACTTGTGCCCATGGGTGCCACCTTAGCTGGGAGAGTGGCTTTCAAGCCCTGCAGCAGCACAGTCAGGAGCCTCCTCGCCAAGACCAGGCTGCCCAGAGCGGGTGTGGAGTCTCCTGCTCTGAGACATTCAAACCCCCTGGACCTACCTGTGTGATCTGCTCTGTGACCCTGCGGGAGCAGGGGGGGTGGACTGGGGGATCTGCAGAGGTCCCTTCAACCCCAACCACGCTGTGATTCTGTGAACCCATCCACCTGCACAGCCTCACAAGACCCCAGCTCCAGAATGGGATGCTGTGTCCCCATCCCAGCTCCCCTGCCTTGTTGCCAGGCTGGCACTCACCAGGTACAGCTCGCTGACCTTCTCCTGGCACTTGACATAAGCCTCGTAGTCTGCAAAAACCTTAAACCTGTAGCAGGAAAGAAAGGAGTGGTCAACAATGGCAGAAATACATAGGTGGGAACATCAGCAGATGGTGGCTGCAGGTCATGGGGCTTCCTCCAACACAAATGGTAGAATCACAGAATCATTTGGGTTGGAAGAGACCCTCAGGATCATCAAGTCCAACCATTAACCCACCCCTGGCACTGCCCCCTGTCCTGAGAACCTCATGTCCGTCTGTCCAGCCCTCCAGGGCTGGTGACTCCAGCACTGCCCTGGGCAGCCTGTTCCAATGCCCAACAGTCCCTTTTAGGAAGAAATTGTTCCCAAAACCCAACATAAACCTCCCCTGGTGCAGCATGAGGCCTTTTCTTCTTGTCTTGTCACTTGAGAGATGAAAACTGCTTCAGCCAAATTCACCCAACCAAGCTGTGCTCGTACAGAGCCCTGCGGGCCCTCAGGTGCTGTGATACAGGCTGGACGGGTGCCCTGGGAGGGCACACCCAGTGTCACCTCACCATGAAAACATTTCCCCATGTGAACGCCCACAACCTTGGCTGCTCAGTGCTCCAGCCCTTGAGATACAGAAAAGCATCTGGTAATTGCTGCACACCCAAAATGCACCTTGGCTTTAATGTGGCATGTGAAATGCTGTGCATGGAGTGCTGCATCCAGCTCTGGGTCCTCAGCACAGGACAGACATGGACCTGCTGGAGAGGGGCCAGAGAAGCCACAGAAACGATCCGAGGCTGGAACAGCTCTGCTGGGAGGACAGGCTGAGAGAGTTGGGGTGTTCAGCTGGAGAAGAGAAGCTCTGGGGAGACCTAACTGTGGCGTCTCCATTCTTAAAAGAGGATGATAAAAAAAATAGGGACAGACTTTTGAGCAGGGCCTGTTGTGATAGGACAAGGGGTGATGGTTTTAAACCAAAGGAGGGAGATTCAGGCTGGACATGAGGAAGAAATGGTTGGTTCTGAGGGTGGTGAGAGCCTGGCCCAGGTTGGCCAGAGAAGTGGTGGCTGAACCATCCCTGGAGACATCCCAGGCCAGGCTGGACGGGGCTCTGAGCAACCTGAGCTGGTGAAGATGTCCCTGCTCATGGCAGGGGTGGCACCAGATGGGCTTTGAAGATCCCTTTAAACCCAAACCATTCTGTGATTCTCTGGAAAGCCTTTTTGGGGCATGAATTGCTCCCCCATGTGTGCAACATCAGTGCCAGAAAATGGGACCTTATCAGCCAGGGAGGCTGCTCTGCACGGACGTGAGGAGTTTGGTGGAAAGACCCACCCCAGGGTATGGATGGCATCCCAGGCCTCACCTGTCATGGTGGAAGAGCATGTTGACCACATCTTTGAAGAGGTCAGGCTCCTCTGGGGAGAAGAAGCCACTCTTAATCTGGTCAATGGCTTGCTTCAACTCGGGGAGCCGGTCGTAGTATTGCTGGGCATTGTACCTGGTGGGAAAGGCTTGATGTGAGATGGTGCTGCTCCCGCTGCCTGTGGTAGCAACCCCCACGGCATCCCCAGCCCTCACCCTTCCCTGTCCAGCTCCGTGACATCCTCCACCCTCATGCCAAAAATGAAGAGGTTTTCCTCTCCAGCCTCCTCGGCCATTTCCACGTTGGCTCCGTCCATGGTGCCGATGGTCAGAGCCCCGTTCAGCATGAACTTCATGTTCCCTGTACCCGACGCCTCGGTGCCTGCCGTGGAGATCTGTTCCGACAGGTCGGTAGCTGGGATCACTGCCAACAGAACACATGGACACGAGGGGGTCATGGTGACCAGCTTTAGGTTTACATTGTGCCAAAGGAGGGTAGGCCTGCTGTCTCGTGGTGGTGGAACCAAGGGCTGGTGGAAATCCATGGGGTGAACATTCCCTCCCCACAGTGTGCCCCATGTAGACTTACCTTTCTCTGCCAGCGAGACTCTGTAGTTCTCCAAGAAGATGACCTTCAGCTTGCTCCCCACAACGGGGTCATTGTTCACCATGTGAGCCACAGCGTTAATGAGCTTGATGATCATTTTAGCCATGTGATATCCCGGGGCAGCCTAGGAGGAAAGCCATGGGTGAGCCCGGAGAGCTGGTGCCAGGAGCAGGTGAGGAGCACCCACCAAGGGAAGCACCCACCCAGCGTCGCTCTCATCACCTCACCCAACCCATCTCTTGTGCCACCAAGTGTCTGGGGGGCTTGCATGACCACAGGCAGCATATGGTTGTGCCAGCCCACTCAAAAACTTGGTGCCTTGCTTGGGTTGAAGCCAACAAGTGCTACTCCAGCACGTCTTACCTTCATTGACATGGCCCCACCTGCACCCAAAACCTCTGGGGCATTTTCAAGGACTTTCTCCAAAATTCCTGAAACTCCCGACCCATCTTACCTTGCCCCCAATGATCACTGTCCTCGGCACAAACACCTTTGCAGGATCCCTCCTGATGCCTGGAGAAGACATCAGTGTGGTGTCACCTTCTGTTTTAGCTACAACCCTGGGGAACAGGGATGCTTGAGCACCCCCAGGGCAGCCTGTCCCCTCAGGGCACATGGTGGCTTACGGTTGTACATGGTGATGATATGCAGGCAGTTCATCAGCTGCCGCTTGTACTCGTGGATCCTCTTCACATGCACATCAAACATGGAGGAAGGGTTGATCTTCACCTTGTACTCCTTCTCCAGGTACGAGGCGAACTTCACCTTGTTCTCCTGGGTAAGGACAGGGACCATATCAGCCCCAAGCCTGTCCCCCTGTCTGCATCCCCCCTGCCCGCACCCCTCACCTGCTTCACTTTGGCAACCTCGCGGATGAAGAGGTCATCGTCCACAAACTCGTGCAGCTTCGTCAGCTGGCTCAGGTCTCGCACATAGTCCTCCCCGATTTTCTGCAATGGGACCACAGGGACATGCTGACCATGGGATGGGGACAGTGACCTCCACAGGGGACACTGCTCCTGCCCAGCAAAGTTGGCAGTGTTTGGAAAGCCAAAGCAGAGCACCCGGGTGAGATGGAAATAGAGATTGGCCATTTAGAAGATGTAAACTGTAGAATCATAGGATAGTTTGGGTTGGAAGGGACGTTCCCAGCTCCCCATTGCCACCCCTGCCATGAGCAGGGACATCTTCACCAGCTCAGGTTGCTCAGAGCCCCGTCCAGCCTGGCCTGGGATGTCTCCAGGGATGGTTCATCCACCACCTCTCTGGCCAACCTGGGCCAGGCTCTCACCACCCTCAGGAACAACATTTTTTTTCCTCACTTCTAACCTGAATCTCCCTTCTCTAGTTTGAAACCATCACCCCTTGTCCTATCACAACATGCCCTGCTCAAAAGTCTGTCCCCATCAGCCTCTTTGAAGTATGAAGAGGCCACAATAAGGTCTCCCTGGAGCTTCTCTTCTCCAGCTGAACACCCCAACTCTCTCAGCCTGTCCTCCCAGCAGAGCTGTTCCAGCCTCAGATCATTCCTGTGGCTGAGGTTGGATCAGTGTCCCCGGGGTCAGGAAGGGTTGGGGCCAGCACGCTCCCCCCACACCGTTACCTCTGCAATAAGCTCCGCCAGCCCCGGGTTGCAGAGCAGGAGCCAGCGCCGCGGGGTGATGCCGTTGGTCTTGTTCTGAAACTTCTCTGGTTCCAGCTCTGCAAAGTCCTTGAAGCTGTGAGGACAAGGAGGGGACACTTTCAGGCTCACCCACCCGGCAGCACCACTACTGCCAAGCCGAGGCTGATCCAGCACTGCCTCCCACCCTGCACTTACACTTGAGTCTTGACTATCTCGGAGTGGATCTCGGCCACGCCGTTGACAGCGTGGGAGCCAACAATGCAGAGATGGGCCATATTGATCCTCTTGGTACCTCCCTCCTCTATCAGGGACATCCTCCGCAGCCTGTCCACATCATTAGGGAAGAGGGATGCGATGTGCTGCCAATGGAGGATGGAGAGGTGGTGAGTGGTGCTGGCAGTTTGGGATGTCCTGCCTGATGGTTACCAAGGAGGAGGCCACAGCAATGTCGCAAATGCGTTTGACACCAGGCAGAGTGGTGGCTTTTACTCCAGAGTGACGGTGTAAACCCTTCCCCAGCAGGGATGTCTCTCGACACAAGGACCCCCCACCCCAGCCCCTGTGGAGAGGGGTTTGTGGGCACATGCATAGCCAGAGGGGATGTTATGGCCAAAGCCTCGTCCTGCCAGACCAGGAGGCCAAACTACCGTCTCCTTTATACCCCCAACCTCATCCTTCTCCAGGATGAACTGAGCATTTAGGGAGCAAAGAAATGCCAACAGGTAAGTCCCTGGAGCAACGGGTGAATTCTTTATAATAGCTACCAACTGTGGGATGGAAACAGGCTGGTGGGAATCATAGAATAGATTGGGAGGGAAGGGACCTTCAAAGCTCCCCCAGTGCCCCCCCTGCCATGAGCAGGGACATCTTCACCAGCTCAGGTTGCTCAGAGCCCCGTCCAGCCTGGCCTGGGATGTCTCCAGGGATGGTTCATCTACCACCTCTCTGGCCAACCTGGGCCAGGCTCTCACCACCCTCAGGGACAACAATTTCTTCCTCATGTCCAGCCTGAATTTTCCTCTTTTAGTTTAAAACCATCGCCCGTTGTCCTGTTGCAACAGGCCCTGCTCAAAAGTCTGTCCCCATCTTTCTTATCGGCTCCTTTTAAGTACAGAAAGGCCGCAATAAGGTCTCCCCGGAGCTTCTCTTCTCCAGCTGAACACCCCAACTCTCTCAGCCTGTCCTCCCAGCAGAGCTGTTCCAGCCTCGGATCATTTCTGTGGCTCCTCTGGCCCCTCTCCAGCAGGTCCATGTCTGTCCTGTGCTGAGGGCTCCAGGCTTCCCTATATATGAACCTCCCAAAATTACAGCCATAACCACCTGGCCACACACCAAACATCATCGGTTTGTGCATCCCCTTAATCCCCATATATGTCTTGCCCGTCCCGCTCCTCTGACCCCAAGGCACTTACATCCAGGTGCCTCTGGTTGATCTCGTAGATGATCTGGAGGTGTCTGGGGAGCAGTTTCTCCACCAAGTCCACCGGCCAGCGCTCCAGGGCTTCAGGGAGCACCGTGTGGTTGGTGTAGGCGAAGGTTTGCTTGGTGATGTCCCAGGCCTGCCAGCGAGAGAGCCAGTGCTGAGCGGCGATGGTGGGGGACCCGTGGGTGCTGGCACCCACTCGTGGTCCTCCCACAGCAGCATGGCCAAGCTGGGTCCTCCAAGTCTGTCCTGGTTAAACCCAACCTGACCACACCACATCATTCCCAGCTACCAAAACAGTTCCCCAGCTCCTCTGCCATGGGTGGATGGGAGGGTGGAGACAAGCAGAGGGGACCCATGGGCCAGGTCAGGTCACAGAATGTGAGGGATTGGAAGGGCCCTGGAAAGCTCATCCAGTGCAATCCCCCCATGGAGCAGGAACACCCAGATGAGGTTACACAGGAAGGTGTCCAGGCGGGTTGGAATGTCCGCAGAGAAGGAGACTCCACAACCCCCCTGGGCAGCCTGGGCCAGGCTCTGCCACCCTCACCAGGAAGAACTTTCTTCTCATCTTTAAGTGGAAACTCCTGTGTTCCAGTTTGTACACATTGCCCCTTTTCCTACCATTGGTTGTCACCGAGAAGAGCCTGGCTCCATCCTCCTGACACTCACCCTTTAGATATCTGTAAACATTAATGAGGTCACCCCTCAGTCTCCATTTCTCCAAGCTAAAGAGCCCCAGCTCCCTCAGCCTTTCCTCACACGGGAGATGCTCCACTCCTTTCAGCATCTTGGTGGCTGCGCTGGACTCTCTCCAGCAGTTCCCTGTCCTGCTGGAACTGAGGGGCCACAACTGGACACAATATTCCAGGTGTGGTCTCCCCAGGGCAGAGCAGAGGGGGAGGAGAACCTCTCTGACCTACTGACCACCCCCTTCTAACCCACCCCAGGTACCATTGGCCTTCCTGGCCACAAGGGCCCAGTGCTGGCTCATGGTCATCCTGCTGTCCACCAGGACCCATGTCTCCCCCACCTTGTTCCACGGCAGCTTCTCGATGTCTACAAAAATCCTCATCAGCTCAGGGATGGCCATGGCAGGGTGCGTGTCGTTCAGCTGGATGGCGACCTGCAGGGAGAGCAGGGGTGGCACATGGGGACATGTAGAGGACACGCAGAGATCCCATTGCCCAAGTCAGCTGGGCACAAGCACCCACAGAGGGTCCACCAAACCTCTCCAGCCTTGGATGTGCATCTGGGAGGTGTTGAAATGAGCTCCAAGGCACATGTCAGAGCAACCCTGGCTCATACCTGGTCAGGGAAGGAATCAAACACAGTTCGGACACTCTCCGTGCTCCCAAATTTGGATGCTTTGAAGCGGCGTATGATGTCCTGGAGGGTGGCAGCCACGACAAAGTACTCCTGCTTCAGCCGCAGCTCCTTCCCCTCGAAGAACTGTTGAGCAGAGGAGCAGAATGCTGCAGAATCGCACCGTTCTGCTCCGGCATGGCTGCACCTGAGGCTTCCCACCACACAGGGACCCACGCACACACATGTCCACCCCACAGCACAGTGTGAGCCCCTGGTGCTTCCCCCAGCACTGGTGAGGAAGGAATTGTTGTCACTGAGGGTGGTGAGAGCCTGGCCCAGGTTGGCCAGAGAGGTGGTAGATGAACCATCCCTGGAGACATCCCAGGCCAGGCTGGACGGGGCTCGGAGCAATCTGAGCTGGTGAAGATGTCCCTGCTTATCGCAGGGGTGGGATCAGATGAGCTTTGAAGGTCCCTTCAACCCAAACTCCTCTGTAATTCTATCCTCTCTCTTTTCAGATTTCAGCACAGGAGTTTTGAGATGTGCTGGTACAAACAGAGGTTTAAACATCCCCTGAGCATCATCAAAATTTGCTCTCCCTGGTTTGAAACTTCTGGCCACAAATTTTGGGCAATGGAAAAGCAATTCACAGGGGTTGTAACACCTCAGAGCTCTTTCTAAGATGAGAAATAAAAGCACCATTCATGCAGCACAAAACATCAACCCGCTGGTCTGCTAGAGAGGATCTGCATAAGGCATCCTCACCACCCCAGCTGTGGTGCCCCCAGCTTCCCTCACCAGCTGGGAAGGCTGGGGTAGGATTAAATTGGAAAAAAAAAACCATCAGGGCCCCCCAAAACAGGCTGCAGGGCAAGGAGAGCTGCCCTTCACCCCCTTTCCCTGCTCCACACATTGTTTTGTGCCCGGGAAGGGCTGTACATCCCACCACATCTCTGTGCGGCACAGCAAGAACACCCGCAGCGAGGTGTCAGGATGCAAAAGGCAATTAGAGGCTCAATGTCCAGTCCAGGGCTATAAGGGACTGGCAGGAAAACCCCAGCAGTGTTCATCGGTTTGCCCTCATGTTAATTGTTGACACTCAAGGGATATTTCTGCAGCAGGACGTGCTCATCCTCGCTCCCTTCCCTAACCGTGCTGAGCATAGATTTGCACAGGAACGGAGTCACCCGTGCTGCAGCTGGCGAGAGGCGCAGTCCCCAGCCAAGCCCTACAGATGGCTTGAAACACAACTGAAAACATCTCTGCAACATCCTGGTGAAAGGGGCTGTTCCGCAATCTCTTCCCATCCTTAAAACCAGGACACCCCCCATCCCGACTCACGTTGTCATTGGGATAGAGGACACGGGATATGTTCTCCGCCAGGTTCCTGTCCAGCACGGCCTGGATGTAGTCTCCAACGTTAACTGGGGAGGAGCAGAGGGATAAGGTGGGTGTGGGACCCCCCTGTGCCCCATCCCCATGTGTCACCCCACAAGCAGCCACTTACAGTCCCGCAGGTTGAAGTCGTTGGGTGCCCGAGCCGACCACAGGCGCATGGTGTTGACTGTGTTGTTCATGTACCCGGGCACAGGGGTGTCGTAGGGCAGCGCCAGCACCACCTAGGACATCAGAGCCAGGCTGTGTCCCCAGCTGGTGTCCCCCTGTCCCCTGGAGCCCATCCACAGGCCCTCCCAGGGCAGTATGCATGGGGACATGCTTGGTAGCCCCCAGCCTTGGGGACACCATGGCTCTCCTGGGTCTGCACAGTGGCTGGCCAGAAGCACTCAGGGGATGGAGAGGATGGAGAGGAGGTCAGGAGAAGCTTAACTTAAGCCACAACACCAAGGTGTGCATTGTACACAGACCCACTAGAGGTGGTTTTGGGTATTTTGGGGGTTGGAGCAGCAAAACCTGTCCCCATCCCCACATCCATCTCCTCCCCAGTTTGCTCCACTGCTGCCTTTTCCACCCCAGTGAAGCAGCCTCACCAGTGCAACCCCCCCAGCTGGGATGGAGGACCCAGGAGAGCCAGCGACAGCCACCTGGGTGACGGGACAAGCCATGCAAGGGGGGTTCCTCACACACACTGGTCCTACCTGGGTGTCCACCCACTTGGTGCCGGTGGCCGTGTGCTCCACCCGGCCGTAGAAGTGCACAGGCAGCATGTACTCGGGACGGGCTTTCTCCCAGGGGTTGCCGTGCCGGAGCCAGTCGTCGGCTTCTTCCACCTGCCAAGAGGGAGCGAGAGCAGTGACAGGGCCACCCAGGGCTGGGAACACCTCCATGGGTTGTGCCACATGGAGGATGGCTGGGAAAGGCTCCGGAAAAGGGGATGCTGGGCATGAGGAAGAAATTGTTGGTCCTGAGGGTGGTGAGAGCCTGGCCCAGGTTGTCCAGAGAGGTGGTGGATGAACCATCCCTGGAGACATCCCAGGCCAGGCTGGACGGGGCTCTGAGCAACCTGAGCTGGTGAAGATGTCCCTGCTCATGGCAGGGGTGGCACTGGATGAGCTTTGAAGGTTCTTTCCAACCCAAACCATTCTGTGATTCTATGCTTTGGAGTCTGTCTGCCCCAAACCCAGGTTTTGGCACTGCGGGGTGAGCCCAGAGTCAGGGCTCTGACAGAACACCCCGAACCCCAGCATCTCCCTGCCAGAGGGTTGATGGATGAGGATGAGGAGGTGGGGATGAAGAGCAATGCTTCTCTTGGTGCACCACTAACACTGCTGTGCTGCAGCTGAGGTGCCATTAATATCTTAATTGGGTTTTTGATCTCAGCCTGCAAGCTGGCTAACCAAGGGGGCTCATTCCTACCTCAGCAGGATTGTTACAGGGGACAGCCTGGGTTAGATGTCACCTTTGGCACGGCCAGGCCAGGTGTCAGGGGGAAAAAGTCCCATTAGGATGCAGCAGACAGGGAACAGTGCCAAGGAGGAAAGGTCTGCACTTGCTGGCTTTTTTGAGAGTGCTTGCAGGGTTCCCCTGGGTATTCAGGGTTGTTTCCCACCAGGGGTTTTACATACATACACACACATTTTCCATGGATTTTCCAGAACAGCCTCTTCCACCCTCTGATGTTTAACCCAGGCGTGGAGCAGCACAGCCGGGCTGGGGGGGCTGGATCTGGTGTCCCTGCATTTCCCCACATCATCCCCGTACCACCTCAGCGAAACCATCCCCACCCCACCGGGAGCAGGGACACGACTTGTGCATCCTCGCCTGCTCCGTACAGCCACGGGGCAGCTCCCGTGGTGCTGCTGGCCCTGAGCGGGACACGCTGCGGGAGAAAACTCCCAGGGAGAGCATCCCACTAGCCCCGGCTCGGGAGGGAAGGATGCCACGCTGACGACTTGCAGCTTTCTGCTAATTAGCAGGGCGCTCCCCTCCACGCCGCTGCACCGAGCCGCTAATGAGCTCGACTGGGAACGGTGACACTGGGCAGATCCCAGCCTGGAGCCAGCGGGATGAAAAACGAGCTTCCCCGCCGCAGGGAGGGATGCTGAGTGCTTGCACTGGTTTAAGAAGTTAAACTGGTTCGAGAAAACATCTGACGAGTTTTAAATATCGCAGCACCGGCTCTGCCTCCAGCAGGCTCCGAGCTAAGGGAGAGTCTGTGCACCCTGATCTTGTCCTGATCTTGGCTGGGCTTGGGGTTTTGGCAGTGCTGGGGGACAGCGAGGGCCACACGTCTCCATCCTTACCTGCCACCCATCCCGGATCTTCTGGTTGAAGATGCCGTACTCGTAGCGGATGCCATAGCCATAGGCTGCCAGCCCCAGTGTTGCCATTGAGTCGAGGAAGCAGGCTGCCGGGAGAGAGGAGAGCTGTGAGCTTGTCCTTGTCCCCATGGAGAGCTGAGGGCCACAAGCAGCCACCCCGCAGGGACACGAGCCAGGGCCAGCAGCCGCCACTCGCCCTCTGGCCACCCAGAGCCTTTGTGTGCACAGAGAGGCTGGAGCAATAAACACCACCCATATTTAGGATGCAAAGGCCCCAGGGCTGTGACCCACCAGCCTCACGAGGTTCAACAAGGGCACGTGCAAGGTCCTGCATGTGGGTGGGGGCAATCCCTGGTATCAAGCCAGGCAGGGATGAAGGGATGGAGAGCAGCCCTGTGGAAAAGGACTTAGGGTACTGAGGGGTGAAAGATGGGACATGAGCTGGCAACGTGCGCTTGCAGCCCAGAAGCCAATTGTATCTCGGGCTGTATCCCCAACCCTATGGCCAGCAGGTGGAAGGAGGTGATTCTGCCCCTCTGCCCCGCTCTGGTGAGACCCCCCTGCAGTGCTGGTCCAGCTCTGGGTCCTCAGCACAGGACACACATGGACCTGCTGGAGAGGGGCCAGAGAAGCCACAGAAACGATCCGAGGCTGGAACAGCTCTGCTGGGAGGACAGGCTGAGAGAGTTGGGGTGTTCAGCTGGAGAAGAGAAGCTCTGGGGAGACCCTAGTGTGGCCCTTCTGTGCTTAAAAGGGGCTGATAAGAAAGATAGGGACAGACTATTAAGCAGGGCCTGTTGTGATAGGACAAGGGGTGATGGTTTTAAACTAAAAGAGGAAGATTCAGGCTGGACATGAGGAAAAAAATGTTGTCCCTGAGGGTGGTGAGAGCCTGGCCCAGGTTGGCCAGAGAGGTGGTGGATGAACCATCCCTGGAGACATCCCAGGCCAGGCTGGACGGGGCTCTGAGCAACCTGAGCTGGTGAAGATGTCCCTGCTCATGGCAGGGGTGGCACTGGGGGAGCTGGGAAGGTCCATTCCAACCCAAACAGTTCAGTGACACTCCCTAGGCAGTAAGACCATTTTTTGGGGGCTCACTCACCAGCCAACCTGCCGAGACCACCATTCCCAAGACCAGCATCCTCCTCGATCTCCTCCAGCTCTTCCATGTCCAGCCCGAGCTGCAGATCAGAAGGAGAAGGTGACGGGCTGGCAGCTCTCGTGGTGCCCAGCCCTGCGGAGGGGTGACACTGCTGACACGCACCCCTGAGTGCTGCCCTGTGCCCAGCACCGCCGTGCCCCCTCACAGCTGGGCTCCACGAGGGACAGAAAGGCACCCCAGCCTGTAAGAGCCATCCCTGCAGCTGGGACACGGGGATTCCTACCCAAAGTGGTACCTCTGTCCCTTCACACTGTGGCAGGGACCAGCTCTGGGGTTTAAGTCACTCCACCAGCCTTTGCAAAGGACACACACAACCTTGACCTTGGAGCGGACAAGCCCCTGGGGGTGGGGGGCACCCAGCCATAACCAGGGTGCTGCTCTTGTGGCCTCAGACATTTCAGGCAAGTCTCCAGGGATCATTCCATCCCTCTACATCCCAGCCCCACGGGGACAGGCACCTGCTCCTGCTCCCCCAGCACCCCATCCCCCTGGGGCGCCACCTGGGTGCCCGTCCCCTGGCTCCAGGCATCGCCCTTTAACAGAGACACACACAGAAGCAGCTGCACCGCTTTTACAAGGAAATATGAACTTTTCAGCCTGGGATGCTGTATGACAAAGAGGTTTTGCCTATGCAAAGCCCCTTATGCAGCACAGCAGGAAGACGGCGCCTTGCCAGGGCCGAGCCACCTTTTCTCACGGGCAACTCTCGGTCCAATGTCCTCTTGATATTCCATGGTCACAGCACGCAGGGACAACCCCAGCCCACAGACAGCCCTGCGGGAGGGCCAGATCCTGCACTGCTCATGTGTAAGCAGGCAGCACCTTCTCCGAAACCAGCCAGGCCATTGTTTTGCGGCACTGCGCTGTACAGCTCTTAATCTCAGCAGCAGCCCTGAATGCCTACAGAAATATCCTAAGCGATTTCTATTATGCCAACTATCTTATTTTAGAAATGTTTGGCCTTTCTGTCCGGGAGGCTCAGCGGACGCAGTAAGGAGGATTTTTCCTCTAGAGCTTTACATGCCATCTCTGCAAACGAGATTTCCAAATAAGCTCACACTTTCTGCTTCCCCAGGCCACCAGCACACAGCATCCCAGGCTCTTCCGCACCCTCACCCTGGCTGAGCTGCCGCCTTCAGTGCAAGGTCAACAGATAAAAAAACCTAAAAATAAGTTCCTCTCTTTTGAATGCATTAGCTCAAAAGCTGCTCTGGCTGTTGTGCAACCACCGCAGCCACATACAACAGTGTTGGTCACAAGGGGTGCGAGTGAATGGTGGAGGGAAAAGGAGTCACCCAAAAACCTTTGATAACCTGAGTGCCACACGGTGCCAGCACCACCCTGGGGTTAAGTTAGGCCAAGATTTGATTCCCCTCTGCTATTGATTATAGCTATTAGTGGCCTCATACATACAAACATGAGCTTCCTTGCTTATGGGCTTGATTGTCCATCTGAGCAGTGCTCAGCAGCGCCGTGCCGCACCCTGCGGCACTCGGTCACCGGTTTGGGCAGCCCCCATCAGGCTGCAGATCCCACCTGTGGCCCCAGGTCTTTCGAGAAAAGCTCTTGGAGCAGCATTTATCCAGGAAGGATGCTCAGGGAGCAGTTTGCAGCCAGTGCACTAAAACATGGGCATTCCAGGAGCTGGCAAGCACTGAGTGTCCCCAGTCTGGGTCCACACTGACCCCCGGGGATGCTCACCTGGTAGACGGCTTCATCGCAAGCGTTCTGCAGCCCCAGGTTGATCATGGTGTTTTGTAGTGTCCGCCCCATGTAAAACTCCAGGGAGAGATAATAAATCCTCTGAAAGAGAAAACCACCCCCAGTCACCTTCCCCAGGGCCAGAGGAAGCTCCCCTGGACCCCAGAAGCCGCTTTCAGGTGTTATCTGGAAACAAGAGGAAAATCCCCAACTCCCAACAGAGCAGGGTGATTTGCACTGGGAATCTGGGGGTGCTCGGAGGCCCCGAGGTGGCCGTGTCCTGCAGCCCCAGCCCTGCTCTCCTCCCGCTGCGATTTCCCAAGCGGGGACCAGAGCAATGCCGAGGCGGTTTTGTTTGGACAAGCCCCAGAGCGCTGTCCGAGAGCAGCGACAGCTCCGGGTGGTCCCCCTGAGCACGCTGGTGGCCACGTTGGTACAAAGTCAAACTTTAAAAAAGGAGACATTTCCTAACATTGCTCGGAGCTGCAAAGCAACAGGAAAACCGAGCAAGCTGCCAGGGCCGGGCGCATGTGACAGCGGCGGGGACACGAGTTTCCTCTGCCGTCCCCCGGGGTCGGGACCACGGCACACTGTCACCTCCCCGCTCTGCAATGGCGGGTGCAGGATGCGGCCGGTAAGACGGAGGCTTGTGTAAGCCGCCCCTCGGCGTCAGCACCGCAGGTTTTAAGGAAGGATTTAGGCCGGAGGAAGTTGCTGACTTGACAGGTTTCCCCAGGACCTGCGCAGGCTTGGGCTGGGATGTACTGGGCACGATTGATCGGGGCTTAGGGGTTTGGTCCCAGCAGAGCCGGAGGCAGCACCGCCGGGCAGACGCCACAGCAAAACCCCCAGATTCAAGTCCTGCAAGAGGCTCATCTTTTTTTCTCACCCCTACACAACACGAGGGGGGTTGAGCTCTCAGGGGCTGGCACGGTCCCAGCAAGGTGTTTGCGGGGCCAAATTGGAACCGACAGGGCCGTCCAGGTGCCAGGGGGGATTACTGCTTAATCCCCCAGCACCCTGAGCCCCGTGCGAGCAACAGGACAGAAACTCCTGCACAGCCCAGATCTTTCACCCTCAGGGTCTCTGTGGCGCAGATTAGGCTTGTGCCTATTTTAAACCAGGCTTGCTCGCAGTTGCCTTCGGGTTCGTTTAAGCCTTTTCAATTAATTCTCCCTAGAAGGCTTTGCAGCTGCTTGGGGCAGACCGCACCCACGCCGGCGCTGCGGGACAACAAACCCTGTTCCCATGCCCTGCACCCAGCGCCGGGCCAAACCGCGCTCTGTTTGTTTTGCAAAGCAAAGGACAGTGGCCTCGCTTGTTAAAGTCCAGTCCCGACGCTCGCCAAAAATAAGGAAATACCCCTAAACACAAGAAAACGCGGCCCCCTTCTTTCCTATATTCCCACAACGGGAAGATTTGCACCCAAGGGGTTGTGAGGGTTGAACAAATTCCCACCCTGGCCACGATGCAGGAGCCAACTTGGGGAAGCAAAGGGGGGGGTTCCCACCCCCCTACACCCCCCGCCCTGCAAAGGGGGTCCCCCCCAGCATCCCTTCGCTCCCACCTTGGGGTCCTTCTCGTAGTAGTACTGCTGGGTGCGGATCCAGCGCCCCACCAGGTGGTCCCGCACCGTGTGGGCCAGGGCGAAGTAGTAGTCGCGGGGGGTGGCCACGTTGCGGTCCTTGACCAGGGTGAAGTGGAGGTGCCGGTTGAAGCCCCGTTTCAGCTCGGCCACGCTCTCGGCTCCCACGATCCCGCGGATGCTGATCTGCTTTCGCCGCTCCTGGTCCGACAGCGGACGCGACATCTCGGCGGGGCTGTGGGAACACGGAGGGGTGGCGGCACCGCCACGGCGGGGCTGTGGGGACACGGGGCTGGGCACCGGTGAGTGGGTTCCGTCTCCGCCCCCGGCTCCGGCACCGCCCCGGGGAGGGGATGGGGATGGGCTGAGCCGCCACGGGCCGCCCACGCGTGGGGCGGGAGCGGAGCCCTGTGGGGGTGCCCGGGGGGGGGGAACCCGGGGACCGCCACCTGGCGTGCACAGAAGGGGGTACAAAAGCGGGGGTACCCCGGGGACAACCACCCTAGGGATGCACAGAGTGGGGTACAAAGGGGGCTACCCTGGGGACCGCCACCCGGGGATGCACAGAGAGGGGTGCAAAGGGGGGTACCCTGAGAACAACCACCCTAGGGATGCACAGAAGGCTGTGCAAAGCGGGGGGGGGACACCACGGACGTGCAAAGGGGAGGCCCGGGGACTGCCACCCGGGGGTGCATAGAGGTGGGTGCAACGAGGGGGACCCCACGAAAGGGCAAAGGGGGTGCCCCGGGGCTGCGACCGGGGGATGCATAGAGGAGGGTTCAAAAGCGGGGGTACCCTGGGGACAACTGCCCTAGGGATGCACAGAGGGGTGTGCAAAGGCGGGGACCCCATGGACTTGCAAAGAGGAGGCCTGGGGACGCACAGAGAGGGGTGCAAAGGGGGTGCCCTGAGGATAACGACCCTAGGGATGCACAGAGGGGTGTACAATGAGGAGGACCCCACGAAAGCACAAAGGGGATGCCCCGGGGACTGTCACCCGGAGGTGCACAGATGGCTGTGCAAAGGTAGGAGTACCCCAGGAACTGCAACCCGGGGATGCACAGAGTGGGGAACAAAGGGAGGTACCCTGGGGACAGCTGCCCTAGGGATGCACAGAAGGCTGTGCAAAGGGGGGACCCCACAGACATGCAAAGGAGGTGCACAGGGGACTGTCACCCGGGGGTGCCTAGAGGGTGTGTAAAGAGTGGAAGACGCCCAGAACATGCAAAGGGGGTGCCCGGGGGTGCTCTTGGGGCTTGTGCAAGGCCTGTCCTACCGGCCCTGGACAGAACAGCTGCTCTCATGGTTGAGATGGGAAGTGTCACGATCTCACTCACTCCTGCCCCACTGCTGCCCTGCACCTCTTTTCCCTGCATCCCACCCCTTGAACCCCCTTCTCCTGCACCCCCTCCCGTGCAGCCATCTATCTCCCTGCCTCCTGTCCCTCACCTCCTCCCTTTGCTCTCTGGAATCCCTCTGGAAATGGCGTGGGGTTTCTTCTGACGGGCTCCGAGCGCAGTTCCTTGGCTGCCTGCCCTGCCTGCAGTTCCTCGGGAGGGCAAGAACAGCCGATATGAGCGCACAACACAACACCTCTTCCTCTTCCTCCAGCCATGCCTGCGCAGGCTTTCCAGCCCTGCGTGTTTTCCCTGCCCAGTTCTGCAAAGCTAAACCACAAGCAGCTGAAAGCAAGATAAACCAACCGTGTCCCCACAGGGTGCTCCTGGGGTCACCCCGACTGTCACCCTGGCTGGGACTGAGCAGCACGAGGCTCCACGCTGAGCCGGGTCCCAGCAAAGGGCTGCAGGGGCTCATCCAAATTCAGGAACCAGCCTCAACTGCACATGTACGATGTGGAAAAAGAAGGGAAGTGCACCATCTTCCTGATTTTTTCACAGGGCAAATGGGAGGATTATTGTCCGGGTAGAAGCCTTGGCATGGTTTCCTTGCCAGGAGATGCCAGATAGAGTAGATGGGGGCTCAGTGCCCAGAGCAGGTGTTTTACATTGGGATCTGCCCTCTGACACAGGTGGAAATTGCAGCTGTGCAAATCACAGCATCATTTTGGTTGGAAAAGACCCTCAAGATCATCAAGTCCACCCATAACCCACCCCTGGCACTGCCCCACGTCCTGAGAACCTCATGTCCGTCTGTCCAGCCCTCCAGGGCTGGTGACTCCAGCACTGCCCTGGGCAGCCTGTTCCAATATCCCACAGCCCTTTGGGGAAGAAATTGTTCCTAAAATCCAATCTAAACCTCTCCTGGAGCAACTTGAGGCTGTTCCTTCTTGTCCTGTCACTTGCTACTTAATGGTGCCATGCAAAGTGCTCCAAGAGCTGCCAGGTGTGCGGCAGAGCCCTGGGGGGGTTTGGGCAGCCTGAGACCCCCAGCCCTGCTCTATTCCAAGTTAAAGCCGGGATGCAGCTGGTGTCTCTGCCCTCACCCATCCCTGGGTGGCTGGTGTCCTCTGCTCAGGTTGTTCTCTCCCACCGCGCATGACTTGCAGTCTGGCTTCAACATGCTGCAGTGAGGATGGAATTTCCCTTATCTCTGGTGTCCAGGGCACATTCCGTCTCTGAAAGGGACAAGCATTGTTCTGAGACGCAAAGGCACTTAATGCATTAGCGGTTTCTCTTTAGCCCTGGACTCCAGCCCGCGATGAGCTCAGAGGCCGCGCGTTGAAAACCTCTCCTGGGGCACCCTGAGAACACTGAGAGTTGCTGATATCCCAACAGCGAGTCCATCCCAGGCCCCTGGGAGCGCTGCCCTTGCTTTTCCTTTGGAAATAGCCCCAACACCACTCACCCCTCAGCATTTCCCCTCTTTCTGGAAGAACAACCCCCCACAGGGATTTGAATGCTGCCAGCACAATGCTGGGCTCCTTCCCTTCTTGACATCTTGTGATTTCTAATCATTTTATCTCTCTTGCCCATCTGGTCCTTGCCACCTTCTCTCAGCCTGGATGGGTCTCTGGGCAGGGACTGGTTTAGGGGTGGATGCTGCTCGGTATCCAGCCAAGGTAATTCCTCCCTCCTTCCTTCCATCCCAGCTCCTTGGCACCCAGGGCTGTCCCCTGGCCCCCCAAATCCCGCTGCTGATGGCTGCAGGCGTGGGGAGCCCCGAGTGGGCCCCGTGAGCTGCCCCCTCCTTCTCCCAGTGTCCCAGCTCAGCACCCACACTGGGAACGGGGAATTGTTGCTGCTGCTCATGCACAAGAACGGAGATGGGAGTGTGCTGGGGAAGGGAAAGGGTCAGGAAAAGGCTGGGGAGGATGTGGGGCTGCTGGACTTGGGGTTCATGGCTGGGTTAGCTCCCTGAGAGCCCACAGGCACAACATGGGGTTTGCAATGACCTGTCTCCCTCCTGGGGCATCTCCTGGTCATGGGTGGAAGACAAAAGTTGTCACAGCACCATGATGGGGAGAGGGTGCTGCCATGCTGGGGAAGGGGACACAGTGGCACGAGCTCCCCCCACCCCTCCATCATGTCATGGTGCCACTGCAGCGCTGGGTTTCATCCAGCACCTGCGCCCCCTCCCTCCCATAAACCGAGTTCTGCCCATTCTCTGCTGCCATCACCCGAGAGGGACAGTGCGGGACGTGCAGGGTGTTGCGGTGACCCGCACTGCTCGGGGGATAAGATGGGAACCGAAGCTAGGGGCTGCGGCGGCGCAGAGATACTCCGGGAAGCTCTGCCCTTCTCTCGTAAAAGTCCTTTATTAGAACAGCAAACATGACACTTCTCTTCAGTACAGCGGCTGTATGCAGCGATCATCGCGGTACAGGGGGAACGACGTCTTACAATCACTGGGAGTCTAATAAGCACCATGAACATCCTAAAGAACGGGGGAGAAGGGTGGGGAGAGGAGCCCCGGGTGAGCCGGCCACGGGGGCTCCTTGGGAATCACCAAAGAGCTGCTCGGCGTTGTCCCGCAACGCGGCTCTCCTGCAGCTCAGAGAAGCTCCTCGGTGTGAGTCAACGAGATAGCACCCATCCAATAAATTAGGTAAACTTAATACTAGAGCGACAAGGGAACGCATGAGACCGGCCTAGAGGAGGGCACGCTGGAAGGGAATGGTCTATGTACACTGGTCTTTCTGCTGGACCGGTGCTCCCGGAGCTCCCCCCCGGCCCCGGGGGAGAGCAAGGGACCGAAAAGCCAAGCGTGGGGACATGCGCATGCGGGCGCCCTCGGCACGGGAACGGGGGCCGGCACCAGGCACGGCGCCCACGGGCTCCTGATCCTCTCCTGAATTACCAGAAAGTTGGGCAAGGGAGCGGAGGCGCAGGGCAGCGGGCACGGATTCCTGAGTGTGTGGCAGGGCTGTGGCCAGCTCTCCTTCCTCCCCATCCCCATCCTCATCCTCATCCCCATCCACATCCCTGTCCGCATCCCCATCCCCGACGCCGGGCTCCCTGTCAGACCCTCGCTGCAGAATGAATTCTCCTGTGAACGGAAGGACACTATCAGGTAGTATTTAAGGCTAGGCTTTATACGGCAACTATAAAAAAATAAATGATAATCTCCAAAGAGCCCGGTGAGGGCTCTCCGGCGTATGGCTGTGGCACCCGTGCGGGGCTGTGGGGAGAGCACTGAAGGGGTGCTCGGTGCCGGACCGAGGGTCTGCTGGCACCCCCTGCCCCACAGAAACATCTCTAGGGGGACAAGAGACAGGGCTGGGCGTTTTGGTAAGGACACGGGGACTGACTGGTAATCCAGGACCCACCTCTAGACAGGACCGAGGGTGCTCTGCAAGAAAGGCCACGGGGGGAAGGAATGTCCTGCAAAATAAATGGGGCTGGTGTGGGGGGCAGCTCTCCCGGGGCAGGGGTCCCTCTGGCCAGCCCCAGGAGAGGGGAAAGCGCTCTGCCAAATGAGATGAAACTGCTCCCTCCCCCGCCGGAACCCCAACTCAAATCAATAAAACCAAACCTAAAAGCGGACACAAGGAACACCTCAGGCTACCTAGGTACTTCATCAGCCAAAAAGAGCTAAACAGCGAAGCGCACACACACAGGACAGCGCGGGAGGGCGGCGATCGGAGACGGCCAAAAGCCGGGTTCTTCCTTCCCACTTTGCCTCCCTGTCTCCGGCTGGTAGCCGAGTGGGGACCTGGTGGCCAAGCAGGGACCCTGTGGCTGAGCAGGGACCGGTGGCCGAGCAGGGACGTGGTGGCCAAGAAGGGACCCTGTGGCTGAGCAGGGACCTGGTGGCCAAGCAGGGACGTGGTGGCCAAGAAGGGACCCTGTGGCTGAGCAGGGACATGGTGGCCGAGCAGGGACCTGGTGGCTCGGAGTTCAGCTTCATCCTGCAGGAGGGAACGGGCTCGCTCCTCTCATCCTGAGAAGAGCCAGCCGGCTCCAGGAGTGTCCTCAGGGCATGGCCGAGCGTGAAGCGTAGAATTCAGGGACCGGCAGGCCGGTGTGTAGTGTCACCTGCAATGAGAGACACAGGGCTCAGCAGCATCCCTTTGAGCCTGGTGGGACAGCTCATGGCACAGCAGCTGGCACATCAACCCCAGGGAGGGCAGGAGCAGCACCTGGGGAGGGCAGGATCATAGTTTGGGTTGAAGGGACGTTCCCAGCTCCCCCAGTGCCCCCCCTGCCATGAGCAGGGACATCTTCAGCAGCTCAGGTTGCTCAGAGCCCCGTCCAGCCTGGCCTGGGATGTCTCCAGGGATGGTTCATCTACCACCTCTCTGCCCAACCTGGGCCAGGCTCTCACCACCCTCAGGGCAACAATTTCTTCCTCATGTCCAGCCTGAATCTCCCTCCTTTAGTTTAAAACCATCACCCCTTGTCCTATTGCAACAGGCCCTGCTCAAAAGTCTGTCCCCATCTTTCTTATGGGCCCCTTTTAAGTATGGAGATGCCATAATAAGGTCTCCCTGGAGCTTCTCTTCTCCAGCTGAACACCCCAACTCTCTCAGCCTGTCCTCCCAGCAGAGCTGTTCCAGCCTCGCATCATTTCTGTGGCTCCTCTGGCCCCGCTCCAGCAGGTCCATGTGTGTCCTGTGCTGAGGGATGGGAACAGAGACATTCTGGGGAGCCCAGTGCTCCTCCTGCTCTGTCACGCATCCTCCCCGCTGCTGTGGGGTCGGGGGGTGCTGAGGTTGTCCCCAGGACCACGGTGGTGGCTCCATCTCACTGCACTGCAGGAGCCCTACACCACTCCAGTGTGAACTGGCACTGCTGGTGCCAGTGGTATCAATCCCCAAATACTCCCAGTTGCTGCAGACGGATCCAACAGCTGGCAGGTGGGACACGGCAACAGTCGTGACTTTCTGCAGATGGGCAGGACAACAGGGTACGGAGGGGACTGAAGGACAGCAAAGGTGCTCAGTGCAGGAGACCTCCGAGAAGCCACCAAGATGAGCAGGGTGGGAGGAAGGACCTTTGCCGCGGGGACACTGGGGGAAAGCTCAGGTGCAAAGTGGGAGTGAGGTGCTCAGCTCAGCATCCTCCGGGGATGGGGAGCGATGCGGCAGAGGCTGCAACATGGGGACAAAGGGACAGTGACAGAAATACCAGGGATGTGACGCTCACTCTGTCTAGGAAAACCCCGGTCCGTGGGAAGGGGTAATTCAGTTCCCTTCACAAGTACTTTAATTTGGGACGAAAGCACAATTCCTTCTTTTGTTGGAACAGCAGCATTTTCCCCTTCAGATATAGATTTATAGAAACTTTGTCTAAAACACAATTATTTCCCTCCTAATTAGAGTAATTTTTAATTACTCATATACCTTTGAAGAAGGATAATGAATGGCTGGAGTTTATTAGCAGCCTTTAAGCAACGTTCTGTGGGACTTCTTTGTTGCCAGGGGGTTTAAGCTCTGCCTTGCCCTGAGAACTGTCCAAAAGCAGAGGGGCTCCAGAAACGCGCTCGTCTCTTAGGGCTGTGTAGAGGATCGTGGTAGGAATTAAACCCAGCACAGAGCAGGAGGTTTTGGAAACAGCGTGGATAAGTCAGGCTTCTTTAATTTTTCCTAATTAAATTAATCTCTCCTAATTTCTCTGAGCTAGGGGACTCCCCTGCCTGCAAAGCCCTTGGGGTGGGACACTTGGGCAGGGATGCTGCCAGGGTTTGGGATGGTACCACCCAACTTCTGTGCTGCTGGAAAAGTGTCACTGCCTTGGTGACGAGGTGCAAGGTGTCCTAGGATGTGCCCGGGCACTCGTGCAGGGCTGGAGGTGCAAGTGGACAGAGTGGATGTGACTAAGTCAGGTTTGGTGAGTGCAGAAGACTCGCTGGGTGAGACGAGAGCAGGGATGGGATCAGTGAGAAGAAAAACAGAAGATGGAAATACCAGACAGGCCAAGGGAGCCACTGCTTGGTGATGTTCAGGAGAGCGGAGAGCTTGGGAGAGAGCGAGAGAAGAGGGGTTTGAAACTCCTCAGAGGAAAATAGGCTTTAAAAGGTGCCCTTGACCCTGGTACTGCTCCTGGCTGGGTCCTGGGAGAGCTGCCAGAGCTGGTGAGGCTCCTGGGGGTAGTACCAGGAGATGGAGCTGTCACACCCATCAACCAGGGAGGGCTGGAGAACCCTGGTGCTTCCCGGATGGAGAAACCTGGAGTGGGGAGCGGGACGCAGCAGCTGCAGGAAGGCATGTCCTGATTTTAGACTTGCAGGCAGTTTAGGGTGTAAGTTTAGCTTTTGCCAAGCCACCACTCCACCAAGTCCCCATTTTGATGAGCATCAGCCCACGCTGCGGTGACAGCGGTGCTCCGGAGAGCGCGGTCAGAGCGCGTACCTGGACGTTCCTGTTGAGGCTGACTGCGGGGAAGAAGAGGCCCTCCAGGTTCTCGAAGGCAACAGGCCCTTGCTGGTCCTCGTTGATGGAGAACGTCAAGGTCCTCCTGGTCAGATCCAGCAGCACTCCCACCGTGGCACCTTTCGTTATCCCACCCTCGGTTCTGTGGGGGCAAGAAGAACATCAGAACATCTCTGTGGAGTAATGTCCCTTCTGCTCCTGGCTCAGGGTTCAGCCCATGGACCTTCACCCATTCCGGCCTCCTCCTCAAGCCCCCTACAGAGGTCGCTCTGTTTGCTGTGGTGTCCCCAGGGTCAAAGCCACCTACCAGAGCAGCCACAGGAACACAACCATGGGAGGGAGCAAGTGTCCCAGGGCAGCAAAGCTGCAGGGTTCACTCCAAAACCTGCTGACCCATCAGGGAATGTCTCTTGAGGCTGCAGGAAGGTGACACCAGGCTCCCCTCAACCTACCACAAGCTTCAAAGCTCCCAGCTTTGCTGGCCCACAGGGAAAGCAAGGAAGAACTGTGGTGCAGGGATGAAAGCAAACGCTGTTTTCTCATTGCATGAGCTTTGGGTGTTAATGGGAAGGGGGTGCAGCACAGGAGTGGTGCCATGCAGGCTTGGGGAAGAGTCAACACAGAAACAGTCAAAGAATCACAGGATGGTTTGGGCTGAAGGGACCTCCCCAGCTCCCCCAGTGTCCCCCCTGCCATGAGCAGGGACATCTTCACCAGCTCAGGTTGCTCAGAGCCCCGTCCAGCCTGGCCTGGGATGTCTCCAGGGATGGTTCATCTACCACCTCTCTGGCCAACCTGGGCCAGGCTCTCACCACCCTCAGGGCCAACGATTTCTTCCTCATGTCTGGCCTGAATCTCCCTCCTTTAGTTTAAACCATCACCCCTTGTCCTATCACAACAGGCCCTGTGCAAAAATCTGTCCCCATCTTTCTTATCGGCCCCTTTTAAATACGGAAAGGCCACAACAAGGTCTCCCCAGAGCTTCTGTTCTCCAGCTGAACACCCCAACTCTCTCAGCCTGTCCTCCCAGCAGAGCTGTTCCAGCCTCGGATCATTTCTGTGGCTCCAACAGGGAAGGAATAGTTAGAGCAAGGCAGACCCAAGGAGGCCAAGACGGTCCATCCCTTTGGGCAAGGGCACATCCTCTAACAGAGGGGACAAGGAGCAATGTCACCCTGCGGGCACCTGCAGGTGCCACTGGAAAAGCCGTGTGCTCTTCCTTGGGCTGTGGTCTCTGGAAGGAAGACCCTGCTCCAGACCACGTACCTGTTGGTGTGCGAATTGTTGTGCATGAACCAGCTCCGGTTATTGTCCACGTACATGGCCCAGGCCTTGTCGTCCTTGCCCAGCATGGCATCCTTGAGGACGTCGATGCGTGCCACGCCAAAGGCCGGGTCAGGGTGGTTATCGTAACGATCGATCGACAGCTCCCAGTAATGGAGCCCTTTGGAAAAGCCCGTTTTCCCCAGCACCACCCTGTCATCATAGCTGTTGCAGGTGACAGTCAGGTTGTCATTAGAAAAGATGATGTCAGCGTGGGCAGAGGACGGATCGAAAGAAAACCAAGCAACTGGAACACACAAACGGCACAAGGTTAGTGTGGCGGGACGGTGGCCGTTGCGGCCGAGCCCCGTGGAGCGGACACGGAACAGCACATGCGACATGCAGGACGTCGGGTCTGCCCGCCCGGGACGCAGCCAGGAGCAGGCAGGGAGCTGCGGAGCTGGGGGGCTCCCGGAGGGCACCCCCATCCTGGGGGATGCTGTGAGCTGGTGCCAGCACGGCTGAGGTTTTACGGCCAGGACTCACACTGGTTTTGCTCTTGCTGCTGCCCCCGCTGCCTGTCTGTCCCATCCCCTCCTGCTGTCTGTCTGTCCCATCCCCTCCTGCTGTCTGTCTGTTTCATCTTATGAGCCTGAAGAATCCTGATCTCATAAAATCTGGTCCTAACAGTTGACATTCCATGCCATCCAGGTCTCCAGGCTCCCTAACTTATTTCTACAACTATGGGTTACTCATGCAAGGAATGGTTTGCAGGGCCAGGCCCAGCGTGGGAAGGGGACTGAAAAGGAGCAGATAGAATCATAGAATCACAGAACAGTTTGGTTGAAGGGCCCTTCCCAGCTCCCCCAGTGCCACCCCTGCCATGAGCAGGGACATCTCACCAGCTCAGGTTGCTCAGAGCCCCGTCCAGCCTGGCCTGGGATGTCTCCAGGGATGGTTCATCTACCACCTCTCTGGCCAACCTGGGCCAGGCTCTCACCACCCTCAGGGACAACAATTTCTTCCTCATGTCCAGCCTGTATCTTCCTCCTTTAGTTTAAAACCATCGCCCCTTGTCCTATTGCAACAGGCCCTGCTCAAAAGTCTGTCCCCATCTTTCTTATCGGCTCCTTTTAAGTACAGAAAGGCTGCACTAAGGTCTCCCCGGAGCTTCTCGTCTCCAGCTGAACACCCCAACTCTCTCAGCCTGTCCCCCCAGCAGAGCTGTTCCAGCCTCGGATCATTTCTGTGGCTCCTCTGTGTGTGTATTTGAGGGCTGGCAGTCCTGGGAACCAAAAGCACATCCAAAGATCTCCATTGACAGAGATGCTACATCACACCAAGAAACCTCCCTGCGGAGCAACCGGCCACATGTCGGACAACATCTAGCTGATGGAAAGGCTGCAACACACCCCAAGACCTCCACGGCTCGGTACAGCTGCTGCTTTAAATGCACAGGACTCGGTTACTGCAAATCTGACAGACACGGTGTCACATCAAGACTGAGGCACAGGGTGTCACAAGCCACCAGCCCGGTTCCCCATCAACCAGCTGAAACGTGAACTGACACATCCACAAAACACTCTCACGCTTGCAGGAGCAAATACGCCTTGAAAAATAAAACACTCCGGTGAGATTTCTTCACTGATTTATTGGATCGTTCCACAAGACAGCTCACGTGCATGCGGGCGCCCCAGTTCCGCAACTCGACGGAGGCGATTCCGTACCTGCCACCATTTTTTTAATGTCAACTGTGGTCATTCCCAAGGAAAGGCATGCAGGAGAGAAAACAGCACGTAAAGTTGGGTAAAGAAAAGGAATGAGAAACAATTCCTGCTTTGCCTGCTTTTCCAGCAGGCGCTCGGACCTGAATTTTAGCATTTTGGATAAAAGTGGGGAGAGAGGGAAGGGGGAGCCCCACAGGGATGGACACAGGCTCCTTATCCTGGGGGAATGGAGGGGATTGATTCTTGCAGAAGGTCTGAAGGGGACAGGTGAGGAGTTACCAGCGCTCACTGCAATTATCTCCTGAGGTGCTAATCACCTCCTTGGCATTTGCCCCACGTTCAAGTGCTCCTAACGAACTGGAATATCCATTCTTTTGAGCAGCAGGGTCAGTTCTTAATTATGGGGCCACTTCCAGAGCGGTGACTTCAGGCTATAGGGATGAAATTTAAAATGCCTTTACATCATACAGCAACGACCATTCCTCTGCCAAATTTGCCTATTGCCAGGACATCCCAGAGGGTCAGGGTATGAGCAAGAAATGCTGCTCGCCCGCCAAAGAAAAGTTAAAGATTAAAAAAAAGAGAAAAAAATACGAGCAATATGGAGCAAGGTGGCAGATAATCGTAATAAATATACTTGCCCAATTGAGAGTAAGGCGTTCCTTGTGTGTCAAAATTGCATCCTATAAAGAGATACTACATTTCACACATCACAGCTAAGAAACAACAACCACCTGAAAACCACTCGTGAGTATTTAACCATTAGCTAAGCAGCCACGGGAGGCTTGATTCGTTAAAAGCCAGAGCATGGAGAGGGGTCACAAATAGGACCTGTGAGTCTGGGTGCGGCTGTTTTGGTGAGTCTCAGCTCAGGGCAGTGTGGAACATCTGCTCTGTCATCGCCAGGTCCCATCGTAGCCTTTGGAAGCACCAAGTCTGATCACTGCCTGCTGGGGATGCCAAATCGCGGGTCTTTCCACCAGAAAAGGGGCAGGAAATTTTAGCCTTGGTGGAAAACCTTGGGTGCTTGGTAAGTATTCTCTAGATTGACCCTCAGTTGAATCACTTTAATAAAACAACACTCCTTGGAGGACAAGGACTGATGGAAGAGCAGCCTGGAGCTTTGGCTGCAGCTGCACGGGCAGGATGTGTTGGGGTGTCCTTCATCCTCCTGAGACCAGGCTGGAAACACCTCCTGGGATGGATCCAGAGCTTGTCCTGATCCAGGAGCTTGGCCAGGATTAGGGGGCAACACGATGTCCCTGCTCATGGCAGGGGTTGGACTAGATGACCTTCGAAGGTCCTTTCCAACCCAAACTATTCTATGAAGCCCCACATTGGCATTGCACGGAGGGCATTCATGTTGGGTGCTGGATTTTAAGGAAAGCCCTGTCTTGTGGCTGGTTTTCAGCTCTCCCCTGGCAAGGAAGGAGGCTTTTCACCCTGCCGGTGTGCGTGTTGGTGGGAAAGCATCTGGCTGCAGTTGTGCTCCATGCCAAGCGTCACCTCTCAGGCTGTTTTAATGAATCGCGCCCCGTGTCGCAGCTCAAAGAGTGATTTTCAAGGTGCCTGTGCATCCCTGCCATACAAATTCACCTGAGTGCGAAACAGCACGGACACACGGGTGCACCCTTCACCCCGCTGTGCCCTGTCCCCCCACCCCGGACTGCACACACAATGCTGCTCACAGCCGTCGCGGGAGATATCGGTAACACCGGACACAAAATAAGAAACGTCCGTAACAAAACAGAGTTCAAGCCATTAGCGCAGAGCAGTACGATGAGAAGAAAAACCAAACCAAACCAAAAACGAACAGAAAAAGCACAAAGAAAAGAAAGTTGCAGGGTCCCCCGGTTATTCTGGCAAGGGTCATGCTGCAGCATTCCTCATTCTGGGTTATGGGATGGAAATCAAACAATCGGGGGCCCCCATTCTTCCTGGGCTTACACCAAAGAAAGCCGTGAATTACTCCACTGGAGTGGTGTAAATCCAGAGTGGTAGAAGAATCGGGGCCCAGGATCTTTAGCAACGGCAGATGTGCAAAGAGTGGTTAGAAAACAGCTGGGAGAGATGCCCTGTGGTTCCTTCGTGGGCTGCTCGATACCGTCACTCATCCTGCCCGGGCTGCCTATGTCCCACCGCAGCCCCACGGACAAGCACAGCGCTTGTGGGAGCTGCCAGACCAGCGAGGTGTCACGGGAGGGGTTTCCTCTGCTCTGCAGAAAACAAGACTTGGATATGATCAGGTCTGGTTTTGCAAAAAGCCGAGCCCAGTGCTCAAAGCTGAGTGGATGAGAACCCACGTCTTCAGGGTCTTAATAAGCCAGGCTGCAGGGGGTCTGTGAGCTGGGCTTAAAATCATACAATCACAGAAGGGTTTGGGTTGAAGGGACCTCCCCAGCTCCCCCAGTGCCACCCTGCCGTGAGCAGGGACATCTTCACCAGCTCAGGTTGCTCAGAGCCCCGTCCAGCCTGGCCTGGGATGTCTCCAGGGATGGTTCAGCCACCACCTCTCTGGCCAACCTAGGCCAGGCTCTCACCACCCTCAGGGACAACAATTTCTTCCTCATGTAAAGCTTGAATCTCCCTCCTTTAGTTTAAAACCATCACCCCTTGTCCTATCACAACAGGCTCTGCTCAAAAGTCTGTCCCTATCTTTCTCATTGGCCCCTTTTAAGTCCAGAAAGGCCGCAATAAGGTCTCCCTGGAGCTTCTCTTCTCCAGCTGAACACCCCAACTCTCTCAGCCCGTCCCCATAGCAGAGCTGTTCCAGCCTCGGATCATTTCTGTGGCTCCTCTGGCCCCTCTCCAGCAGGTCCGTGTGTGTCCTGTGCTCAGCTTGCATGTTGACTTGCTTCTTTCTTAAGAGGGATCTAGATTTAATCTAGCTAACTGAATTTCACAGAACAAATCTCCCAGCAGAGGCTGAGCTTTCTGGCTGTACAGGGAAAGCAAATCCCCGAGATGTCCCCACAGGTTTCTCCCAGGGAGGGGCTGTTCTTCTGACTGTCCCAGACACAAGGTCAAGGTGAACTAGAGATGAGGGATCTGCTCTGCCGGCTGGCTGGGTGAAATGGTCTAGCCAGGCCCTGCCAAAAACAGCACCCACATAAGGATTTACTGCGCTGCTCCATCACCCCACACCTAAAGCTGCCCATGCTGGTACGTAGAGATGAAGACACCACGAGAACTGCATCCCCAAAACGTCCCTGGGCGGCAGGAACAGGCCAGTGACAAACAGAAGGAGATCCCCCTGCCATCCGCATGTCATGGGCAAAAACAAAACACAACAGAACGAAACGAAACAAATATCTTGGAGATGCCCAGAAGCACAGAGCAAGGGGACATGCCAGAGGCACTCGGCTCACCGGCTGAATTCAGGGACTGTAAAGAAGAATGCAAGCTCAGCTGGTGGGCCGAAGATCTTAGCTCAAAGTAGGATCTCCCCGCAAAGCTGGGTTGTAGATTAAGGGTGGAGGAGAAAGGACTCATTCTACGAAGCTGCGATCTCTCCAAAGGCACTGGAAAAGGGAGGGTCTGTTCTTCTGACTGCGTGTCTAAACGTAAGATCAATGCAAACTCGAGATCAGAAATGGGGTCTGCCGGACGCTGTCACCCCCGGCCCAAGACCAGCCCTCGGAGCGGAGCACAGATGCTTCGGCACGCATGGATCCTGCTCCGCTGCAGGACGGTGCGTGGAGCAGGAATGTATGGTGCTGTGCGACCCCACCAGACCCCTCGGGAAAGCTTTGCCTCTGACAGCATTGGCAATAAAGCTGTTTTCACCTTCCAAAATGTTCCCGTGTCACCGTGACAAATTCAATACGCTTTTCTTTAAGGTGAGCCCTGCACCTAAAGAAATTCACACGTTACCATGCACACTTCCCATGGTTCTTTAATAAACCTCATGCTTTCTGTGCACAATAATTACCGGTGTTAAAGTTGGCTGGTAATGCTGAAAGGCACTTTGCAGGGCTGTACTGAGCTACAGAACCCTGAGCACCACCAAGCACCCACCTTACTCAAAGGTTGTTCGGGATGTTGTGTTCTTGGTTTCCCTTTGTACCTGTCAAAACACATCTGGGCCTTACGGTAAGAATTTAACTCATGTGATTCACAGCTAAATGTCAGAGTAGGGGGAACCTCTCAGGTCATTGGTTTCTGTTCCCCGCTACCAGTCACCTCCTGCAATTCCTTCCCTAGCCTTGTTGAGGGATATGTTAACGTGAACATGTAAGATCCACCATCCTCCACACATCTAAATCAGATAAACTCCTGGACGCTGTATCCCCAGCCTTGCTGTCTCAGCTGTAAATACGGACTGAGCTGGAAAATCACGTTAAAACAAATAAAAGGAAGTGTTTGCACAGTGGTTTGTAACTTCTGCAACTTGCTGCTGCAGAGGCTGTGGAAGCAAAGAGCATCAGTGGGGTCAGATAAATTATTGCACAACAGCTCAATAAATGGAGCTTAAGGTTAGGGAGGGATGTGGCCTCTAACACCTACCAAGAGAGGAGCTACTACCAAGAGCAGCCAGGCTCATGGCTCTCCCTAACGAGCATGTGATGTTCCTCTAGCTCCTCGCAGCGTATTTCCCCTTGTGTTCACTTCTTTCCAAAAGCTGCTGCTTAAAAAGCCCTGGTTGCTGCTCAGGGTCACTCCATGGCCGTTAAGGACCTTGAAGTTGGGTCTCAGATGAGGAACTGGGCTTGAAAGAAGAGGAAAGCTTCTGGTACTCGTCAAGGGTGGTGACCAAGTCCCTCTGTCACATCCCCGGCTCTGGCGGGTGGCAGAGGCAGCCGGGAGCTCGTGGTGTTGGCAGAGTTGGCCAAGTTTGGGAACCTGGGAGAGGGGACAGCAGGGCACAGTGTGACAATCCCAGTGTTCCTCCCTGATCCTCTGCTCCAAGGCTTGTGTCTCACCAAAGAAATAAGAAGCCAAAAGCAGGTTTGCCTTGAAACTCTGCAGCAATGCCTAAAACTGGGGATTCAGTGCAGATGAGAGAAGGGGGAGCCAAGGGAGGGAGAAGGGGGACAAAGCTCTTCCCGGCGCTGGCTCTTGGTGCACAGACACAGGCAGCACTTGCCCAGGAGAGCAGGGCTGGAGGCATCAAGCAGCCCAATGGAAGGGCTGAGGTGTGGGCAAAGAGACCCAAGGAAGGGTGAGAATGGAGCAGCAGGTTTTGGCAGGACGGAGGTCAAACCTCTGCACCAGCCAAGAGGGCAGATCTGGGCCAGGGGAGCAGGTGGACAGTCTCCTCCAGCACTGCTGAGCTCTTCTGCTCCATCTCCTCCTGGAGCGAGTTGATCCCACCATCCAACTTTCTGGACAGCCCATGGAAAGAAACAACCTTGGATGGACTCAGAAGCCATCTCAGAAATCCCTGTAGAGAAAAGCAGGTCTCCTCCTCGGTTCCTTGCCATCGCATTAGGTGCCTGGTCCTGGGAGCATCTGTTTGCCTGACCAGGAGACCAGAGACAAGGATGCTGCAAAGCCTCTCAGAGCCTGTTCCATGCCCGCTCCAAGGAGGCTGCGGGCAGGATGAAAATGGGAACGTGTCGAGAGGAAAACAGACCTGGTCCCAAAATCAGCAGGAGACTGGCCAGAGGCTGGAGAACTGGCTGGATGAGGAAAGCCCAGGAGAGCTGGGGCTGCCCAGCCCAGGAGGCTGCGGGGACACCTGAGGGACAAGGACAGCCCAGCAGTGCCATCACCAACCGAGCTGGAAAACATCATTCCCTTGGGATGAGCAGAAGACGTGCCACGCCGCGGGCTGGGAAGGTGCTCTGCAGTTTGCTGTAGGCTTACGTGCCTGCTGACTTTCTGTGGGACATTCCCGATGTGCTGGCTGGCTCACCTGGGCTTTAAACCCTTCTCATCTTTGTTCTCTCCAGATGCTGGGACTTTGCCAGACGTTTCAATCCCCCTCATCCTCTACAGCCCATTTCACTGCTCACTGAAGGCAGAAGAAAGACTCCAGTTAACTTCCACAGGCTGCGGATTCGTGTGCCAAGACCAGAAACCAGCTTTTAAATAACACCCTCGAAGCAGGATTTCTCAAAACCACTTACAGCTGCGTTCAGAGAGATGTTCTCTCCACATTGAGCCTGTCTCTTCTTTTGTCCCCGCTTCCCGCACAAACTGAGCACGGCTGAAGGGAAAAGCTAAGCCTACTTCAGACAAAATAGCACTTAAAGGCCTGATGCTGCTGTAAAGGTCAGTAATAAAAGCCAAACCGAGAGCTGTGATGTGTGAGGTGGCTTTGTTCAACAAGTTATTCGGATATCCAGAAGCCGCACACAAACGTAATTTATTTCACTTTGAGTCCAAAAAGCTCAGAAAATGCTCCAGGCCCATTTGACTTTTTCTCCTGCTTTACTTTTGTGCTGGAATAACAAATGCAAAAACCCATCCAGTGAGAAGGATGAATGCAGCAAACTTTCATCCGATGCTCAGAAGAGTGAAACTTGTGTTTGCTGGCACAGATCGAGGCACCGGCCCCAAGCACAGCCTGACCTGCTGCGACCATGAACAGCGATTTTCTCCCAGGTTCCTTTGTATTTTGGAGCTGTGCAATAGGCAGGTTTGGCTCAACAGTGATAACAGCCAGGAGAGGAAAGCAGAGCTGGAAAGACCATAGCAGGGACTCTGCAAAATCCTAGTGGGGATGACTTAAAGCCCAAGTGGCTTTGGTTAGGAAACTATGTCTCAAGTGGGTTTTATGAGACGCAAATGTGATGAGAAGCCAAAGCTCTGCTGTCTCCGGCAAAAAATGGTGAAGCCGGGTAGTGAAGAGGGCAAGAACTGTTGACCTTCAGGCTTTGGGAGAGGTCGTGGTCGCCCCAGCGTGGGGCTGGGTCGGGGTTGTCCCATCCCTGGATCTCCAGAGGAGCGCTGCAGCTGCCTTGACGCTGGTACTCAGCTTTATGAACACGCACACAGCCCGTGATTTGGGCTTTCTGCCTCTCCCATGAGGAGGGCTTCTCACATGTTTGCTGTCACCTCTGTCACACCTGAGTCCATTCCTGGCCAACCTGTCCTGCCCACGCACCCAAACTGAGCACGTGCCCTTTCCCAATTGGAAGGGTCATCTCCTGCAGACAAGCGCAGGCAACCAAGTGAAAACGCTCTGCATAGCCTTGCTCTGCTTTTGTTTTCTACTGTTTCAGCAGAAAACCCTTTTTCCCTCTTTGCTCAAAGCCACCAGAGATGCTCTATGACAAGAGGGCTCTCACACCCTCCTTCCACTCCACCAATGTCACCCCCTGAGCCCAGACCATGTCTGCCGGTATCTGCTGGGGCTGCGGGAACACGCTGCTGCTCTAGAGCCAGCTGCCTGCGGAACAAAACCATCGCACAGCTCGGAAAAGAGCGATTTTACTCTGGGAGCAAGAAAAAGGGATTCCACCGAGCGTGGAAAGCCCCCCAGGAGGGGTTTCTCCTTGGGCACAAGGCTCTGGGGCAGCAGATATGGCAGTGGGGGCTGATTTCTTCCTCCACAGCGGCATCGCCCGCTGCGTCTGGCTCCCACCTCGTTTCTCAGAGCTAACCTTACCGCTCTCCACCTGCACGGCAGAAACAAGCCCATTTTCCGTGACGGATTAAGCGCCTGGTGTGACAAATGTACTTAAAGTCAAGCGGGGAGACTCCACCGCAAGCTGCAAGGGAGTATTTAATATTCCGGCTGAGCGGGGATGGTGCAGACGGTGCCGGTGTGGCTGGCTGCGAGTCCTGTGGGTCTGCAAGGACACCCATGCGGTTGCTCTGCTCTCTGTCCTGTGCTGCCAGGGCCTGGAGGGGACATCGTGTGGTTTTGGCATTGTGCAGCCCTTAGTGTCTCAGAGCAACATTGCCAGTTTTGTTTTGTTTTAAATGGAATCCATGGAAACATCTGAGCTTCCCTTTGTGTAACACAACCCCTGCTGCAACCCAATTTTTAAATACCTCTCTGCGGGATGCCTCTCACTGATGCCTCATCTTCTGTAAAGGAAAAGGGGTGAAAGAGAAATTCTGGCACTGTTTGAGGCTCCTGACCCAACCTTTCTTCCTCCCATCAGTTCTGGCCTTCCTGCAATGATTGCTGAGGTAGTGGTGTAGTTGTTACCACTTAAAAGGATGAATCCTGTCGGCGACTGCTAACCTAAAGAAATGTAATTCCTCTCAGTTTTAGGTCAGTCTGCTCCTCTAACAAAGATAAGAGTGACTTGCAAAACACTTAATCAGAAACTACAGAGATTACTGACCTTGCAGCTTTAGAATTTTGAAGTCTGCACCATTAGCTGTGTCTTTTTTTAACATGTAACTCGAGACTGTTGAATAGTGTTCTTTAGCTGAATGTTGCTCATTTTATGCTAAAATGATTATGAAACCAATACATAAATGTATAACCAATTGGCTCTCCAGGATGGCCCTGACGGTGTGAATGTAGTTATAAGATTTTGTATATAATGGCTGCTAGTTTTCTCTCCGGCCTGCTGGCTTTATTCCAGCATCCAGCCTTGCGCAACTCTGTAATAAACCATATCTCATCTCCGTCTGCTAAAATTTGGCTTATTGCACACCGGGTGGATCCTGTTTTTGGTACAACACCGGAGGACCAGCGGAGCGGTTCCCTGATGGCGATGCTAAGCTGGGCTGTGCTGGAGGAGCCCCACGCGTGCGTGTGAGCCGTGTCCGAGCCGGGGCCGGGGCTGTCACGATGCCTTACCCTCAGATGTCTGGAGGACCAGGGTCTTGCTGTATGGGCTGACCCCCGATTTGTTGAAGGCTTTGACACGGGCGCTGTACGTGCTGTTGAAATGAAGCCCGTCCACCGTGCACATGGTCTCCTTGCCCACGTACACCTCCTGCAAAGCAAGCACAGGGTTAGTGCCCTGAACATGGAGTGCCAGGGGTGGGAGAAGAGCTCCTGGTTGTGACACGTGGGGTTTGGCCGTGCTCTGCTACCCGAGGCAGATTTATGGGCACTGGATATGGCTACAACAGGGTAAAATGGTCCTATGAGTTGTTCCTTGACACCATAAAACCAGTTTCTGTAAGAGAAGGAGATGCTGTTCACATTGGATCAAGACACAGGATCACAGAGTGGTTGGGGTTGAAGGGACCTCTGGAGATCCCCCAGTCCAACCCCCCTGCTCCCGCAGGGTCACAGAGCAGATCACACAGGTGGGTCCAGGGGGTTTGAATGTCTCAGAGCAGGAGACTCCACACCCGCTCTGGGCAGCCTGGGCCAGGCTCTGGCACCTCCCAGCAAACAAGTTTCTCCTCATGTTCACATGGACCCTCCTGTGTTTCAGTCTGTGCCCGTTGCCCCTCACCCTGGCGCTGGGCACCACTGAACAGAGTCTGGTCCATCCTCTGACACCCACCCTGAGATATTGATCAGCATTGATCAGATCCCTCTCAGCTTCTCTTCTCCAGATGAACAGCCCCAGCTCTCTCCATCTCTCCTCATCACAAAGATGCTCCAGACCCCTCAGCATCTTTGTGTCCCTCTTCTGGATTCCCTCCAATAAGTCATAAGACATCAAGTAAGTTGTAAGACATCAATCCCAGCTGAACTCCCACTGAATCCCAAAGGAAATGAATCTATACAGACTGAGCCCGGGACAGAAACATCCTTGCAGAAAACAATTTTGCATGCTGTTGGTGGCAGGATCACAGTGTTCCTTGAAAGAAGACAAGGTGATCACACCGACTGGGCACTGACTCACGGGCATGTCACACTTCTGCTGCTGTAGCCCCGCTCAGAGAAGCTGGGCAAGCAGGGATATTGGTGAACAGGCCAATGGGCTACTGAGACACTCAACTCACAGATCGTTGACTTGTAATTAGCAGATCCCACAATAAAGCCCTGCTTGCTGCCCCTGATGGAGGCTCTGCACAGGCAGGTTGTGCTGCCCGAGCTGCCGGGTGCTGCTGCTTCCAGAGCCAACGCTGGAATCTGGCTCCTTTGTTTTGCAGGTGGGTGCATGTCCCCAGAGCTTATAGGGGTCATAGAATCATAGCACAGTTTGGGTTGGAAGGGACCTTTGAAGTCCATCCAGTGTCACCCCTGCCATGAGCAGGGACATCTTCACCAGCTCAGGTTGCTCAGAGCCCCGTCCAGCCTGGCCTGGGATGTCTCCAGGGATGGTTCATCCACCACCTCTCTGGCCAACCTGGGCCAGGCTCTCACCACCCTCAGGGACAACAATTTCTTCCTCATGTCTCACGTACCCGGATGCTCCCCTGCACTGCAGAGCAGAGGTGATCATGGCTTCCAGCCCTCCCGAGACCCTGAGCTGTGTCACAAGCCACAGCAGACCCAGGAAGAGTGACTGGTCAGTGTTTGGGGTTGAGGAGAGCAAGGTAGGTGTCCTAATGAACTGGGTGAGATCAGTGACGTGACATTAACATGGTCCTATAACAGCAGGTGCACTATGCACATCCAAGCCCCTTTGACCACTGGTGGGACAAGAGAAGTCTGGTGTGCTGGGGAATTGCCCTCACCTTGCCAGGGTGGCTGTGCTGCGTCTTGGTGTCCCCACACCCGACCTCCTGCTCCCTTCTCGCTCCAGATCCCCCCACATCACCTCTCTCCTGCCTCAACTCCGCTCTGGCTCCTGCCCGCCTGAGTTTCTCGTGAATGAATTCAGAAAATGTGATGGGCTAGTCCCTGCGCCCGCTCGCGGTGGATGTGAACACGCCAGGATAATTATTAGCGTGTTGGATTAGAGAAAAAAATCATATTTTAATTGTGTAATTACAGCAATTTAAAAGCCCTCAGGCCTTAAACACCTCTGCTTGCTGGCAGCTGGCAAGCCATGAGTCTTTCATGGCAATTAGCATACATTGTATGAAATATTTAGCAACCTAAAAAGATGGAGCTTCAAATATGTTTTTTTTGCATTTGCAAGTCATATTGGTCACTCGGAAGGTTATTACCTTTCCCCCAAATAACCCTGCCCTGCAGAAGAGCCGGCAGCTTGTTGGCACTGCCAGCTTCTCTGAGCAACGCAGCAGTGTGTCTGGTGTTCCCAGGGAAGGAGAGGACTTGCAAGAAGTCTGGGGAACATTTTGGTCACTTCACGGCGGGGCAACAGCAGAGCCAGGAGCAACAGCTTGCTGCTGGGACCGGCTTTGTGCTCCGAGCACCTACCCTGAACTGTCCGCCGTTGCCGTCATCAAGCTCCAGGATGTAGCCTTCCACCTGCACCGTGGACAAGGGCGGCTGCTTCCAGGACAAGGTGGCACTGTTGTTGTGGGTGCAACACTCCTCCAGCTGCAGGATCGGGGGAGCCGGCACTGGGGAGGAAACTAAACACAAGTTAGTGGAACCCTGGCTGCTGGCAGCATGGAGGAGGAGTGGGGAGAGATTTCCACAGAGCTTCTCTGCTTTTTCCTATGTTAGAATCATATAATTGTTTTGGTTGGAAGAGACCCTCAATATTGACTCCAACCGTTAACCCACCCCTGGCACTGCCCCATGTCCCTGAGAACCTCATCTGTCTGTCCAGACCTCCAGGGCTGGTGACTCCAGCACTGCCCTGGGCAGCCTGTTCCAATGCCCCACAGCCCTTTGGGGAAGAAATTGTTCCCCACATCCAACCTCAACCTCCCCGGCACAACTTGAGGCCGTTTCCTCTGCTCCTGGCGCTTGTTCCTGGGGAGCAGAGCCCGACCCCCCTGGCTCCAAGCTCCTTTCAGGCAGTTCAGAGATCAGAAGGTCTCCCCTCAGCTCCTGTTCTCCAGCTGAACCCCCCAGGTCCCTCAGCCGCTCCATCACACTTGTGCTCCAGCCCCTCACCAGCTCCGTTCCCTTCTCTCAACTCGCTCCAGCACCTCAAGGCCTTTCTTGGCGTGAGTGGCCCAGAATTGACCCCAGGATTCGGGTTTGGCCTCCCCAGTGCCCAGCACAGGGACGGTCACTGCCCTGGGCCTGCTGGCCACAGCAGTGCTGGTACCAGCCAGGATGCTGGTGGCCTTCTTGGCCACCTGGGCACATGCTGGCTCATGTTCAGCCGCTGTCACCAACATCCCCAGGTCCTTTTCCACTGGGCAGCTCTCCAGCCGCTCTTCCTCCAGCCCATCCCCTGAGCTTCCCTGCCTCCCAGCCCATCTGCATCTCCTGTCGGCTTCCCAGGACTTGCCAACTTGCAAATTGCTCACAGGTTGCAGCGGCCCTTTTGCTTTCTGCAAAGCAATGTGAATGCAGCGGCTCGCTGTGGTGCAGGAGAGGGAGCACAGAGGGAAAGGAGAACAATGAAGAAATTAAAACTGAAATAAAGGTCTAAAACAACAGGGAGGAAAGGAGAGAGAGGAAAGAGCCTGAGCTAAGTGGCGTGGCTCTTTGTGCCTTTGCATTTGGAGGGCAGCTTGCAAGCTGTCCCCTGCCAGATGCTGCTCAGCACCAAATGTATGTGAGCAGAGGTTTGGGAAGCACTCCTGAGACCATGGTCTCTACCTCTACCAGCTGAGCAGGGACCAGCCTGGCTCTCCTAGCACTGCAGAGCACTTTCTAAAACAAAACCAAGCTCCCGGCACCTTGCTCTGGCACACAGCAGCCCACTGATGCAAGACAGGGAGGCAAATGGCTGGCCCAGGGGTGCAAAATACACAGGGACCGGCGTAACTCTGGTTCTGGGGTGCTCAGTTTTGTTGGGAGAAGATGCAAAACTGCTCTGCTGCTCCTTCCCTGCGATGAGTTGGATCAGCATGAACAGAGAGGGGCTTTTGAAAGGCACTGGAAATATTCTTACCTTTCATCTGCACGAAGTCGAGCTGGTGGATGGACTGTAGCAGAGGAGCGTTGTCAAGGTTCAGGTCGAAGTCCGTGGTCATCCGAGGTGTGAGCGTCCCCTTTCCCCACTGGTCCTCAGTCAGGTGCACTCTCCTGATGAGAGCGTCCGAGATCTGGTGACAAGGAGCAGCCTCAGCACCCGAGGGACACCTGGGCTGGGCTTTGTCCCTGCCCTGTTCCCCGCCTGGAGCTCCCTCTTCTGGCCCTGACTGCCAAAAGCTGGGACATCACATGTGGTTTCATAGAATAGTTTGGGTTGGAAGGGACCTTCAAAGTCCATCCAGTGCCACCCCTGCCATGAGCAGGGACATCTTCACCAGCTCAGGTTGCTCAGAGCCCCGTCCAGCCTGGCCTGGGATGTCTCCAGGGATGGTTCATCCACCACCTCTCTGGCCAACCTGGGCCAGGCTCTCACCACCCTCAGGGACAACAATTTCTGCATCATGTCCAGCCTGAATCTCCCTCCTTTAGTTTAAAACCATCACCCCTAGTCCTATTGTGAGGGGCTTCCATCATTGCCCCTTGCTTCAGGCTCAGACTGGCACAGGGACCCTGGGAGCTCTGGGGACTATTTTAAAGGCAGATTTCACTACCAAAGGGACCAGTCCATGCATGAACAGCGGGATGCTGTTCTCAAGTGCTGTTTGCCCATCTTGTGCTGGAGAACCATGAGACAGTGCATTACGATCACTGCTCCAGATACACAGCACCGCCTGCTGCCACCCTGTGCTCAGAGCAAGCAACGTCCTTGGCCTCCTTCTGCTCTGTCCTGCTGTGAATCCGGAGGTGATGAGAGCTTGGCCCTTGGTTTCATGGCTGGAAAAGCTGTGGGACATCACCCTGGGTGTAACCAACCTGCAGAAAGCCGCTGGGGTCATTCTCCTTGATCACCTCCAGGCAATACTCCATCAGGCCCGTGGTCTGGCGCAGCTTGACCGTGCAGTGAGAAATCTGGTCTCGCACCACCTGCAACGGGACAAGGAGAGCGGCGTCGCTTGGAGCTGCTGGGTTTTGGGAGATGGGAGCAAACAGGCTCTGGTGACACGTGGGCACAGAGACAGGGTGACACAAAGGGAGACAGAGACTCAAGGGAAGAGAAAATGGCAGAACTGGCCATGATACAGAATTCCAGATCCTTGAAAACCTGGGGAAGAATGAGGTTTGTTTAGCTCAAAATTATTAACTCATGTAATTATTCAAAGCAACAGGGCAATTCCACGCTCTGTCTTTAATTAAGACAGCTTCGGAACTCCACACAAAGCAAATGCCCAGCCCCACAGCATCCATGGGGCTGCCCCATCACTCCTTGGCTGTGGGGTTGGCTCTGGGGCAGCTGCACCCAACGGCCCCGGGTGAGGAGTGAGCCTGGGATTCCATGAGGAACGAACACATCACCTCTCTCAGCTTCTGCTCTGCCTAACGATCTGTTTGAGATGCTCATCTGCCCATCGGCTGAGATGGACCACGGTACGGAATTGCCTCATTTTCTCTGTTGGGAGCCAAGGGAAGAGCTCAGGTGTGCTGCTGAGAGGAGATAAACCCTGTGCACCTCATGGCAGGGATCCCTACCACGTGCCCAGGACCTGGCGGCTGACGAAGATTGGCAGAACAGCTCAGGAAGAGATATTTTATGCTTTAGAGGAACGTGCCCATGGTAGATAATATTTATTTTTCCTGGAAGAGCTTTAAAGCTGTGTAGAGGCTGAACAAAGCTACGCAGCTCTAGGGATCGCGGCTATTCAGGATGTTACAGGCAGTAAAGACGAGCTTCCCATCAGCATCTGCAGCTGCAGCGTGATGGAAAAAGCTCCAAGACGCGGCGATTAACACTTCTGGAAGCTTGAACGACTGCCCTAGGCTGAGAAGCAGCTCCTCCCATGAGCATCCCCCCTGGTCTGAGCGTTGGGGAGGCAAAATGAAGCACGTGTCAGCCTCCTGTATGGAACAACCGGGGGTTTCATGGGAGGCGATGACTCCTGCAGGGCAATCAATCACATTGTGCGTTGCTTAATTATCATTTAATCACCCAACAGGAAGAAAAGACTCACCAGTCGTGCAACTTGGGGACAACATACCTGCTTCTGAGAAATGCTATAATATGAAGCACTCTCCTAGCTGGCTCCTTTTTAATCTTTTAGGGACTTGCTGTTTGCAGAGCCAACTATGATTGCTTTAACAATCCAAGCCCTATTTTCCCAGCCTGTGCCAGGGAGCTGCAGCCACCACACCCCATGTACAGGGCAGAAAACGCAGCAGAAGAAGCTCCCTTATTTCTAACACCTGAGTGCCCTGGAATGGTTGTGCTGGGAGGGAGCAGAGAGAACGGCGAGTCCTGCAGATCCGGTTTTGCTCAGCGGGTCAGATGGCAGCAACGTGTGACAACCTCGGCCCAGCGTTCACAGCTTTCTGCTCACTTGTCACTCATCTTAGAATGCGTGATAGCGCTTCTATTTGGGTTCTTATCTTTGTAATATTTAAAGTGTATCTGGTCCATTAAAAAAACAGGTAAAAATACTGATTCCTGGCAGTTGCAGTGTGTAGCACCAGTTCAGAACAGTTATTGCCATGACTAAGTCTGTGATGGATCATTCTTGATTGCTCTGGAATTCAAGGAAGTAGCAGTGTTTGATTTTGTCCCAGGTTAGTTATGTTAGTTAGGCGCTATAATCACACAAGCATTTATAAAGATGCTAATTCAAGTGCAGACTGGACATGAGGAAAATGTTCTTAGCTCAGAGGGTGGTCGGTCACAGGCCCAAGCCTGACGATGCTCTTAGTCCTATGGTTTAGTGCCAGGCAGTCCTGTGAGGAGCAGGGAGTTGGGCTCGAGGACCCCTATGGGTCCTTTCCAACTGGAGATATTCTATGACTCCTACACCAAAGTTTTCTGAAAGCATGGGCAAGCCCCTGGGTTTCCTTTCTCCGTGGGGATGGTCAGTCCTTTGGGGTGGGATCCAGAAGGTGCAGAGCGGGTACAAACCCTTGCAGCAACCTGCAGCCCCTGCCATGCAACACAAAGAAGCCCCGGCATCAATTTGATCCCTTCTGCCCAGAGAGAAGGTGCCGGGGGGTCGTTCTGCTCGTGCAAGGGTTGTTGGCCATGTGATGTTGGGTCTCTTGGCTGCAGATTGCGGTGTTACCACTGAGCGTGAGATGAGCCCAGCCTAAGCTCGCTGCTTGAGCAAATCCTGACTGAGACAGAGTGAGGTTTTGCATTCCCGGCCTGACGGACTGCAGAGGGGTGAGTGGGGATCACACCCCGAATGCCCAAAAATGCGGTGTCCTTCTGTCGTGTGAGACCCCTATCTGGGGAAATGCACATGCCGCCAGGAAGACAGTAAAGATGGGATTGATATAACAATCTTCTTATCTTCTTTGCAGCTTAAATCTCTGTCTGGTTTGCCCAGGATAATGAATTTGTGAGCTTCTCCCTGCCTGAGTAGATGCTTTTGAAGTATTACCAGCAGAATTGCCATCTGCTCCCGGCAGCCAGAACACATGGCTCCGAGAAACAGCATTTGTTCGGTGAATCATAGAACAGTTTGGGTTGCAGGGACCTTCAAAACCCATCCAGTGCCACCCCTGCCATGAGCAGGGACATCTTCACCAGCTCAGGTTGCTCAGAGCCCCGTCCAGCCTGGCCTGGGATGTCTCCAGGGATGGTTCAGCCACCACCTCTCTGGCCAACCTGGGCCAGGCTCTCACCACCCTCAGGGACAACAATTTCTTCCTCATGTCCAGCCTGAATCTCCGTCCTTTAGTTTAAAACCATCACCCCTTGTCCTATCACAAGTGGCCTTGCTAAAAAGTCTGTCCCCATCTTTCTTATGGGCCTCTTTTAAGTAGCGTAAGGCCACAATGAGGTCTCCCTGGAGCTTCTCTCCTCCAGGCTGAACAATCTCAGTGAAGACAGGCACGGTGTCCCAGGACAGCCATGGACATGTGTTTCCCTGTCACTCTCGTAGCCAAGGGACAGGTCACAGGTGGGGCAGGGGGACCTGCCACCACTGTCCCGGTGCCAGCGTGGGCCCCGCGAGGCTCATGGCCCTGTCGGGAAGGAGGGACCTGGACCCAGAGACACCAGCCCCGGCTTTGTCCCTGTGTCCTGCGCGCTCCCGCCACGGGTGAGGTGAGGCCAGCGCCAGGCAGCTCCAGGCTCATTAATTACCGAGCTTTCTGGCAGATTATCCCGCTAATAAACCTCTGGTCCGGAGTGGAAGTGCTTGCTGCAGGGTGCCACCGAGGCTACGTAAATCGTTATGCATGAGGGCACAAACTGAGATACAAGAAATTCCATTTATCACAAGTAAAAGCTGGTTTTTTTTGCCATAAAGGTGGTCAAAGAGTGGAGCAGAAAGGCTGCGGAGTCTCTAGCCTTGGAGATACTTAAAGCCTGAGCCCGGGCAGCCCAGGGCAGCAGCTGTAGGTGCTCAGAAACCGCAGCCAAAGCAGCGATCCTGCCCTTCTGTGACTCTGCCATCCCCTTCGGGGACCGAGCCCCTATTCATCCGGAGAACTAGAGCATGAAACAGCGGTTTAATTGCAGCATCTACACAGCAGGCGAGCTGACAGCAGAAATCCTCGTTTCCCTTCGCCGCCAACAAACCCTTTTCAAGGCAAGAAGAGGGATCTTTGGTTGGGATCTTGTGGGACTTGGTGGCTTTACAGCTTCTGCGCCCCGTACCAGAGAAGCGGGATGCGGGCAGGAACAGTCAGACGCCATGAATTGCTTTGATTACGGGAATAAAAGGTTTTAAAAATAAGATGTAAACATCCCCCATGCCTTCAAAGGCACGGTCTAAACCCAGTGGGGCTAGTGAAGCCTATAAGTTTTCCATATGGCCTTAAGCATCCTGCGGTTGTCCTCGTGCACCAGGGATTTCCACATTTGAGGGGCAGCCTCAGGAAGACTCAGAGGACTTGCAGGATTCACCAGATTGCCCAGAAAACCAGGTTGCCATGAATTTTGCATGGAAGTAGATATTTTATAAACCTCTCCTGAAGCCATGTGGGTAACACACCTCACTGAGCACTGGCACCTTCTGGGAAAGGGGTAATGGCTCAGCTGGCGAGGGGATTTGGGCAGCTCCATGCGTTTTATTTGTGGGCGTTTTTATTAAACGTCTTTTATTTTTTTTCCCCTTTAAGTGCAATGGAGGCAACAGCCAGAACCTGGCTCCTAATTACAACCTATAAAAAGGACTTTTGCTGTGCACTCACAGCACCTCACCACTACCTTAAAATAGGAAATTTATTTCAAGAGCTTTTCTTCCCTGCAAGATGACATTAACTATAATTTACATTTTAATCCAGCTCCTAGAAGGCAGTAACATCTGCGCTCGACTTAAATATCTTCTTCACCTTCCTCTACATTTTAATTCTTGGATAGATTAGCGGTTTTCAAGGCACTCAGCCTCACTTGAACCCCGGCTCCTCAGAGCCCAAGTCCTGCCAGGGATGTCACTTGGAGGACACGGAGCCTCCGCACCCGGGTGGCCGGGACGTGGTCACCTGGGGACAGAGGGATGTGTCACGGGGAGCGGTGCTGCAAAGCCAGGTGGAAAAACCCAGATGGAAAAATCCGCGGGACAGATCCTGATGGTTTGTGCTGAATCCCACAAGCGCACGTCTTTCAAGCAGAGCTTCTCCAGGTGGATGTTTCCATGGTGACTTGCTTCTTGTTACTGGGAAAGGAGGCTCTGGATGGAGCTGGGAGAAGCGGAGCTGCCGTGATAACAACCCCGTGCGATGCCGATAGCAGCACGTCCTGGACACTTGCACAAGCCCATTAGTGTGAGGTTAACAGCTGGACTCGATAATCTTGAGGGTCTCTTCCAACCAAAATTATTCGATGATCCTGTTTCCAAATGGAAATGCCCACAAGCCCTCGTGTTGTGGTGTCCGTCATCTGTAGGTGGACCAGAGACCGGTGGCCTCCCTCATTTGAGGTAGGTCCAGGAATCCCTCTGGAAGCCCAAAGAGTGAGCAGGGGAGGATGCAAGTGGAGCCAGAGAAGAGACACAGGTGTTTGTAGCCCAAACACTGAAATGCCCTTGGAATAAGGATCCTGGAAGCATGAAATGATGTCGGTGTGAAATGCCTCAGCTGTGCGGTATCAGTGATGGCCCGAGCCCAACCACCTTGTCCACCAGACACTGCTACACTTGCTCCACTGCCCCCAGGTGGGATTTGGCCCTTTGCTTCACTTCTTAGCCCCAAACCAGCTGAAAAGACACAGCATAGTGACTGCAGGAATGCCACAAGCCCATTTTCAGAGCTGACCTCAACGTCCATCTTGAGAGACATAGCTCAGCTCCCGCAGTGCCAACAATTCACCGCTTGGTGCAACCTGAAGCCATGAGGTGTTCACCAAGCACAGAACAGAAAAAGGAATGATTCTTACTCCTGGCCAATGACAAAACTGGTGTTTCATGGCACCAAGTGCCCCAGGACTTCAGCTGAAGCCAGCAGAAGTTCCAAGCACTCAGCATCCTGCGGGATCAGGCTAGTGGCTCAGAAGTAAGAAGGGACATGAACAAGGCTCTTTTCCAGCCTGTGGGTGCTCTGTGTGTGGCTCTGCTGACCTAATGACCAGTAATTAGCCCAGTAATGGAGTAATTCAGCAGGAACCACCACCTGGAGGAAGCAGCACTTGCTCAGTGCCCATCATGCTCGGGGCGGGCTGGGCATCTGCAGCAAAATGGAATTCAACCAAAGTGAAAAGCAAGAAGAGCAGCTTTCCAGCAACCTCCCTGCTCCTCCCACAGCACTTCACCCCAACAAACAGCACCATGGTCCTTGTCCCCGTCTGGTTCCAACCCTGCAGAAAGTTCCCCGGGTAGGGACTCACCTTCAGCTTGTGCTCGTGCTCCTTATTGACCCGGGACAGCAACTGGGCTTTCCTTCTGTTGAGGGCATCGATGAGGGCGTCACACTGGGCCACCAGGCAGGCTTCAAACTCCACGCTGTTCTCCTGCGGGTCAGAAAGGAGCAATACAGCCCAGGGCATGTCTCCAGTTGGGAAACCTGATTTTTTTTTTAAATGCTACCACATGGATCATTTTTATACATGCAGCCGCACCACTGCGATAAATCTATACCATCAGCACATGGGGTGCATATATGCCTTTGGCTCACGGCAAATGTGGCTGTGGCAGGTGAGCAACAGGTTTGGTCCATCCTGTCGCATCCTTGGATCTGCCTGTGGCAGAGAAGAGAAGGGCTGGGGTCTCTGCTCCATGACACAGGCAGCTTTGAGAGCAGCAGTTTTTGGGAGGGCTGCAGGGGGGTGTTGATTGTGGGCCCCTTTGGGAGAGCACCCACCAAGCCAAGCCAGGGCAGAGGACTGCAGAGAGCAGCTCATCCCCCGGGGAAGAGGCTGCTCCTCGGCCAGGAGACACAGTACCTGGATTTGCTGCACCATGTTGCGGAGCTGGACCAGGAACTCTTTCGCTTCCTTGGCTCTGTCTGACAACCCGTTCAGGGCCTGGGAAAGCTGGCTCTGCAGAGAGAAGAAAAGAGAAGGGTCATTGCCATGTCTTGAGCTCATCCCTGTGCTGGAGGAGCTGGTGTGTGTGGCTTGGGCTGGGGAGGGACTGCAGCCCAGCGCTGCCTTCCCGGGGTGTGTGGCCTTCAGCTACCCGCTGAGGTGTCCTGGTCCTGCTGCCCCGAGAGTAAGGAGAGATAAAGGAGTGTTAACCACCATAGAATCATTTTGGTTGGAAAAGACCCTTAAGATCACCAAGTCCAACCATAACCCACCCCTGGCACTGCTCCATGTCCCTGAGAACCTCATCTACATGTCTGTCCAACCCTCCAGGGCTGGTGACTCCAGCACTGCCCTGGGCAGCCTGTTCCAATGCCCCACAGCCCTTTGGGGAAGAAATTGTTCCCCACATCCAACCTCACCCTCCCCTGGCGCAACTTGAGACCGTTTCCTCTGCTCCTGGCGCTTGTTCCTGGGGAGCAGAGCCCAACCCCCCTGGCTCCAAGCTCCTTTCAGGCAGTTCAGAGATCAGAAGGTCTCCCCTCAGCTCCTGTTCTCCAGCTGAACCCCCCAGGTCCCTCAGCCGCTCCATCACACTTGTGCTCCAGCCCCTCACCAGCTCCGTTCCCTTCTCTCAACTCGCTCCAGCACCTCAAGGCCTTTCTTGGTGTGAGGGGCCCAAAACCACTCCCAGGATCTGAGGTTTGGCCTCCGCAGTGCCCAGCACAGGGATGGTCACTACTCTGGTAGCCCTGGGTTTGGGGAGCAGATATTCAGTGTCCACCTCCTCCACAGGCTTCCCTGGGTGATGAGAGACAAGCCACATCCCTCCTGGGTCTCAAAGTCACTATGTCCCCTAGATCTCTGCTCTCTGGGGAGCCAGACACCAAAAATCCCGTTGGATCTGATGCACGTCTGCTGAAGATGATCAGCAAAAAGAAACAGGTCATGTCACCCAAATCAGACTGAAAATCTCCCAATCTCTCCTGAAAGCAAAGGTAGAGCAGGGTCCTCCACCACCATGCAAAATACTGATGGCTCGTTCCTCTGGCTCATGCTGAGCTGAGTGGCATAACAAAGCAATAATAATGATAATGACTTGTGATTTTTCATGTTCATGGCTCTTTTGAAACATTAGCTTAGGAATCTCCTTCCCCCTTTGCCATGATTTCAGAAAGAGTTATTATCCCAAGAACTGGGCAAATCACCCACAACAACCAACCTCTCGGAGAGATTTTGCCGCTTTGGTGGGCTGCAAAATGCCTCCGCGTACCACGCAAGGTTTTGGGGTGTGATCTTGCTTTGTGGCACACACAGAAGGGGACCCAGAAGATGGCTGATGTCCCCAAATCTCCAAAAGCCTAATGTGACCGTCCCCACTGTGGTCAGGACGCTGACACCTTCCCCATCGTGCTGCGTTGGTGTGAATGGGACAGGGAGGAGATGAGATGGGAGCAGGGGGGTGATGGTGCAGAAGGGATACGAGATCACCTGCTGAGATGATGCTGGGGCCGAAATCAAGAGAACAAAACCAAACCAAACCCTGCTATCGGAAAGACAAGACAGCAAATGGATGGCGACCATTTAACAGCCCGGAAAATGACCTTACTGCTGCTTCCCCAGGGGACACTAATATAACCCTAGCGATTTCTGCATTTCCTTTGTGATTTATTGTGCTCGAGTCATTAGGATGTGGAGCTAATCAGTGAATGCATCTCTAATAAAAATGGGATTACTAAATCAGCTCAGCAGGGCCTCCCCATCCCCGAGCAAAGGAACAGAGATGAGGTGGGAGCCTGAGCTGCTCCCTGCGGCGCTGGCACCCCCAAAACCACCAGTTTTGCCTCGTCCTCCCCACTGCACCCCCGAAAAAGCCTCTGTCACCCTGCCCCACACTCACCCTCCAAAACCCCCACACGGCTCCAGCTCCCCCAAGCTTAAGAAGATGATTTAATCCCATCAAGGTGGTTTGGTTTGCTGAGAACCGAGCGCTGCAGGGCCCTGGGCTTCGATAAGCAGAGAAAGTCAGCGGGAGTTTGTTATGTTTACAAGCTCCTCATTAAAATTGCAGCATAGTGTTTTTTTTTTCCTTTAATAAAGTCTTTGGCTTTTTTTTTTCTATCAACATACATTTCAGAAAGGGCATCTTAATATCAACATAACTCTTTGAGGCTTTCCTAATAGGCAAGCGTTTTAAACACGCTCTTAAAATTTAATGAGAGCTCAGTGACACCCGTGTGCACGGTCCATGTGCTGCTGCTTCACCCCGGACACCCTCAGTCTCACAGCACAGCGGCTTCCAGCTTTGAGCCCGTCCATGAAAACACGGTCCATCGCCTTCTGAGCATCCCTCCCTCCCTGGTCCTGCATCCCCCTCCTCAGCCCAGAACCTTGGGATGACCCGAGGCTGGAACAGCTCTGCTATGGGGACGGGCTGAGAGAGTTGGGGTGTTCAGCTGGAGAAGAGAAGCTCCAGGGAGACCTTATTGTGGTCTTTCTGTACTTAAAAGGGGCTGATAAGAAAGATGGGGACAGACTTTTGAGCAGGGCCTGTTGTGATAGGACAAGGGGTGATGGTTTTAAACTAAAGGAGGGAGATTCAGGCTGGACATGAGGAAGAAATTGTTGTCCTGAGGGTGGTGAGAGCCTGGCCCAGGTTGGCCAGAGAGGTGGTAGATGCCCCATCCCTGGAGACATCCCAGGCCAGGCTGGACGGGGCTCTGAGCAACCTGAGCTGGTGAAGATGTCCCTGCTCATGGCAGGGGTGGCACTGGGGGAGCTGGGAAGGGCCCTTCAACCCAAACTGTTCTGTGGTTCTATGTTCTCACTGCCACTGGCTCCTGCAGACGAGGGGCATGAACTAACCAAGAAACTATTTTTTCCATACACTTAAGGCTGATGAAGTGCACAGGGACACCCTGCCCCATCCCTTGTCCCCAGTACGGAGACTGGGGTGTGATGTGCATTAAGAACTAGCACGCCCTGCGCAAAGCTGGTGATGCCAGTTCCTATGTACGGGTGGCCACACGCTCACCGGACACGGGAGCTCTAAGGTTTGATTTTTCATCACTATGAGCTTCGTATCAATCTCCAGGAAGGGTTCCCATCACACCAAGACTCTCCTGGAGCCGAGACACATTCCTGGACATGTCCCTTTGAAACAGAAACCTGCCCGAATCTTCCGCTGCATCCCTGCTGCTTATGGCAAGTCAGCCCTCTGGGGACTCAGAGCCGCAAGCCATCACGGTTAGCCCATTAACCGAGGTTAATTAATGCTATACGACACCGGAGCGCCTATGGGAATGTGCGCGGGGACTTGCGGGCATGCCTGGATGTATTCATTAAGGGCAGCGCTGCAGGCACGGTGACAACATGATTCATCACTGCACACCCCAGAAAAACACAGTCCTTCTGGTTTCTCTTATTATGTTAATAAGTCAGAGGCTGTGGAGAGAAATTAAATGACTGATTGTGTCCGTAAATTCTACAGGTACCTTCCACGACCCTTGGAGCAAACCCAAGCTTTATTGCAGTCTGTCGCTTGGGAGGAGGATTTAATCAGCGGACACGGACGGCAGAGTCACAGGTTTCCCACAAATGTGTGATCTACCTGGAGGGAGCAGGAGATGGAGACTCAGGATGAGTCCCCGGTCATAAGGACCTTGAGCTTTGTCTCCTGCAGGTGCTGTACCACACTGCAGGAAACGATGCTGTTAATATTTCTGACACACGCTGGAGGGATTTCCCCTCTCTGCGAAAAGCTGGAATGCTGCACTTTGCATCTACACGTGAAACAAAATCTTCGGGGTTCTCAGGGTTGCGAACCCCGCTTTGGGGACCACTGTCCCCCCGCGGAGCAGGGGACGGTGGATGGGGACAAAGTGTCCATCAGCGTGCAGCTCGCACGGGCTGGACCGGAGCAAAGTCTCACCCTGAACTCGCACACGCAGGAGAATTAATGAGTGTGAAATGAAGGGAAAAGAAATCCCATTTAGCGCCGTCTTAAAGTCAAGTGAATTTGTTCTTTGCGGAAAGCTGGCCTCTTTTTCAATGCTCTTGTTTCAAGGCACTAAAGAAGAGACCTCTGTAATGCACATTAGCATTAATGGGAGCTAAGCATTTAAATCTCTGTCCCCAGAGCACTTAGGAGAGAATCCTTCCCCTCTTTGTGCTGCTAATAGCTCTGTAACCCTTCTTCCCAGGCAGGGCTGACAAAGGGGTCTCTGTCTCTGGTTCCCGGCGCAGGGGTGAGCACAGAAGGCTGGTGGCTCAGTGGGGCTGAGCAGGCTCCAAGAAATGGAGAAAAAACACCATTTTAAACTCCGTGTCGTCTCTCAGATAGAGCCGGTGTGGTTCTCCTTCCATATAACCCAGCAGCCAGCGATGGGGCTCCTCTGCGTTTCCCTTGAGGCAAGGAGCAGGCTCAGCCTGTTATTTCAGGAGGCACAATGGTTCTAAGTGTGCGCCCTGTGAAAGACACCTCCGCTGGGCTGCTGCAGACCACACCTGCGTCAAAGGCCATTTGCACCCAGGATTTCAGATGAATGCACCTCCTCACCAGCCCCACCCGTCACCCCCGGACAGAAAACTCACCCCCAAAGAGCTCTCAGCATCATACTGGAGCCCAGCACCTGCTCTGACATCTCAAATGTTGCAACCAGCTCCTGTTCCTTCTCTCCTTCCAAACATCTCACAGCCAGTTCCTATGCTGGAGCTTCCATATGGAGGTAAAAGAATCATGGGATAATTTTAGTCAGAAAAGACCCTCAAGATCATCGAGTCCAACCATAACCCACCCCTGGCACTGCCCCACGTCCTGAGAACCTCATCTCCGTCTGTCCAGCCCTCCAGGGATGGTGACTCCAGCACTGCCCTGGGCAGCCTGTTACAATGTCCCACAGCCCTTTGGGGAAGAAATTGTTCCTAATATCCAATTTCAATCTCTCCTGGCACAACTTGAGGCCTTTTCCATCCTATCACTTGCTATGTGGGAGAAGAGACCAACCACAGCAAGAAAAGATGCTGTTTCCAGCTGTTCTGCTTGTAGCCTTGAAAGGGTGAGATGTCACAGATGCTGGAGTTGAAGTCAGGTGCTTCTTTCATTTAATTAAAGCATAGGACCTACAGCCTTTGAATCCTGAGGCGAGCTTACTGTACGTGATGCCCGACTAATTAAAATAGGATGTTTAATTAAAACTTGCATCCAGTCAGGAAGCTGATGAAGCTAAACCGCTGCTAATTGGCTTTTGGCTCCAGTCACAAGAGCTTGACTTTTGGATTCAACGCTGCCTAAGAAGAGAAACCAGGAACTGTAGCTTGGCCTGAATCTGCTCCTCAGGACAGGAGTCTCCAGCCTGGGGTGTGGGGAGACCAGACTGGGGTCCTGCAGGTGACTGTCCCCATGGGACACCAGGGGTGGTCCCCATGGGACACCAGGGATGGTCCCCATGGGACACCAGGCTCCTTCCTGAGTCTGCTCTAGAATCGTTTTGGTTGGAAAAGACCCTCAAGATCGAGTCCAACCATAACCCAGCCCTGGCACTGCCCCATGTCCTGAGAACCTCATGTCCGTCTGTCCAGCCCTCCAGGGATGGTGACTCCAGCACTGCCCTGGGCAGCCTGTTCCAATGCCCCACAGCCCTTTGGGGAAGAAATTGTTCCCCAGATCCAACCTCAACCTCCCCTGGTGCAACTTGAGGCTGTGTTTCCCCATGCCAAGCCCCAAGGCTGGGCTGCTGCCCGCCAGCTGGTAGGATTTTATTAAATCCCCTTATTTTTTGATAGCATTGATAACAGAACAGCAAAGCCGTGCTGGGTACTGCAGCATGGAGCGGAAATCACTGCCAATCCAGGCAGTGTCCATGCTGGGGGTCCTATCAGCTCGGGCCAGGTTGTTTTTAATTATCCCCACCTGCCCGAGTCATTGTGTATCCAGGTGAATGTTGCACTCCTGTGCTCCTGGCAATAAGGAGCTGCCGCAGGGTTTTGGGTGGTTTCTGGGGAAGGCAGTGTCACCAGGAGCAGCGTTTGGGATGTCCCTGTGAAGGACAAACCCCGAGAGCTCAGGTGGGACCAGTGTCAGCTGCCTGTCCCACACAAACACGGATGTCACCAAGATCCCTGCGCTGGCCTAACCCACCCCTTTGGTACATGGCTAAATCTGGGTCTGAGCCATTTCTGTGCCCAAGCCCCATATTTGTGGGATTATTTGCTTCCTTGGGATCCCTATCCTACCACATCATCTCCCCCGTGCTCCCTGCAGGATGGTGACTGCGATAACGAGCCAGGAGCTGAACCCCCCAGCACCGAGGTGCTGTCACTTCGGCGCACAGATGGCCCCGGCCGCCGGCTTTGTTCACTCACACACTGGAGCAGTGTATTTCCTCAGCAGGCAGAACTGATTCAAAGACTCCAGCCTGGAAATAAAACAAGGTTATATTCTTCTCAAGCGCGTGACCTTGCTAAAACCCCTTCATTGCCTCGGGTGCTGCTCCGGGATTCCCTGGCCGCTCTGCCTCCTCCCAGCCTTGCTGCAGGAAATGCTGGGTTCACGCTGAGTTTCTTGCACGTTTTATTAAGCCCAGTCTCAATTATAATCCACAGCTGCAGGGGCTGTGTCCATCAGTCTGTCCGTATTAGCGTGGTGACTTTCCTAAGCTCAGTTTGCTGCCCGGAGCCCCTCGCTGTGGTGGGGACAGGAGTCTGTGCCCCAACCAGCCCCAGGTGTCCAGGAGTCCTCTCTGAAAGGACATTTCTAATTTTTGCTGATGAAAGGAGATTTCTGATGTTTGCAAAATGACCTGCTGCAACTTGGTGACCAAGCCCCGCATTAGCCAGCACTGGGGACACTGCTGGAAGCAAGAGACTCGGGGTAAAAACCTCAGTTATTTTCTTTGCATGCATTTTAACGCATGCAATTGTTATGATAAATTGCAGAAGAATTATTCTGGACTCCAGACCCCTGCGAGGAGCAGCACACAGGACAGCCTGGCTGGGACACGGGGCTGTGCGTGCCTGGGGGGACAGGTCACACGCCACTTCTTCCACTCTGAAACAGCATTTTGCTCCTGCTGTGAATCCGTGTGCTCAATTGAACCTCCTGCGTCCCCGTTTGCAGGTCATCGGTGGCCAGGACAGCTGGTGCTCTGTGGCCTGCAGTGATTTCTTTGCGGGCTTTGGGAGAAGCCTGTACAAGGAGGACGACCTGAACCTGCAGCTTCCAGTATCCTTGCACTGTAATCCCACTTTTTCAACAGGCAAACCATCAGGCACACAAAACTCTCCAGTGCAGGTGCCAAGTGGCCTGTGAGATCATAGAATAACTGAATGGTTTGCATTGGAAAGGACGTTGCCAGCTCCCCCAGTGCCCCCCCTGCCATGAGCAGGGACATCTTCACCAGCTCAGGTTGCTCAGAGCCCCGTCCAGCCTGGCCTGGGATGTCTCCAGGGATGGTTCATCTACCACCTCTCTGGCCAACCTGGGCCAGGCTCTCACCACCCTCAGGGACAATTTCTTCCTCCTCATGTCCAGCCTGAATCTCCCTCCTTTAGTTTAAAACCATCACCCATTGTCCTATCACAACAGGCCCTGCTCAAAAGTCTGTCACCACCTTTCTTATGGGCCTCTTTTAAGCACAGAAGGTTCACAATAAGGTCTCCCTGGAGCTTCTCTTCTCCAGCTGAACACCCCAACTCTCTCAGCCTGTCCTCCCAGCAGAGCTGTTCCAGCCTCGCATCATTCCTGTGGCTCCTCTGGCCCCTCTCCAGCAGGTCCAACAGATTGTTATCCAACACATCCCCGGCTTCCTTCCAAAAACCTGAGGACACCAGATGAAGTTCTTAGATACCCATGGAGCTTCAGTGACCTATATCTCAAGCACTGCTGTGGGATCAGCCTTAGTTTAGCTTAGCCCCAGAACAGGGTAGAATTCAGATGATTCCTTGTAGCCAAAACCCAGCTTTGTACATGGACTTTTGATGTGGATTGGTTCATGTGCGGCAATTTGGACTAAGCACATACAAGAGGTATGTGATGTCCTGGGCTGCTCTTTGCTGACAGGATGTGTTGAAGATGCTCTGTCCTGCCTTTGATATAGGATACAGCCCTTGCTTTGATTTTTAGGGAGAAGAAATATGAGCCCCAAGATATTAGTAACAGCTCTTTGATATTGTCCAATTAACTCCCGTTTTGCTTCATTAACACTCAACAACAAATCATCTTAGCTTTTCTTTGGCAAAACTAACGCACGTCTCTTTGAAATCACACAGAGAACTGCCAGCTCTGTTACAGGGATGCTGAGAAAAGCACGAGCTAAGCCAGGGTCTGCTGCCCACCCACGGGTACATGGCGGGGCAAACAAGGTAAGGGTGAGGTGCAGTTTAAAAAAGGCCAAGTATTGTTCAGCATGGAGGAGACCGAGGGGAGATCCCATCGCGGTCTGCAGCTCCCTCACAAGGAAGGGGGGCAGGCACTGATCTCTTCTTATCATAGAATCATTTTGATTGGAAAAGACCCTCAAGATCATCAAGTCCAACCGTAACCCACCCCTGGCACTGCCCCATGTCCCTGAGAACCTCAGGTCCGTCTGTCCAGCCCTCCAGTGCTGGTGACTCCAGCACTGCCCTGGGCAGCCTGTTCCAATGCCCCACAGCCCTTTGGGGAAGAAATTGTTCCCACATCCAACCTCAACCTCCCCTGGCGCAACTTGAGGCCGTTTCCTCTCGTCCTATTGATAGCAGCCCAGGGAAAGGCAGGAAGATGTGCCAGGGTGTCGGGGATTGGCTCAAGGAGCACAGACATGAGTCCACCAAGCAACTGTACGAGCAGAGCCCATTTTAGTTGACATAAGTAGGCCCTAGTTAGCTTGTCTATTAGGCCGTGGGAAAGGGGGGAACGGAAAAGTACTAACTAAGGCAGGGTCAGGATATTTTTGAAGAGATAAGAGTCAGAAGAATGTGGGATGCGCATAGCTAGCTAAACCCAAGTAGGTGGAGTAAGTAAATGTGCTTAGCCTATTAGATAGAGACAAGTATGCATAATTATGGTATTTGGTATAAATGCACGCTATCTCGGGCAATACCAGGGAGGGTCAGTTGGACATGAGGAAAAGGTTCTTCATCTGGAGGTGCTGGACACTGAACAGGCTCCCCAGGGAGGTGTCACGGCCCAACCTGACAGTGTTCAAGAAGAGACTGGACAACGTCCTCAGACACATGGTGTGACCTGTGGGGTGTCCTGTGCAGGGATAGGACTTGGACGCCATGATCCTTGTCGGTCCCTCCAACTCAGGACATTCTGTGATCCACCAGCACTGTGCAGATCCTCCCACAGCCTGGGCACAGCTCCTAGGTACCGAGGGCAAAACACGGGGCTGGGCTCCTTTCCGGCCCCACAGGTGTGTGCTAAAGGAATGCACTTTGGGCCCAAGAGATGCACAGATGTGATGGATGCAGACACCAAAGTGACACGTACCAGCAACAGAAGTACGGGCAGCTCCGTATGGGTTGTGATGAGGCTGATGAGAGGAAGCAAAGAGATGTTTTGGCTGCAAAAGGCACTTATGGACACATCCTTGCGCAGATGGACTGGTTCTTTGCTAGAGGTGCCATGTACAGGCAGAATAAGCGCCCAGCTACACCTGCCTTCCTCTCTGGAGAAGCCAGCAACACACCATCTTGAACATGCTCTTCCTATATTTGTAGAAAAAGGAAGTTTAAGCAGCATTTGCTGCCCCCCAGCCCTCAGAGGGCTCAGCACTGGAGCAAACCCCTGCATAGAATCACAGAATCATCTTGGTTGGAAAAGACCCTCAAGATCATCGAGTCCAACCATTAACCCAATACTGGCACTTAACCACATCCCTAAGAACCTCATCTGCAGAGGGACATTGCCACCGGGCACGGCTTCTGCCAGGCTGCCCCGCTTCCAAATGCAGCTGCTGCCAGCGCAGGGGCAGAGACATGAAACGAGCAGAGCTGAATCCAATTAGGGAGATCGGAAATGAGAGAGGAGACGGGAACGTGTCCAGGTTGCTGAGAGCTCCTTGTGCCAAGAGAGAAGAATCACAGATGAGGAGGACAGTGTGCCTTGGGATCCTTGGGCCATGTGGTGTCAGAAATCCACAGGTGAGAGCTGAGCATGGCACCAAGCAGCACGGCTCAGCATCACACCACAGCCCTGTTAGCATCACACCATAGCTCCGTTAGCATCACACCCCAGCCCTGTTAGCATCACACCATAGCCTCATTAGCACGCCTGGTGATCGAGCTAATTGTCCTGGTTGCAGCTCTGTGCTGCACGGGCTGTATCTGGAGGAAGATCTCAAATCACAGAATCATAGAACAGTTTGGGTTGAAGGGACCTTCAGAGCCCATCCAGTGCCACCCCTGCCATGAGCAGGGACATCTTCACCAGCTCAGGTTGCTCAGAGCCCCGTCCAGCCTGGCCTGGGATGTCTCCAGGGCTGGTTCATCTACCACCTCTCTGGCCAACCTGGGCCAGGCTGTCACCACCCTCAGGGACAACAATTTCTTCCTCATGTCCAGCCTGAATCTCCCTCCTTTAGTTTAAACCATCACCCCTTGTCCTGTTGCAACAGGCCCTGCTGAAAATCCTGTCCCCATCTTTCTTATTGGCCCCTTTTCTGTCTCCAAATGGCACCACAGAGCTGCACTGTGGTCTCCTGCTCGAGATGAGCAGATTGGGGTCGAGCCCAGCCAGCAAAGGTCCTCCTTGGATGGAAATCAGGTAGGACAGAGTGTAAGAATAGAGATGTCGAATTCCTAACGTCACTGGGGCTGCCTGCAGAAAGCAGGCACATTCTGGTCTGATCAACAGATGTCTCTCCCCTCAGGATGACACAGGGCAGGAGACATTGCAGATGGACGGCCAGGAAAAAATACCCAGCAAACGAGTCTGTGTTGAAGGGAAACTGCAGAAATTTGGCTTCCTGGCACCCTTAAAAGTGAGACCCATGTTACTCTGAGCTGCTTTTCTCTGCCACCCCTACCAGCGTTGACCCAGCCCTGAAGGAGCATCCAGGAGGGAAACAGAGAGGTGAATTACTGACATGGTGTTACCCACAGGTCTGCTGTATGGCTGTTGAGGAAGGCAGCGCACAGCAAATATTAAGAGTAATAACGTTTGGCAGTGCAGGGTAATTGAGGCAACTGCTGTCGTTACCATCAGCCTCGGAAAGCACACAGGTCAGCTTCTGGAAGAGCGATCTGCGGGTCAGAAGGAACTGGCTCATCAAGCAAGATCTTCCACATCTCAGGCAGCCACTGGAAATAGCATTATTATTGTTTTAAAAAGCAATAAATTCATTGCACGGCCTTAATTAGAGAGAAAGGCAGTTAATAAAACCAGACGCTGCGTTTCCCGAGAAGGCTGCTTAGCTGCTAATCTCCAGGGCAGCTCATCCATTCTGAGACTGCTGCTCCTTGTGGCATCTTCCCTTCGCTCTGACTAAGCCTCTGAGCCCTGGATCCCCCTTCCCAAGGTGTAGCACACAAGAAACCCCAAATAACCAGCTCCAGGGACCATCCCGGGGCATATGGAGAGGGAGCTGCCTCTGCAAGGGGTCTGGAATTAAAAGAAGGGGCAGTGGAGGAGAACGGATGAGATAAAAACCCAAATGGCTCAATGAGAATGCACTGGTAAAAGTGTGGACTCTTTTCAGGAGCTTTTGGGCTTGCTGAAGAAGGAGAACCTGGAGAAATGGGCTCAAACGCAGCATTTTTGTGGGTGATAAAGGAGCGTGCTGGTGTTGCATCCCTCCAGCTCTCCACTCCCTGCTTTCTTCTTGGCCCTTTTGAAGTATGGAAAGGCTGCAATAAGTTCTCCCCGGAGCTTCTCTTCTCCAGGTTGAACACCAGGGTTGCACCCACACCAAGACAACTCTCTCACATTTTGGTCCACATTTTCTTGGCAAGATCCCCTCATTATTTTTCTTGCAGGATTCCTTAAACCCACCTGTGCATTGTGAAAATACCCAGCAAACAGCCCATTTCCCACAGGTCGGACTCGGGTTTGCTGGCAGAGCGATCAGGATAGACATTTGGCATCTCTCACAATGAAGGAAAAGCAACACAGCAGCAACCTGCTGTCATCTACCCAGCAAACACCCCCAGGTCAACGGTCCATTGACCTCCCTTCTCCTTTGGGCTCAAGGAGTGCCACAGGGTTTGAATTAATCCAGAAGAAAACGAGCTTCCCAGGGATGGCTACAAAATGTTTACGCAGAACAAACAAGCACCAGGGGAAGAACTGCTAGAAAAGGTCAAGGAGCTTTAAACCACTTCCACTCAGGTCAGGGATAGGGAAAGGTTTGCATCTGGCTAGGCTGGGATGACACAAACTACTGCTGCATCTTTTTATTAATAAAATCCAAAGGGTGTTCCTGCAAATGGTGATGAAGTCCCATCAGGCAAACCCTCGTCTCCTTAGACCCCGTTTTCCTCCACAGTGCATAGATAAACATGTAAGCAAAGACTCAGGTTATGTTCTCATGGGCCAGAACCTGTGTCCTGTACAGAATAAAGGTCCTAAGGGTGTACAAGTGGATCAGCACATCTATTTTTTGGGGTACAGTTAGCACAAGAGTACACAGGTGCCAGGTCACTGCTGTGTGTGAGCACCAAACATCTCCTCCCATGTAGTCATCCAGGCAAACACTGGCCCAACACCGCGCGAGGTCCTGGCACTGCCCAACACCCAGGAAGGTGCAAAATGCAGATCTTAATGCTTTCTGCCTCAAAATGATGCTCCCTTTGCCTTCGATCCAATTACCGCCTTCCCACTCAGCCTGCCTCTGCGGTTACTCACACTTCAGCTCTTCCATCCCATTATTGCATTAAGTCTTTAAATCTGATTACTTTGTTCGGAGTTAAATTTAAACATGATTAAGTGCATAAACAATGATTCTTACCAGTTCTAGCCCAAATACAGCAGAAAGCAGGTTGAGAGCCCCATGGGGCAACTCCTCTTTCTGCAGCGAGGGTTTTGACCATCCTTTTGTCTTGTCCTGTAGCCTTTAATAACCATCTGTGTGCTGTAACCTGGCACAGTCCTAAATGGGCTTGACGGCTAGCCAGCTTCTTGACTTTGTTTTGACATCTAATTGCCTCGAAATGCAAATTGTGCTGCGCTCTCCAGCTCTGAGCAACCGAGGCACGACAGGAAAGGAACACAGCCCATCGCTGCCACCGTTCAACATAGTCACCAGGGCTGGTGGGGGAACGACAGCAACGCATCAGCACCACCACTGATGACCACCAAGGAACCAGCTCAGTGAAGCTGCCTTCCTACTGAACGTGGTCCTGCTGCCCAGGGACGTGGTGGTCTCACCATCCCTAGAGGGGTTTAAAAGATCAGAGATGTTCTTAGGGACATGGGTTAGTGACAGCGTTGGGTTAATGGTTGGACTTGATGATCTTAAAGGCCTTTTCCAACCAAAATGATTCTATGATATGGCAGCCAGGAGGCCTGGAGTCCAAGCCTTGCTCTCCCATAGATGACCAGTGTGATGCTGGGCAAGTGCACTTCTTCCATCTCCTGAAAGCTCTGGGGTAGGTGGGTGAGTGGGCACCTGGTCAACGGAGGTCTCACGTGCTTCATACAAAGGTAAAAGCACAACTTTCAAATGCCAGCAGCACGTGGGCTGGCAGCAAGCGGGTCACGCAGCCTTCGCATCCTCGCGGCTCTGCGTGCCGTCACTCCTGTGCCGTATCTCACCGATACCCGAACCCAGACAGCTTCCAGAAATCCCGGCCCGGTGCCTTGCCAGCAGCTTCTCATTTCACAGCCCTTTGCCTCTCTGGCTACAGACCAACATGGGGATTTCACAGGACATCAGCAAGTGCTTTGTGGCTTAGCCAAAGGGAGGTTTTCAAAGGTGCAGATGGCATCTCATCCCCCTGGGCTACCGACACACAGGCCTTCCCCTCAGCGGGAGGACGCATGTGCATCCCCCAGCATCTCCACGAAGCGGGGCTGCATCATGGCCTTGCGGGCAACCCATCTGCTGGCATTTCCCAATGAATCCTTGATGCTGCTTGATGGGCTGGGGTACCCAAAAGCTTGTCTGCCTTTCCCAACTGAATTAGCGAAACAAAAGGTATCTCCTCTCCCACTCTCATCTTACCTTGGGGACAAGACAACTACAGGACTGTTGCTTTTCTGCGTGTGTTCCTTCTGGCTATTTGCTCTGAACCATCTGCCCCTGCAGAGCGCAGCTTGGCATGTGCTGAAGTGAAACAGCATCATCACCGAAGGGGTGGGAATAGATGACCTTTAAAAGGTCCCTTCCAGCCCAAACCATTCCATGAGTCTATGACTACAGCCAGCAGTTGGCCTTTGCCATCATTATCTCAAAGCTCAGTGCTCTCAGCCTCAGGCCACCTTGCCCAATCTGATACTCCCTGATGGGACACTGGCTAATACCTGTTGAAGGAGACGGCATTTGGGGTCAGGAGCACTTACTCTGGCCATTGTCCACATGCCAAAACTCTCACTCACAAAGCCTGCTCTGCAAAAAGCGTAAATTTAACCACATTTCCCCTGCTGCAATTTAAGCACCAAACTTAGTGCTGCATTCATTGAAATATAAAGCCTGCAACTATAGGGTTGAAGACCATCACAATTCCCCTCTCCAATCTCTTTCTCCACACATGCCCAGCTCATTGGTTCTTTCCCCTGTGGACTGTTCTCCCCACATTTGAAACTGCCTTGACACTTGGATGCCCCACACCACCACCATCCTCCAGCTTTTGGAGTGTGTCTTGTGTTCTCCTCTGAGGTCTTCAGTGGACTGCGACTTGACCAAATAAATCACTGGGCATTAGCAGCTCTTCAGGCAAAACCACCGTGACTTACCTAACCCTGGAGTACACGGACAACCCCTCCCTCTCTGCTTCTCTGACATGTTTTTAAGAGAACGTGGGTGGGTTCTTTGTTCCTGTTTTTGTTCTAAATGTTGCTCTTGGGTACTGCTTTAAAGCTTGTGTTTAACGGTGAGTGCCCGATGAGCATAAAAGCGAAACGTTGAGTCTCCAGAGATGTTCTGCTTAACAAAGATGCCCAGAGCCAGCAGTTAAAGAGGTTTGGGGACCAGAGCATTCTCCGCAGCTCTCCCTCACGTTTCTAGGAACCAGCAGCGAGCTCTGGCTCCCCCAGAAACCTCCATACGATGGCTGAATTACCGGCAATACCACCTGAAACAGCTCCATCCTATCATTTAGGTATGTTATCATAGAATCACAGAGTAGTTTGGGTTGAAGGGCCCTTCCCAGCTCCCCCAGTGCCCCCCCTGCCATGAGCAGGGACATCTTCACCAGCTCAGGTTGCTCAGAGCCCCGTCCAGCCTGGCCTGGGATGTCTCCAGGGATGGTTCATCCACCACCTCTCTGGCCAACCTGGGCCAGGCTCTCACCACCCTCAGGGCCAACAAGTTCTCCCTCATGTGCAGCCTGAATCTCCCTCCTTTAGTTTAAACCATCACCCCTTGTCCTATTGCAACAGGCCCTGCTCAAAAGTCTGTCCCCATCTCTCTTATCAGCCCCTTGTAAGTACTGAAAAGTAATGAAGTGGGCTGGAGTGGACATGGCCTGAACACACTCAGCTCCAAGGTGCGACCGCTCAGGGGCCGTTTCGCTGTCACACCTGAGCCCCGGTGCAGGGACAGCTCTATGGGGACATGGAGGGGACACAGCCAAACCGCCCATCTGACTGACTCCCCGCCTGCACCAGCCAGCCTGTTCTGCAGAGACAGAAGATCCCCGCTTTGCTAGAAGTCACTGGAAAACAAGACTTCACTAGCAACAAAACATCAGCACATTATTACTATTTTTATGCTTTCTGCTTTTACTAAGATCGCTGGTACCACACAGCCACAGCAGGGGGCGGGAGGAAGACTGGGGAAGCAAAATCAAGATTTACACAGACTGATTGGCTTTTCTTCTCCGTTCCTTCCCTCTCCAACAGGACGGGAAGCTGCTCTCTGCAGACCAGCCCCTTCGGACGTTTGTTTTCAGCCAGGGGTCTCTTGCAGAGTCCAGCCAGCACGAGTGAAACACAAGGAGCTCTGGGCAACACCAAAGTGTTTCTCGTGCCTGGGAACTCACGGGGTTTGCAGGTTTGCCACCACTTCTTGTGTCTCTTCAACAAAGCAGAGGGCAGAGGGATTTGCTCCAAGGTTGAGCTTACTAGAGAAACCGTCTCGTTCAGTTATTGCTGTTGCTTCTGGGCAGAAGGCTGGACTTGAGCTCTCTGAGGTCCCTTCTCATCTGAAGTTTCCTATCACCAAAGCTTTATTATTATACTATAAAAAGAGCTTTTGCCTGCTGTGAACATCCCTGCCTGAGCAGAGATGTCCCCATCTAGTTGCCCACCGGGGTTTCATCACAAGGGTAGAGCAATGCCACTGCCAAACCCCTTGGGCTTCACATAGTCCTACCTCTACGTCCATGATTTGTTCAAGATCAATGCATCGATCTCATGCTCATTTAAACCAAGTGTTTCCACTGCTGTGCATCAGGCAGGGCTCTTCCTGCTCTCCAAGGAGAAAAACCAAGGGCAGATGCAACAGAGATCAAAGGGCAGGTCCAAGGACCAGGATTTCATATTTCTTTTGAAGCACCACTTTATAAATGCTTCCTGTCACCATGGATACGGGAGCACTGGGAATGCAACACTCACCATGGCAGCGGCAGAGATGCTCGGGGAGCTGCTGCCAGGAAAGCACTTAGAGCCGAGCGAGGAAGCTCAGATCTCACCTCAAGTGCAGGAAAAACACAGTAAACTCAGAAGTATACCCGGCTTTTCTCATGTTAACTCCTTCCTCCAGGCACTGAAGTCTGAGCTTCTACATCCGCTTCCAAGCTTCCCGAGTTTGAAAGGGTTGGATTTGAGATTTCTCCCAAAATGTGATAGCAACTGGATTGCATTTGGTGCTGCAGATGTCCAAAGAGCTGGCTTGCGTCAGGGACACTTCAAAACAAGGAGGGACTAGGACTTAAAGGGAAGGGCAGAGATGGGAATCAGAATAGTTTGCGTTGAAGGGACCTTCCCAGCTCCCCCAGTGCCCCCCCTGCCATGAGCAGGGACATCTTCACCAGCTCAGGTTGCTCAGAGCCCCGTCCAGCCTGGCCTGGGATGTCTCCAGGGATGGTTCAGCCACCACCTCTCTGGCCAACCTGGGCCAGGCTCTCACCACCCTCAGGGGCAAAAAAAACCATCTAATTCCCAGACTAAGAGTAACTAAGAAACCTGTGCATGTGCCAGATGCTCCATCCCTGCATGGGGGGCATTTTGCAGGCCATCAAATCAACCCCTTGAGATACGCCGTGGCTTTTTAGCTCTGAGGGCACTGAACAGCGAGCAGCCCTGGCACTAGGACACACACATCACTCTGATGTCTCCAGGCTGAGCAGAGGATGCTACAACAAAACCAACGAGCAGCTATGTGCATGTCCCATTTGCTCAGGAGCACTTAAAGGACACTGAGAGGTCTCCTCGCTTGTCACCCTGCAGGCCCATCACCCCTTTTGGAATCCTGACAACATGGCACAGCACAGGGGAGGAAGGAACGAGCCATGGGTGGAAGTGGTGTAACACCAGGTCCTCCGGGAAGGAGCCCCCAAAGCCAGTGAGGTGCCCGCAGCAGAGACGGGTGTGAATTCAGCAAGCGCAAAGATTCAAAACCTCAGAAGATTTCAACTTCCAGCTCTTCTGATGCAGTTCAGGAACGAGCTCTTTGGAAACCCTGCTCCCTCGAGCTCAGAAAACGTGTTTGAAGTGGCCTCTTGACAGCCCGCACTAAGATTTTCAAGGAAAATAAAGCACAGAGAGCTGCACAGAGTGACAAAAGCACTCGAAGGCAGCAGGAGAGTGGGAAGGGTGCAGGCAGCGGAGGATGAGAATCATTATCACGAAAGCTCATCAAATGAACTGGATGGATTACGAGAAGATGGCAGACCCATTAACAAAAAGGAAGTAAGAATCAATCAATAATTCTGGAAGAGCTGAGATAATGGGTGCCTTTAAAAAAATTATTCTTTAATAAGAAAGGACGTATGGGTAATTAGGAAGTAATGAAGAACTTGTCAGTGTATGTACAGAGTGCGAGGAGGCAAGGGGACTCCGTCCCCACGAGTGACGGATTTCCGAATCGCTGGAGCCGAGCGATACATCTTAGTGTCACGAGGACAGTGCTTAATGGACTCACTGAATCATTCATGATTATTTATGAAGAAGTCAAGAATCTAGGAAGTACCGAGGGATGGGACGGGGGAATAATTCACATTTACTTCTGTAATATTTTTTTTTATAGGAAAGAAAGAAGGACTCCCAAGATCTTAAAGAAAAAAACAGCCTAAGGAGAAAAGGAGGCACAAATACCGTAAATACCTCTAAAAGTCTCTAGAAAATAATGTCCTCGGTGTGGGGTGGATACACCTGGATGTTGGGCTCTCACATGCCCCTGCAGCAAAGATAAATCACTGCGGGGAGCCTGGTCCCTGCCCTTTGGAGGAACCCCAGAAACTTGGCTTCTGCAAGGACTTCAGACACGTGGTTGGAATCCGAGCGTCATATGAAGGAGGAATATGCCTGGAAAGGTAAATGAGGGTTTGATGGCACCACTAAGAGTAGGAATCGAAACAGCTCTAAGAGATCTTGGCCATAAACACGCATAGATGTGAGCTCTAGCCAAAAAGAATGTCATAAGATTCATGGAGCAATCACCTCCAACCAGTGTGAAATGAATGGATTCTTGGGAAATTGCAAAATGAGAAAAAAAGAAGAGGTGTGCAAGAGATATCTGTGACTTCACAGCATGGATCCAGCTCCCGGTGCAAGGACAGGGCTCAGCCGGGCTGAGAAGGGGCAGTGACCACCAGAGAACCTCGGAGAGAAGGAGCCTGGCAGGGTGGAGGAATCTGGGAAGGGCAGGAGAAACGGGGTGACAGCAAGAGAGGGAGGTGATGTGCTGGGAAGGACCAGCAAACATACGGCATCTGATGTGCTCACCATGTGCAGGGTTTCCTCCAGCTGATGATGACACCTTTAAAAATCCATATAAACCTGACACTTTCTTCTGTGCTTGCTCTGCCTGACCAGGAGAGGGAACAGAAGTCACAGAATCACAGGGTGGTTGGGGTTGAAGGGACCTCTGTAGATCCCCCAGTCCAACCCCCCTGCTCCCGCAGGGTCACAGAGCAGATCACACAGGTGGGTCCAGGGGGTTGGAATGTCTCAGAGCAGGAGACTCCACACCCGCTCTGGGCAGCCTGGGCCAGGCTCTGGCACCTCCCAGCAAACAAGTTTCTGCTCATGTTCACATGGACCCTCCTGTGTTTCAGTCTGTGCCCGTTGCCCCTCACCCTGGCGTTGGGCACCACTGAACAGAGTCTGGTCCATCCTCTGACACCCACCCTGAGATACTGATCCCATTGATCAGATCCGTCTCAGCTTCTCTTCTCCAGCTGAACAGCCCCAGCCCTCTCAGCCTTTTCTCATCAGAAAGATGCTCCAGATGAGGGAAGAAAGAAGCTTCCAGGAGGCCAGGGCAGAAGGATGCAGAAGGGTCTGAGAAGACTGAGCAGCTCCTGACAGTGAAAGAACAGTTGGGGGTGACACAGAAGTGATGGTGACCTCCCCTTGGGGTGTGCCAGCCAAAGGACACCAGGAGATCCAAGGGGACAGGCTGGCATCCAAGTCAGGAGGGATGTGGTGTGGAAGATGCTGTGCCATCATAGCATCATAAAATGTCCTGAGGTGGAAGGGACCCACAAGGATCACAGAGTCCAAGTCCCGTCCCTGCACAGGACACCCCACAGGTCACACCGTGTGTCTGAGGACGTTGTCCAGTCTCTTGAACACTGTCAGGTTGGGGCCGTGACACCTCCCTGGGGAGCCTGTTCAGTGTCCAGCACCTCTGGGTGAAGAACCTTTTCCTCATGTCCAAGCTAAACCTCCCCGATACCTCCAAACGAAGCGTCTTAGGGGCACTGGGCAGGAGGCTACAACTCCCCATTGGGCTGACCGGCATCTCCATGTACCCCAGGGCACATCAACTGAGAAGACACAGGATGCACAACCGCTCCTAATAAGTAACAACCGGTGTAATAAAAGCCCATCACCTTGGTCTCTGACTTGCTGCTGTTACTAGTCACGGTAATGAGAGAACCCAACAGGAACATGTGATTTTTAACCCTAGAGCTATCAGAGTAAAGGAAAATACTGGAGAAACTCTCTAATTTAAAAACAAGAGCGGGGAAGGGGGGAGATGAGAGTTTTGGTTCACAGAAGGCACATCAAATGGCTGTCTGGAGTTGTAAGCTGCCTTGTAAAGAGCCGTGTACGGGATTAGCAGGCGGTATCTCACATCTCAGACAAGGCTGCGCAGTATTTATCTTTACACACAGAAGCCCTTTCATACCACAAAGGTACAAACACAGTTGAAAGTGGTAAATTTGATCTCTTTTACAGAAAATCTTTTCTTTTTTTTAAAAAACAGGAATCTCTAGAGACCTTGTGCAATCTGTATCCAACAAGCACTGCAAGACCCCTCTCATTTTGCAGAGTCAGCAAAAGCTCCACTCTTTCCACTTAGGCGAAGGGTTTGTTTTAAGTCACTCGTTTAACTTAGGAGGAAAAGAAGCCTCTTGCAACACGCCCGCTCAGGGTTTAAAACACTTGGGGAAACAGGTGCTTCAGCAATATTTATAAGCTCAGCTTTGAACCCAGCACTAAGCGGGCCAGCTTGCCGTAGCCGTCTGCAGCGTCTCGGGAGCTCTGTGATCCCGTCCCCAGCTCCACTGCGACGCCGACAAACTTTAAAGAGAATGTGAGAGGATCTCCCGGGTGCGGAAAGCAAACACTCCACAATGCGCCGGCAGGGGCTGGGAGCAGCTTGTTAAAATGCTCTTTGTTCTACCCGCTGCTGGGCTACGGGGATGAAGAGCAGCAGAAGCAAATCTCAGATGAGTTTTGCTCCTCCTGCTACTTAATTCTGGTCTTACCTCATCGGTAAGGAAAGAGTATGTGCTCAGGAGAGAGTGCATCTGAGCACTTTACATGTAGCAGAGGAGCTTCATGTAGCCTGAGAGGATCCAAAGGTGCTGTGACCAGTGTTGGTCTCATTAGGTAGGGGAAACCTTCTGATCTCTGAACTGCCTGAAAGGAGCTTGGAGCCAGGGGGGTCGGGCTCTGCTCCCCAGGAACAAGCGCCAGGAGCAGAGGAAACGGCCTCAAGTTGCGCCAGGGGAGGTTGAGGTTGGATGTGGGGAACAATTTCTTCCCCAAAGGGCTGTGGGGCATTGGAACAGGCTGCCCAGGGCAGTGCTGGAGTCACCATCCCTGGAGGGTTGGACAGACGGACATGAGGTTCTCGGGACATGGGGCAGTGCCGGGCTTGGGTTATGGTTGGACTTGATGATCTTGAGGGTCTGTTCCAACCAAAATGATTCTATGATTCTGTGTTCATTCGGTGCAGACCAGATGGGTGCAGGGACTCCCATGGGTGTCTGAGCTGGGATGCCCATGAAAACAGACCTACTCCAGCGGGATTAGCCCAGTGCTCTGCCTGAGCTCATTAGCCTCAACTCTTAATTAGCTCCCATGTGGTCAGCTTGGGTTTCCCTGCTGTGACCCCTTGGTTTCACAATCCACGTGAACAGGACGAGCCTGGGTTTGTGGTTGTCTTGTGATCTTTCACCAGTTTGTATCATTCAGCTCGGGCAGAATCTGTACGGGGCAGCACGTGTGTCGCCTCTGCCGCCAGCACCGCAGGCTTCATGGTGCTGGTTCTGTGAAGAGGTTGCAGTTGCTTCTCATGACAGCTTAGAAGGGAAAAAGGACAAATGTTCTGAACACAAACGTCGCAAAAATCCAGGTTTTCTAATATGACTCTAAAATGTTGAACTTGGGCTTTTTTCAGCGGCACATTGCACGGTTGCAGCGAGGTGGGTGTTGGTCTCTTCTCCCAAGTAACAAGTGACAGGATGAGACGAAATGGCCTCAAGTTGCACCAGGGGAGATTTAGGTTGGATATTTGGAACAATTTCTTCCCCAAAGGGCTGTGGGATATTGGAACAGGCTGCCCAGGGCAGTGCTGGAGTCACCATCCCTGGAGGGCTGGACAGACGGAGATGAGGTTCTCAGGGACATGGGGTAGTGGCGGACTTGGCAGTGCTGGGTAAATGGGTGGACTCAACGATCTTATAGGTCTTTTCCAACCAAAACGATTCTATTATGTGATTCTGTAAGTGCCAGGGCTTCTTCCTTTGGGTTACGGCTTTGATTCTTGAATATTCTTACTTACTTAAATTACTTATAAGTAGAAACATTCTACTTAAACTTACAACTAATTTTGAATACTAAAGGGAAAACCAGCTCATTAGCAAAGCCTGCCCAGGCTTGTCCTCCCTTCCCTCTCTCAAGCACAGGGAAGGGGCTCCCAGGGCTCCCAGCAGAGCAGCAGCAAAATACACTTTGCTGCAAACACCGTGGTGCAAACAGCACCGCAGGCTCTGAGCCATTGCCAGCACTGCCACCCTGGAAAGCCACCCAGGAGGTGCTTGCGGTCACAGGATGAGCCCTTAAGAGGAGACGTTTCATGCCACCAGGTGTAACAGCCCCAAAATAAAACTCTCTGTTTCACAAGGCAAATAAATCAGTGCAATTTGAGGGCTTGCTTAAGGGTGCATGTGTGAAGCCCCGCTCCAAGGGACACACGAGCAGGTCCTGCCACCCTTTGGGGACATCACATCGTCATGGCTGTGGAAGTCACAGAACCACACAGAATCACAGAATGTCGAGGGTTGGAAGGGGCCTCGAAAGCTCATCCAGTGCAATCCCCCCATGGAGCAGGAACACCCAGATGAGGTTACACAGGAAGATGTCCAGGCGGGTTGGAATGTCTGCAGAGAAGGAGACTCCACAACCTCCCTGGGCAGCCTGGGCCAGGCTCTGCCACCCTCACCAGGAACAAGTTTCTTCTCAAATTTAAGTGGAACCTCTTGTGTTGCAGGTTGTACCCATTGCCCCTTGTCCTACCATTGGTTGTCACCAAGAAGAGCCTGGCTCCATCCTCCTGACACTCCCCCTTTCCATATTGATCCCCATGAATGAGTCCCCCCTCAGTGTCCTCTTGTCCAGCTCCAGAGCCCCAGCTCCCTCAGCCTTTCCTCACACGGGAGATGCTCCACTCCCTTCAGCATCTTGGTGGCTGCGCTGGACTCTCTCCAGCAGTTCCCTGTCCTGCTGGAACTGAGGGGCCACAACTGGACACAAGATTCCAGGTGTGGTCTCCCCAGGGCAGAGCAGAGGGGCAGGAGAACCTCTCTGACCTACTGACCACCCCCTTCTAACCCACCCCAGGTACCATTGGCCTTCCTGGCCACAAGGGCCCAGTGCTGGCTCATGGTCACCCTGCTGTCCCCAGGACCCCCAGGTCCCTTTCCCCTATACTGCTCTCCAACAGGTTGTTCCCCAACTTATACTGGAACCTGGGGTTGTTCCTGCCCAGATGCAAGACTCTACACTTTCCCTTGTTCCATTTCCCGCAGGGATCAGTCTCTCCCGGGCATGGGAGGGCTCACCCAGTTGACCAAGACCACTGGAAACCAGTCACGTGGAGGGATGTGCTGGGCCGGGACCAAAACGCTTCTCAGCAGAACCAGAGACCCTTGTCCCCTCTGTCCGCTCATCCTCTTCATCCTATCACCTCCATACTCCTTGTCTAGTCTCTGATCTTTAATTACAGACTATATCATCCGCCACTCCAAACATATACGTTAAAAATAATCTTTGGTGTATCAGGTCTGCCTCTCAAGAAGTACTGATGCTTTATTGCAGAGCTGTGCAGCCACTGAGGCCGCCAGCTTTATAAATATTCTCAGTAACGATGAGGTAGATGAATGTATTTATGCGCACGCAAAATTGTGAACGTGGTAAGTCGTTATATAAACTGTTATATAAATTATCTACCGATCACATATAAATTTTCAGAGTCAAATTCCCCCAAGCTCATGCTAAAGGGGTAAATCACTTCAAGTTACCGCGGTTATTCCTGACGGCAGGGACCACTCTGCAGAAATGAAAGAACCAGAATCTGGCCTTAAATTACACACTCGACACACGTTTGTGCTATTACTTGTATTCAGAGATCTCTTGGCTCCTTCAAACTGTAACTGCAAATCAACTCGGAGACCCCAAACCAAGCAAACTGTCTCTTTAAACAAAATGACTGCAATATCATAAATATTGATTTTGTAAACATTTTGCCGAGGTTAAAAGCTTTCCACAGGGATGGTCATTAGGCACATAACTCTGCTCTGCATCCCTGGCAAGCACATTTATTAAAAGGTCATATATCATAGCGGAATCTCAGGCAGCCTAAATCAGCAGAGCCCCACTGAACTCAGCTCTGCAGCACATGGCCTCACCAGGTGATGATGCTGGGCCTGGAAGCTTCATTATATCTAATTAAAATCAAATGTATTTTGGGGCATATGCAAATAAAATGGATGTTTTCTTGGGTTCAGGAACCCTGCTGTGATGTAAATTCTTCCGGAAAGAGCTTAACACCTGGTGGCTGCATAGATACAAACTCTACTTGCGTGTTTTCCTTTTAAATTACACTGGTTTTACTGTTTATAATGTACAAGGTGATGAAAGACACATTGACTAGAAGAAGGGGACTGTTCCATGACCCACCTGAAGACAACTCTGAATAAATCGCACCGCCTGGTACCCTTTGGACAGCCTTGGTGACCTCTGCTGGAAACCACCGGTCTGCATACTTTGTGAGGAAAAACTCCAGTATCCCACCTTTCCAGTCCCAGCTTCCTAATTAAAGATGAGCTCAACTCACTTATTTTCTGGCTAGCAGCTTTCCTCTCATTCAACAACAACAATTGCTCTGTGCAGCAGGGAATCGCCACCAATTCGGTGTTAAAACCCCAAGGAGCCTTTGCAGATCTGGGGGATGATGGAGCTTTATGGGTTCTGGGCAGGAGCACTGTGGGTGCCAGTCAGGTGTTATATCTGGAGCTGGGAAACCATAAATCCCTCGTTTTGCAAGAGTATTTAGGTCTATGGTTGATTTTCCGTCAACTCTCATCGCATGTCCAGAATAGAGATGGGACAAATCATTGTGGTCAATGGCATTCGGTGGCACAATCTATATGAGGCTTTAGCTCTATCTTAAGACTATCAAGTTCTGCACATGTTGCCAGTCCAGACCCATCTGTCACCAAACTGCTCAACTGTCCCTCCCAACCAGAGCCCTCTGGACGCACAGGCTGGTTTTGTAAAACCCAAGGCTCTCGGACCTGATCTGACTCTTGACAACTGTAACAATTCATCGAATCAGAGAATCTTTCAGGTTGGAAAAGACCTTTAAGATCATCAAGTCCAACTGTTAACCCAACACTGCCAAGTCCACCACTAAACCATGTCCCTGAGAACCTCATTTACATGTCTGTTCAACCCCTCCAGGGCTGCTGACTCCAGCACTGCCCTGGGCAGCCTGTTCCAATGCCCCACAGCCCTTTGGGGAAGAAATTGTTCATTACATCCAATCTAAACCTCCCCTGGCGCAACTTGAGGCCGTTTCACAGCTTTTTTGAAGCCAGATCTGTGGCATATGGCAGGAAGAGCTTTCATCCCACCATACACAGCCTGCTGTAGTCCTGACATAAATTATTCCCTCAACTTTCCTTTTGATGCATCACAAGACGAACTGAGATGCCAAATGCCGAGTGCATGTGCTCCCGCAGAAAGACGATCTGTGCTAATTGCCACAAACGACCTTGCGCGCTGTCATCCTCCTGACTTTGCTGGGTTGCAAACGATCCCAGGAGCTGAAACAGTCCCAGAAAAGGGTCCCACTTTTCTCAAGGATCGGAAGAAACATCACAGAATCACAGGTGGTGTTCCTCCCGGTCACGCTCATGTTTGAATCACAGAATCATTTTGGCTGGAAGAGACTCTTAAGATCGTTGAGTCCAACCATAACCCAACTCTGGCACTAACCCATTTCCCTAAGACAGGGGGGTGGCTGTGCATCATCTTTGTGTCTAGAGGAGTCATAGGGAAAGGATCATTCTCAGGGAAGAAGACACTTAATTTGAGGCATCTGTAGATTTAATCCAGCTGAGATATAAGGCAGGAGCCTGGGGTAAAGAGCACCTGCTTATAAACACTTATAAACACTTCCAGTGTTTTCCAAGACCCCGAGTGCAGCCAGACTGTCCCTCCCAACTGCGCCCGCTCTCCGGGGAAGACCGACCATGCAGCTACAAACCCTGGAACCAAACCCATGAGACACAAACTAAGAGCGAGCTAAAGCACCACATGGACAGTTTTGGCATTTTTCCCTGTGATAACCTACTCATGTGAGCCTTGGGATCCCAGCGAGGAGACGTGGTTTGCTTGTTCCTCCTCTCGCTCGCTATGCACCAAAACAGTGCTATAATTGAACATAATATCTTTTGCTCGAGCAGAAATGGGGTTGTTTCCATACAAAATCCACCTGCGTTGGTTCTCACAGCATCCTGGGGCCAGCGGACTCGCTTGAATCGTAAAGTGGATCTGCTTCTATCACAAGAGGTTTCAAATGCCGTTTCAGTGTCATCGGGTGGAGCTCCATCACTAGGGAAAGAGGTGGATTTCTCCTGAGCGCAGCTGGGAAAGGAGTCAAACTTATGTCTACTAAATAAATAGCACTCCACATTCCCTGGATGCTCCCCAGCTGCTGAGGCCTTGCAGCTGCAAGGTCGGGAAGGAGAAAGCAGCTGAGAGCACCAGGTGGGATCCTACCTCCTTTCCTGCTCCTCTCCCCTTTTTCCCTGCCGCAGATGCGTTCCTGCAGGCTTCACACCATGATGAGACATCCCAGCAGCAGAGCAGCGTGGTGGCACTTACCTACCGCTCACAGCCCATCAGGAGATCGCACGTCAGGCCAACCAGCCACATCTGGCGCATCTGCCGAAAGCAAACACCGGTGGCACAGCAACACGAGCCAGAAACCCGCTGCAACAGGCAGCTGGGCAGGGTCTGCTCAGCAGGGATGCGGGCAGCCAGAAAGGGAGGAAGGATGCTCCTCGGAGATGCTGCAGCACAGTCCTCAGCATCTGACAGCCCGGCGCCGCGGCAGGAGATCAATAGAGAGTTCAACCACCGCCCAAGCCACTGGTAAATCGACCTGTGGGTCGTCTGGTTCGTAACTCCCGGAGCACAGCACGATACGCACAGTCGATACCATCAAATAACCTTCTGGCCCCTGGATCTGGGCTGTCACCTGTCATTAGCGGAGCGGCGGGGAAGGGGCAGCGCTCGGCTCCCCTCCCTCCTGCCGAGCAGCCCAGAGGGCAACATTCAAAATGAGACAAAACCACAACTCTTTGCGGGTATAGGATTTTTTTTCTAAGCTAACAACAGATTCTAATTGCTGTGCTCTGGGGGAGGTGAGAAATAATCTCGTAGGTGAGAAATTGTGTCTACGCACTTGCTCTGATTCACTGAGCTGTGGGCTGATGGTGGCACAGACTGAAGCAAACGCCCTTTCGGGTCCTCATTTCCAGGGAATTCAACGTCAAGATGGAACCAGTGTGGCTGTGGGATGGATACAGGACAAACTTGGCCACATCTGAGCTGCGGAGATGAGTGGGGTTTATGTGACAGCGTGACTTGAACCACAGCTGCTGCTCCTCCTAGAAAAGACCCTCACAAAGCGCTGGCTGTAGATTAAAATTGGCATAAAAAAAAAGAGGCAGTCGGCGGAGCTACAAAGGAGCAACAATAAAATATACGTCGGGACAATCAGAGAGGCATTTTGATTGCTTCCTCAGACGGCAAGACTGAGACTTCACTGGCTTTGCCATGAAAGTCGAGGTTTGTTTTACACTTCTGTCTTGTATCCTGCCAAAGAAAGAGCGCTGTGTTCCCGGGAACCTGCGGCAGCTGTCACCCAGCCAAGGGACAATGCCAGCACTCACCACCATGGTTTGCACATCAAGGGCTCTCACCAGCTTCACCATTTCAACTCCAGAAAGCGTTTAAGTCATGCCCTTCAATCTCCGCGACTTCAATTGAAGACCGAGCATGTGTGGAAGTGCTTTCCCAGGGAGGGAGGAGACGCTCTCATTGTGTCCCTGATGGGATTTCACCCCGTCCTGGCAGCCTCTGTGGTGTTGGAAGTTCTCAGCACATCTCCACGTGCAGCAGAAGGTGCTTGGTGATGAGTTTGTGTTACAGCACAAGGTTTCTGGGCTGGAGGGAGCTGTGCTGAATATACAGCTTTGGACAAGCTCTGGCAGTTCGAGGAAAAGGACAGACAGGGAGACTAAGCAATTATTAGTCCAGGAGCACAAGGTGAATCCTCGGTAGGGATTGCTGATCTCAAGACACAGCCACGAGCCCATCCTTTCTTCTTCCAGCCACAGCTCCCTTCCTTCCTGCAATATCAACAGCCGGAGCCACATTTCCATCACCATCCCTCTCCTCCCCTGCTTTGGGCTGGATCAACAGCTGCTTTGGGTAACACAGCCCAGCCCCGCCAGGAATGGTGGCTCTGACCCCAAAGCAGCACGTCTGTGTGTTGAAATCAATAAACATGCCTTGTAAGAAACGATCTGTTTCAAAGCTTGACACATCCCTCCCTTCTCCCAGCTTTACATAGTCCAACGGAGAGACCGCGGCATAAAAATCAGGGAAACTTGTTAGGAAAAGGATGCTTTCCTAACAACTCCGTGGAGCCAAAACCAGACCTCTGAGCCTGCCTTATGGACAAAAAGGTCCTTCCCAAGCAGAGAGGCTACTGGCATGGTGAGATCCTCAGCTAGCAAAGGGACACAGACCCTGCGCAGCCACCGCACCCAGCGCAGGGCCAGGAATCAGAGAATCACTTTGATTGGAAAAGATCAGAGTCCAACCATAAACCAAACACTGCCAAGTCCACCACTAAACCATGTCCCTGAGAACCTCAGCAGATGACAGGAGTGAGAGCTTCCATTCACATCAGTATTACAGCATCACGTTGTGCCAGCTGAGGATCTGCAGTTCGCTTTTGTTTTGCGAATAATCTTTGAAATATTGCCCAGTGTTAGCAGCAGCTCTTTTCATCATCCACCGCCGATGCCCGCAGAGGTCAAGAGGTAAAGAACAGGGAGGAGGAAAGCGGTGAAGTTAAAAGAATTACTGAATTAATGTGTGTCGAATGAAGGGGTTATCCGGGAGGACAGAGGGGTTTTGGCAGAGAAGACCCCAGGTGGGAAGCAGCTGCGGTTCCGCAGCACGGGCTTAAACAAGAGATGCATCGTGCACCCTCGAGCGGAAAACACAACCATAAGTCGCCGTTCATTCACACACACTAAACAATCCAGTCGCAGGACGATGGGAACTGATGGTGCAAATCCAGAAGGACCGGACAGGGGAAAGAGAAAAAAAAAAATGGAAGTAAATGCAAAGGTCTGACTCCCAAAAAAGAAAAAAGACAAGAAAAGAATCACTGGTTGAAAGATGCCACACTTCCAGCGTTCATGCAAATAATTTAACTGATATTTAAATCCATCAACTAAGATAAGGTTAGTATAGGGGTAATTAACACCAACAAGAAATCTGTCACTGTGTATCCCTTCCAGAGGGGTTTCTGCTGACTGTCCTACAGAACCCAGCGTGCACCTATTACCACCCCCCTATTTCTGTAACATGGGGAATTTAGCGGCTAATCAAATGCAAAAAACACAACCCAAGAGCTGGTCCGTGGTGGGGCTGCTGTGCTGTGCTTTGGCATCGCCCCTCACGGCCAGGGACCGGTTGCTCCAGCCAGACGCTGGCTCACAAAAATTCCACCATGAACTTGGGCTGATTCTTTCCAGCCAGAAATTCTGCTCTTCACAGACCAGCTGAGCCTCCAACTGAGCCTTTCCAGCCAGCTCCAGGTCAGCCTGGCCCCAAAAACCGCATCCGATCCTGAAGGCAAAATGTGACTTAGGTCTGATCACCAACAAAATTTTCCTTTGAACAGGAACGCTGAATCCTTTGACAAGCTCTTCTCACTCAGGTCTCTTTTGCATTATAAACAGACGTGTCTCCTTCCCGCATTCACCAGCAAAGAGCCACCGGTATGGGGTTTTATATCCATATATCTCCTTGTTAGAAAGTTTAATAGTTTTCCTTTTCATGACTGATCTTTATCCACTAATCCACCCCACAACTGCAGACCCAGAGCACCCGTTCACCAAACCATCAGTCTCTTCACTCACAACTTGGATGGTCCATGAGAATTTGAGACACTTGCATCCATGGTGCCATCGCTTTGCTCTTCCCAGTAACAAGGCTCCTGCCTTTGCTGGTCCTTCTGGGACACCACCTGAGCTGGGGTCACCAGAGATTTACACCGTGAGCTCCCTTGGGCTTATGCGCTTGCTCTAAATAGATATTTATCCAATTCATCCCAGTAGGACTAGCTGGAGGAACAGGGAATGAGCTGGCTTATTTATAAGCCAATTTAATAGGTAAACCACATACCACAGGCACACAAAACACCTCATCCCCAGAACAAACAAAGCAGGGAACGAGGCTGCCAAAAGGGCAGTTCTGAGAGCTGGGGAGTTGTAACAATTCACCTCTCTTTCTTTTTTAATTATTCTTTGATACAGCTGGGAAGAGCACGTGCAATTCGAAAGCACTCAGCTTTAAATGAATATGTATGTGAATCACACAAGTTAATTAAGGGATGTGGAAAATTCCTTCAAACTTTAGGGACGAGAATGAAAATATCTTCATAAAATGGTACATATTGGATCTCTAGAAAAGACACTGCGAGGCTCCTTAATAGGATTTTGTGGACATACGTGAGCAGGTTCTAGCAAATGACTCCAAGCAAAGTTTTCCCTCTAAAAAGCTGAATTTTGGGTGCTGGTTTATTTAGATGAGTGGGAATAAGCGATGCAGAGCAGCCCCATGTGCCTCTTGAGAACACAATCCCGACCAAGATCCACCCTGCACCATCAGCTCTCCGAGCGCTCCTTGTGAAACCTGGTAAATAAACAGCAACACCTTTTTATCGCTCTCATGTCATTTACTTAACACCCGGCGCGGTGTTTGCTCTGCTAATTCTGGTTTTTCAGGCTAGGGATGTGGTGAGAGGAGAATCCCCGGGTGACGCACCGACACCTGTTGATATTTCCATGAAAGAGAAACAAGAATTGGTCCACGGGCTGGTTTTTTACCCGCCCCAGCTGAGATGCTCCTGACTCGCATAACAGCAAAGGCAGCAAGAAATATCACCCCAGTGGGACCCTTTGTTCATGAAGTGGCCAGGAAAAGAAAATAATCAGATACAACCATGTGGGGAGAACGTAAAGGGCTCGGTATTCACAGAGCACAGGAATTTAGTGGAGAAGATAAATCCCACCAGTCCGTACTTCGAGATGCTTAAGAGCATTTGGAGCATCTGAGCACAGATGGTGCAACCCAGCATCGCCCTGTCAGGTTGGGGTATTTTTGGCTTTCCCACTGGAACTGATTTACACCTGCTCTGAGATGGCCCCGGGCCCATTTCCATGTGCAGATAATGAAAGAGGATGTCTCCTGGCGTCAAGAACGCCTCATAGAACTTCTGCACCACGTTACCTTTGATTAAGGTGATGTTTGCGGTTGCTCTTTACTAACTGCAGTAAGAGCCACCTGACATAGAGCTGTTTTCTAAATAAATCAATACAAGGCGGCAGCATCACCTCCGGATCCTGGACAGACACACGCTGGTGTAAATCCATGCGCCTCGGTGACATTTCTTTGCGTTTTTCTGACTTCAAAGCATCTTGTCCCGTTTGCCACTCTCAGGATTTGGCCACAGAAAAGTGGAGCGATGGGGAAGGGTGTTTGGCTAGAGAAGGACGGGAGTGATGGAGCAAGTGCAGTGGGATTCAGGAAGGCCACCAAACCAAGGCTTGGGAAAGTGCTTCGCTTCGCAACAGGAAAAGCTTAAGGGTTCTCACCGCTTCTGTTTTCGCAGCAAATATTTTCCTTTGCAAATGCAAACAGATCTTTGTCACACAGCAGCTCCCTGGATACTTCCCAGGAGCGCTGTGGGCTACAGGAATTCCCATGGACCCAACCGCAGCACATTGACGGTGCCTCAAAAAAGTGGCTCCTCAAAGTTTCTGTGGCAGCCAATAGAGTCCCAGCCAAGTAATTAATGAATAACTCTGTCTGCTTGTCCCTGTCTTGGCTGTGACACCCACTGCCCCCAGACAGAAACTATGAGACGCTGGTGGTGTTTTCCACCTCCTAGTTCACCCCAGGTCACAGAATCACAGAATCGACTGGGTTGGAAAAGCCCTCAGAGATCATCGAGTCCAACCCTTGGTCCAACTCCAGTCCATTGACTAGATCATGGCACTAAGTGCCATGGCCAATCTCAGTTTAAAAACCTTTACGGACGGCGAGTCCAGCACCTCCCTGGGCAGCCATTCCAATGCCTGACCACTCTCTCTGTAAAGAATTTCTTTCTAATATCCAGCCTAAATTTCCCCTGGTAGAGTTTAAGCCCATGCCCCCTTGTCCTATTGCTAACTGCAATAGGACTGTGCAAACCAACTGGAACAAAGACGCCCTTAGTGTACCTGGGATTCTTGAATCTTCAAAGAAGAGCTCTCTCCACATCCCTCAAGACATCTGTGCCAGCGACAGCCCGGATGAGCTGAGGTCTCAATCGTTGCTCTGCTAATTGACCTCTGACCATTAACAATCATTACAGCTGATTCAATGGAGTGCATAAGGTCAGCTCACAGAGTTGGTCTCTACCGCAATCTGTGCAGAGATGCTGCTGGGGTTTGAAATACTAAATTGAAATATTAAACCCTGGCCCAGGTTGGCCAGAGAGGTGGTGGCTGAACCATCCCTGGAGACATCCCAGGCCAGGCTGGACGGGGCTCTGAGCAACCTGAGCTGGTGAAGATGTCCCTTCTCATGGCAGGGGTGGCACTGGATGGGCTTGGAACGTCCCTTCAACTCAAACCATTCTGTGATTCTATGAAATCCAAGGAAAGTTTGTGTCTTCAGCCTGGACAATGCCACCCTGGGCAGTTAAATCCAATGTAAAGGTATAACCAGGAGCACTATTTACCTTCCACTGAAGTCAAGACCTGTTTCTCCTTCACTACATGATGTACTGTAGGGGAAAGGGACCTGGGGGTCCTGGGGACAGCAGGGTGACCATGAGCCAGCACTGGGCCCTTGTGGCCAGGAAGCCAATGGTACCTGGGGTGGGTTAGAAGGGGGTGGTCAGTAGGTCAGAGAGGTTCTCCTGCCCCTCTGCTCTGCCCTGGGGAGACCACACCTGGAATATTGTGTCCAGTTGTGGCCCCTCAGTTCCAGCAGGACAGGGAACTGCTGGAGAGAGTCCAGCGCAGCCACCAAGATGCTGAAGGGAGTGGAGCATCTCCCGTGTGAGGAAAGGCTGAGGGAGCTGGGGCTCTGGAGCTGGACAAGAGGAGACTGAGGGGGGACTCATTCATGGGGATCAATATGGAAAGGGGGAGTGTCAGGAGGATGGAGCCAGGCTCTTCTGGTGACAACCAGTGATAGGACAAGGGGCAATGGGTACAATCTGGTACACAAGAGGTTCCACTTAAATTTGAGAAGAAACTTGTTCCTGGTGAGGGTGGCAGAGCCTGGCCCAGGCTGCCCAGGGGGGTTGTGGAGTCTCCTTCTGTGCAGACATTCCAACCCGCCTGGACACCTTCCTGTGTAACCTCATCTGGGTGTTCCTGCTCCATGGGGGGATTGCACTGGATGAGCTTTCCAGGGCCCTTCCAACCCCTGACATTCCGTGATTCTGTGATCCTGTGAACTGGACAGGCTGTAAACCTGCTCCCCTCTCATAGAATCACAGAACATTTTGGGTTGGAAAGGACTTTTACAGCTCCCCCAGTGCCCCCCCTGCCATGAGCAGGGACATCTTCACCAGCTCAGGTTGCTCAGAGCCCCGTCCAGCCTGGCCTGGGATGTCTCCAGGGATGGGGCATCTCTCAGTGTCAAGGTAAAGCAGACAATGGTCCAAGCCCAGAGTCCTGGTTTAAGGCAAAAGAAATGTGAATGAGACGCCTGTGGAAAAAAGAGGCAGAGCCCGTGTAAAGGAAACCCGTGATCCCAACCCAAAGCAGAGAGAAGCTTCTTGCTTGACTGCCCAAAAAGAACAGACGCTTGCACCACCCTTCACCAGGGCACACTGACCTCTTCATCTTATTTCTGTGCACGGTAAAGCCAGATTGATATTTGCTGCAGTCCGTTTATATACATCCATCTATCTATCTATCTATCTGTCTATCTATCTATAAAAAGCCGTTACCAAGCTGCTGAGCCTGCACTCACCAAACACTTCCCAGCAAAAGCCAGGGGGACTCGAATGCGCAAAGAATAAATGATTCAGCTCCATCTTGCGTTTCTGCTTTTGACATGCCAAGCAGCACTCCAACTTGTCAGGACCCAATCCAGACAGCTGCAATATATGTACAAAACTGGGACAATTCAGATTAAAACCCCATTTTCCTCTATATTTCTCTGAATATTAACCCCTCTCCCAACAGCTGTCCTGAAAGGAAGATAGAAGAGAGCGGATTTCCCGTGATCTGTGTCCGGCTTAGAAATCCCAGCTCGCTGAATGATATTTGATTGCGCCGCAGCACAGATTATTTTGAAACGATCATCTGCGAGAACCACACAATCAACGCTCCACCAGAGAAAAGCAAAAATTGGGGCAGTTCCTGAAGAGATCTGTAAAAAGCCCTTTGGTCTCCTTTCCACATGCTGTGCTTAACAGCGATCGCCCCGGGCCCGGCAATCATGTACCCAGGCGTGAACGCTGCTTTCAAGAACAACAGCTCATCGAGGCACCCTCGGGTCACCATGGCGAGAATCACAGTCTCCTCGGGTCAGAAATTAAGAGCACAGATGTATCCCTAAGAATATTTTGCACTGAGCGGGGCTGTAATCGCAGAAAAGTCAAGAGCGGATGACTCTGTCCTTTCCTATGAGCTGTAGGTGCTCGTTACAACCACTCATTGCTGTGAAAAGATCAGGAAAAAAGGGATGGTTGCTCTTTCAGGAAGTTTCTCTTGCTGCCAAAGGCTTCTCCCCTCAAAAAATGACGCCCGGATACTTTTGCAAGAGGTTCACCAGCCAAATCCACAGGTGGTTTGGTTCCCAACGCCCCATCCCACCCAGGATAAAGCTTGCAATGTCAATAGCCTCTCCCCTTGATTCAGTTAAGCAGCACCTTGGGGAGCACTTCTAAATCACTCCTTCAATTATACTGTATTGCCACAATTGACTCAACAGGCTCTTTTCCCTCCCTAACAAGGAAAGATCAGGGAATAGCAGTAAACCCCTACACTGTCGTACCAAAAAAGCCATTTTGACAACCTGCAGAAACACGGGATCACCCAAGGCAGGTGTGACTTCACATTCTGATTTCCAAACATTTGAGAGAAACTGCATGAAAACCGTCATTTCAAAGAACATTACAGCTCCATGGCTGTTAGCTACACCAACAAAATACTGCATTGCTAAAGCTCTGCCTTGTGAAAAGGTATTTCGAAAGATGAAAAAAGCATTCCAGGAAGAATAAGCCATGCTAATGATGGACACGAGCACTGGACATGAAGTATCTGAGCACACAAAGCTGTCCAGATGCTCACGCGTGTATCTAAGTGCCTTGCCACACCTGAATCAAAGCAGGAGGGTGAAGTCCAAACCTTATGAAAGGTCCTGGTACCCATTAGATTTCTCTTGTTACGGAGAACACCACGGCTAGCTGGACCTGGTTCTGCTCTGTGTCTGCACACATCAAATGGGTTCATCCTTCCTCAGGAGGTGGGTCAGAAAACCCAGGCTGCTCCCGCACAGCCACCACTTTCTGGGTTTCGTAACAGGCAAGAGGAGCAAGATGCTCACAGCATCTGACAGCTCATGTCAGGCTAACACGCCCAAGAAGAGCCCCCGCACCCCCGTGAGCAGGTTGTCACCTGTGCCATGGTGCACCCCGGCAGCCCAACACCAGCTGGGAGCAGTGACAGCACCCCACGTGTGACAACAAGGGACCGGGCACTCAAACTGTTCCGGCACATGGGTGTCATCTTTGTGAGAGTGCAGGAAAGCTGGAGAGGAGGTGGTTGTGCTCCTAGGAGAAGGGGGTCAAGAGGAGCCCTTTCCAGCAGCAACACGCCCCACTGTGCCCTTTCCTCCCACACGGCAACGTACCATGGTCAACCACTTCTCCAGCATCATGAGAAGCGACGGCCTGTCCCTGTGTGCACCCACTGACCCAAATGGGGTGCAGGGCTGCATTCCCCCATTGAGCTGCACAGCAGCTCCTAGAGAGTGAACTGGCCAAACCCCTTTCAGCAGGGGAGTCACACACCTCCCACCCCTTGTCACAGGTCCCCCCACCTGCTCCTGCCAGCAGCGATTTGCTGGAGTGGTGCGGGGGGCAATTATTTCAATGTTCATCCTAGAAGTGACACCCATCCCCTGACACCCTGTCTGCCTGCGTCCCAGTCACTTCTGCCCCAGTTCCCTCAGCGAGGGGGTCACTGGTGCGAACGGGGAGGGTGGCAGCAGGGTGGATGGAGTTGAGCTGAAGCTAATGACAGCCACGTCCCCGCCTCAAGCGCTGGGACCCTCTCCTCCAGCGAGGACATGTGTGGGAGCGAGTGCGCTCCAGAGGAGCTGATCAGTATTCAGCGAAAGGCTTCGCTACCGCGCTGCCCGCTCGCCCGCCGCCGTCCCTCCTCCTCCTCCTCATGACTCAGTGTGCGGGAGGCGGCAGCAGCCCGTCCCCAGCAGCACCCCACGGCACCCGCTGCCGCGGCCCCGTCCTCCCCCGCAGCGGATTTCACGCCTCCCTCCTCACTGAAGCATCGCTCCCCATCGCTTTTCCAGCTCCGCAGCGCAGATGTCCCCGATCCACCGCCAGGCCATCCCCCGCAGGCCCTGCCAGCTCCTCAGCTTGTGGGAACCCGAGGGCACGGCATGATTTGGGGACCCACGGGGAGCATCACCTGCCTTTTGCCAGCCTTCCTGTACCAGGGGGACACCATCTGCCTTTTGCCAGCCTCTCCGTACCGGGGGGAGCATTACCTGCCTTTTGCCAGCCTCCCCGTACCAGCAAAGCATCACTTGTTTGACAACAGCCTCCCTGTACCAGGGGAGCATCACCAGCCTTTTGCCAGGCTCCCTGTACCAGGGGAGCATCACCGGCCTTTTGCCAGCCTCCCAATACCAGGAAAGCATCACTTGTCTGACAACAGCCTCCCCGTCCCAGGGGAGCATCATCTGCCTTTTGCCAGCCTCCCCATACCAGGGGACAACTCTCAAGCAAGGGTGCAAAACACATCCCCAGTATGGCAGAGGGCAGGTGGTGATGCTGCGAGCTGCAGGAAGGTGGACCAGGCAGGACAATATGTGCTGGGCAGGCTGCACAACCGCGGGGAACGACCAGGGCTGCTGGCAGAGGCCACCCCAGAGCCAGTGCTCACCTTGTGGAGCTTCCACATGGCACCCAGGGCCTTGACTTCGTGGCTGGAGTGCTTGCCCTCCTCCAGGCACTGGTAGCAGACGGGGCTCTTGCACTGCACGCAGTACATGCTGTGGTTCTCCAGCTCATGGTCGGTGCAGGTGGAGATCTTGCGGGGGCTGAGGCGGCGGCTGACGCGGCCCTGGGCCGGCGGGACCAGGCGGTGCTTGGCCAGCGGGCCCCGCGGCGGGTGACACCGCAGGCGGCAGGGATCGCAGTAAAAGACGTCGCACTGCTCGCACATGACGGCCGCCTCCTTGGGCGCCTTCTCGCAGAGCTGGCAGCGCAGGGCCGCCGCCCTGCCTTGCTGGTAGCGATCGATGACACCCTCCAGCAACCGGTTGCGGGGGAAACCCCGCAGCCCGCGCTCGTCCAGCACCAGGCTGCGGTGGCACTGCGGGCAGGTGAGGCAGGCGTTGCGGGGCGGCGGCGGCGGCGCCAGGGTGGCGGGAGGCGGCGGGGCGGCCGGCGGGAAGACGCGGACGCCGTTGGGTGACTTCTGGCAGGGGGTGGTGGGAGCGCTGGCGAAGCCCCCGTAGGAGCCGTAGCCGCTGTCCGCCTCGCTGTACAGGCTCATCTTATCCAGGTCCAGGTAGTCATAGTCGGAGACGGCCGAGCCCGAGGCGCGGCGGCTCTGCGGCGACTCCGACTCCGGGGTCTGCACCAGGATGTTGCGGGCGCACGCCTGGCACAGGTTGTGCGAGCAGGGCAGGATGATGGGCTCCCGGTAGAAGGAGCCGCACACCGGGCATTTCAGCTCCTCTTCCATCTCTTCCATAGGGGAGAGAAGGCAGCGACGCGGCGCCGGCAGCGGCCGCGGCTGAGCCCCCGAAGTCACCCGCACCGCTCCGCGCCTCGGCGCCGACTGCGGACCGCCCGCCGCCCGCGCGCCGCGCGCTCCGCCCCGCCCCGCCCCGCGCCTCGCCATTGGTCCGCTACTGGCAGGGAGGCGGGCCTCACTTTCCCATTGGCTCTGCCACCTGCCCGTCCCCCCGCTGCCGCCGGCGGCGCTGCCGTGAGGGGTTTCTCGGCAGGGCTGCGGGGCGGTGGGGTCGGTGCCGGGGCGTGGGGCCGCCCCCGGGCTGCCCCGGCTCCCCCCGCCCGGCTCCTTCGTCCCGGCTTCCCCCTGCGCCTAGGGCCAGCGTCCCTACCGCCAGCGACTCCTCGCTGTCCCTGTGGGCAGCCTGCCCCCAAGGTGCCCCCCAAGATGGCGGTGTTCCCCGGGCCCTACACTGTGGTGTCCCCAGGCCCGCAGCCTGGCCTGGCGAGGGGCTTCGGTGTCTGCTGGGTGCTGCTGGCATGTCAGGGCCGTGTGTTGGGCTGCCGCGGTGACAGGCGGGTCCCAGCCCTCGGGGGAAGGTGACCCGGGCTCTGTGCGGCGCGGCACAGCGGTGCCGTTCAGCCAACGGAAAAATAAAATTGCTCGGAATGCCTCGGTGTTATCTGCCACTTCTGTCCCTCCGGGGCTGCGCGGTTGCTCCGTGGTTCCTGTGACGGTGTCGCTGGACCCTCCTTGGGACGAAGCTGCAGTGTGAGGAGCCAGGTGTGGCAGCCGGGGGTCCAGGTGAGACATGAGAGTCCCTGCGGAGGCAGCGAGGGGCTGAAGAACCTTGACCTGATCCCTGGTCTGAAAGAAAGGATGGGTATAAACTGGAACACAAAAGGTTCCACTTAAATTTGAGAAGAAACTTCTCAGTGAGGGTGGCAGAGCCTGGCCCAGGCTGCCCAGGGGGTTGTGGAGTCTCCTTCTGTGCAGACATTCCAACCCGCCTGGACACCTTCCTGTGTAACCTCATCTGGGTGTTCCTGCTCCATGGGGGGATTGCACTGGATGAGCTTTCCAGGTCCCTTCCAATCCCTCACATTCTGGGATTCTGGGATGATCCGGTGCCACCATTCACAGACAGTCACTAAGGGGGACCAGCTTGGGGATCCTGGTGCTCGTTGGCTGAGCCATGGGGTGACACAGGTGGCCTGGATGCAAAGGTGGGGAAACTGAGGCACGTTCATAGCAGCTCCCAAGTGACTGTGAGAGGGTGAGGGCTGGATGCTGACAGGTCCCTGTGGCCGAGGGTTTGGCCAGTCTGTGGCCAAGGGCCAAGACCTGAGCAGAGAGATGGGGGAGCCCCCCGTGAGGCTCCTTAGGGCAATTAAGTGTTCTCAGAGCCCTGACATAGTGTGTGCTGGGGACACTGGGACACAACACGGTGGTCACCAGTGCTCTCTCCTCCAGCTGCTCGTACGTGCACATCCAGAGTGCTGGCAACTCGCACGGATTCCACTGCCCCAGAAGTCAAGGTTATTTTCTGAAGTAGCCAAGCCACAGAGTGCACTTGCCCCTGGGCGCACCCGTTTCCATGGTGGGGAGGTGGCAGAAGTAATGGGGACACCCCTTGGCTGTTCTCTGCTTGAGGATTGTATGTCCCCAACACAGGGCTACCTACACACTTCATGCTCCCTTCTGGCGTCTGCTCAGACCTGGTCGTTTTTATTCCTGCTCTCATTCCTCTAGCTGCCCTTTTGCTGAAGTAAAACCATCATTCCTTGTTTGCCTCTTGTTTCCTGTGGCCATTTCTCACTCTGGCAGGTATGCGATGCCGTTTCTGCCATAGTGATGTGCTGATTGTGTAAACAGGCAGAAAGAGGAAAAAGCCCCGCGAAGAGGAGCGCAGCCAGTGCATTTGGAAGCAACTCTTGGTCGTAAACATTTTGCTGTTTTCCTGGCGCAGCAGCTTACGCCTTCACTTCCATCTCAGCAGGAGGCAAGTGTCCCTGTGCTCTGGCTGTCTATTATTTGCAATTGTCAGACTTGTCACTGCCCCGAGAACTGTGCAGCTGCGAACCCGCAATAATTACTTGACCCAGCTTCCACATTCATTTGTCTAGTGTCGCTGTGACCAGTGGTAACAAGTTAAAGGATCAAGAAGGCGTAGAATCAAAGAATCACAGAATAGTTTGGGTTGGAGGGGACATTACAAGCTCATCCATGAGCAGGGACATCTTCACCAGCTCAGGTTGCTCAGAGCCCCGTCCAGCCTGGCCTGGGATGTCTCCAGGGATGGTTCAGCCACCACCTCTCTGGCCAACCTGGGCCAGGCTCTCACCACCCTCAGGGCAACAATTTCTTCCTCATGTCCAGCCTGAATCTCCCTTCTTTAGTTTAAAACCATCACCCCTTGTCCTATTGCAACAGGCCCTGCTCAAAAGTCTGTCCCCATCTTTCTTATTGGCCCCTTTTAACTTGGTCATCTTGTTCTAAGCTGCCTTTTCTCATGTACTTCTTGCTACGAGCCTCAGGTTTGGAAGCAGTCCCGGCTCCCACTGCGGGAATGGTTCATCTCCACTTCTGTTGCAACAGCCTCTGCTCTGGGGAATGCAAGAGACACCGCTGGGCTGAGATAAATTAACATCGTTGGGGCTCTACAAGTGCTGTTGCATCCCTTTAGTGATTTTTAGTAGCAAGGACTGTTACCATGAACATCGGCTGCCCGCTCCTGGCTGTTCCCTGCAGCTCTGTTTGCTTTGTCTGCTGGAAATGCAGAATAGAAATCAGGGTCCAGCTTGGAGAGATCGACAGGGGTGAAATGGGGTGGTGGGCGATGCTGTTTGAATTGTATGTGTTGTGTCGCTGAGTTGAGATGTAAGAGTATGGGGAAAGAGAAGATGGGCAGATGTCACGAGGACCACAAGGGACCATGAGGAGAGAAAGCAAATGGGATGGGGAGCATGAGAGGCCCTCGACCCCCAGTTCCCTGCGGGGATGGAGGTGAGGGCTGGGGTAACAACCAGGCCTTGCCCAGCACTGGGAGCTGGGGGGAAAAATCATCACATTCCGGAGTTATCTCGGGAAATGGAAAATCATCACAAACCAGGACAAAGCATCTGAACCCCAGCATTTCCCCATGGAAATTCAGCAGTGTTTTGTTCTGTGCAGTCCCCGCGGTGGGAGGCTGTTGGTGACGGTGACACAAGGGTGGCCGTGGGCAGGGGGAGCTGCGGGGCCGAGGGCTGGGAGTCCTGCTTGGGAGGCAGCAGCTGTTTCTTCCATTCTAACAACTAAAGATTTTCTTCTTGTTAATATTCCCTTGATGACAAATAACCTAAACTTCATTTGCTTTGGGCAGTTGTTCTTTCTTAAACCTGCACTGCTTTACATTTATGTATATGTAGGTGCAAACACGCATTCGCTACAGATTTTCCTGCTGAGACCCCCCCCCAGCAAAAGGATTACAGGATGGAAAGAAGGCGAGACTGGGAAAATCAATAACATTCACATCTTAGACTGGAGCGAGGAGCAGCAGGACACGGAGCTGACGGCTGTCTGTTGCTAATTAATCTGCCAGCATCATCCCTGTGACGCTGATCAATCTCCTAAACTGCTCCTCTGTGCTGTGCTGGGACCTCAGGTCTGGGGTGCAATTTCAAGGTGGACTGGACAGATGACAGCGGGTAATTAGTAGCCTGGAGGGTGAGTTTGGGTTGATTTATGAAGCCTTGAGCTGGTTTGGAGCTAATAAATAACAGCAAATCTTCCAGTACCAGGTGGGAAACCTGCTTCAGGCTCTGGAAACGTGTCCTCCTGGCGTGGGGCCTCTCCAGCCCTTCGTACAGGAACATTCCTGTTCCCTGTGTCCGCTGAAAACATCTCAGCGGATGCAGCCTGGGATGAGAGTTGCCTTTTTATGACTTTAAAACACTGGCAGCTCGTAATTTATCCCACAATCAACCGATACACCCTGATCCTCCTTCTCCTCAGTCATTTTGAACGGATGAGCTCTAGGCTGACAGCAGAAATCCTTGTTTATTAGTCCCTGCATGCACGCGTGACCTTGAAATCCATATCCCTCTTGTCGTTCCGCCCCTGCAGGTCATTCAGACTTTTCAATATATCTTGCTGCTTCTCTGCACTGAGGACACCTCCTGGCTCCGCATCATTAGCACGTTTGCTGAGGTCACCCTCGTCTTTGTCGCCAAGATCATCAGCAGAAAGGCTGGTGAGATATCTGACAGCGTCCCAGGTCTGGAACTCACAGGGCTGCGGCAATAACCATCTCACAGCACAATTTTCAGAGCTTCCTCCTGGTTATACTGTTTGCTCCGAGCACCATTCCAGAGGCACCGAAGAAGCCCAGAAAGTTGAAACTACCTCCCATTTGTTTCTGAGGTCTCTTCAAAAATAAGCGCCAAATTATTGCAGATCATCGACCTTTATTGAACCCGGGTGGCATCTTTGCCCATTTTATCTCACTGTTGCCAACTTGCCTGAACAGGAAAGATCCAAGAAATACTTTGTGCCTGTACCCAAACCTTCATGGTTTTGACTGTTTTGATGCCTGTTTCTCAGAACAGACCTCCCCTTGCCCAGAACAGGTTGCTTTGCATCGCTGGGACTTCCTGGGATAGCGATGAGGTTTCCTGAGGCTGGGTTATTTTGGAAACGTGAGGGGAGCTTCCCAATGGTAAACCACTCAAAGTCAGGATTCCTCCTGTTTTGTAGGAGACAGGCAAAGCTGCTGGGAAGTGGTAACCAGGAAATCCTCCATACCTGAGCGACGGCGTGAGCACCATCGAACCGCAGAACTGTAACTCTGATTTGAGACAAGCCGCACTCATCCAGTCACAGATTTGCCCATTTTTGAGCTTGGGGCTGAACTGGTATCAGGAAGAGACTTTCCAGCAGCCTCTGGGTCAGGAGCTACGCGAATCACCATGACGTTCAGCATCTCAGTGCTTCCCTCTTGCCCTCGCTCCCCAAACGATGGCACTCAGAGCTTCTTCATCTGATGAGCAACCTTGAGGTTCATGGTTGGACTCGATGGTCTTTTCCAACCTAAATGATTCTATGATGTTATTCTATGATTGTGTCCGACACACCAAGAGAGTTATTGCCACCCACGCAGAGCAGGTGTTAAATAACCCCCTGAAGAACCTGGGGAGGTGGCCGGGGCTGCTGTGGGACAGGGACTTGTTCTGAGCAGCCTCAGCTCTTCAGCGGGGAGAAACGCTAACGAGAACATTTACAGTGTAACCATTTTAAATATTTAATGATTTTTTTTCCCTTTAACAGACTTTAATTACAATCGCTGAGCACGCACTTTCCATATTAAAACCAGCCCTGAAGTGGCAGCGCAGTGTAAGGATAAAAACCCAAATGTTGAAGAACCGCTGCTCCTCTCTGAGGACTTTTCGTCAGTGGCACCAGCAGTGACTGTGGGCATGTGTGGGTGCTGAGCCCCGGGGTGGCACTGCCTGTCTGTCACCTGCTGACAATAAGACAATAAGAGCAAAATTGCTCCATGGAGTGACTCCCAGCCTGGTGACACGCAATGGCCTGGGGATGTCTGACTGCTGCAGGACTGCGAAAGGGAAGAGAGAGGCTTAAATGATGCCGCGGAGTGAGACGTGTTGAAAAACCTGCAAATCTAAATTTGCTGAATACTTTCAAAGGTGACATCATTTATTTATTTATTTATTTATTACTCTGGGGAGCTGGTAGAAAAATTCTGATTTCAATCAAGAGGGAGGAGAAGCCGCCGCTAATACAGCTGAGCTGAGCTGCAAGGATGAATCGTGATGCTCCTTTACCGTCGCCTTCGCGTGCTACCCACTTACTCATCTCCCCTGAGATTAATGCCCCACTTCTCCGGCCTGTGACTCATTTTGGAGAACGGCAACACAGAACTCATCCCACCGAAGAAATCTGTCTTTCCTCCCACGGTCTGGGCTTGTCTTCTTCGTCCTTCCTCTGCTGCCCAGAGGCTCAGCTGGGGAACATTTGGTGCTGCAGAAGATGTGCTGAAGGTGTGATATCCTCTGCGTCTTCAGCACCGAAAAGGAAACTCCGAGCAGCATTCATTAACTGCTGGGAAAAGGGAGGGGAAACTTTGTTCCCAGGAGGCTGGTTTTGGGAGGGTTTCCACAAATATAACCTCACCTCCAAGTTTCTTCTGTGTTCTTCACTGCAAGCCAGAAGATGACAGCTGGTTACACCTGGAGAGGTGATGTGAGTGACATGGATGTCACAGATAAGCCAGTAGGGATCTAAAGGGGTTTGAGGGTGTCATGGTTGAGATGCTGAGGGAAGGAGGAGCCCATGGCCATGCGCTGCAGGAGGGGAGCAGGGGGAGAGCACAAAGGTCTCAGCAAAACAGCCATAACCACCGTGGCCAGGACCTGCCTGCGGGATGCTACGAAAGCACCAGGACTCAGTGGTGCTGGTGCTTCAAAAGCAGAGCCTGGGGCACTGGGGGGATTGATCCCCTCAACATTTAGGATGGGGTCATTTTCTCCCTGAGTAGAGATTCAACGCACACACACCAGACGCACTTCCCCAAGAGGGTATTTTTCATGAAGAGAACGATCAGCCAGTGGAATAATCTCCCCAGGGAAGTGGTGGATTCCCCAACATTGGCCACTTTCAAGATGCAGCTGCACAGGGTGCTGGGCCAGCTTGTCTAGACTGTGCTTTGCCAAGAAAGGTTGGACCAGATGATCCTTGTGCTCTTTTCCAACGTGGAATTCTATGATAAAGTTTCATTCTTGCTTCTCACAGGGGAGATTATCATAAAATCACAGGATGGTGTGCGTTGAGGGGACCTTCAAAGCTCCCCCAGTGCCCCCCCTGCCATGACAGGGACATCTTCAGCAGCTCAGGTTGCTCAGAGCCCCGTCCAGCCTGGCCTGGGATGTCTCCAGGGATGGTTCAGCCACCACCTCTCTGGCCAACCTGGGCCAGGCTCTCACCACCCTCCTCAGCATCACCCCAACTCCAAACTCCCACCTCTGGGGGCGCTAATGGCAGAGCCAGGTCTGTCCCAACACTGTCCCTCTGTGATGGCTGATCCAGTGCACGACACCCCGTCTTTCTGCATCACCTGCCACCACCCCAGAGCGGGCTGTCCCCAGGGTTGTGTGTCCTGCTCCCACCCGTGCAGATGCCACCCAGGGCCCTTCCTTTCCCTCGGCGGTGCTCCCGCTCCAGAGGCTTCCCAGGAGTTAAATCCCCATTGCTGGAGGCTCAGCCCAGCTGCAGCTCAGCGATCTCGCAGTGATTTCACCGAGCGGAGCGTGGGAGCGACGCGGTGCCACCGGGCGGTTATTTATCACAGCCGCCCCTCGCTGCACTAATGGCTGAGAGGCTCAGGAGGACAGCGAAGGCGTTTTGCTTCTCGTTTCCCAGTTAGGAGCGCTGTAAAAGCCACCTTTTCATGGGGCACCGGGGTCACATCCCTGCTGGCAAACTCCAGCTCAGGAATGGGACCCGAGGTATTTGCAAGATATTCCTGTTTGCAGACAATTTATGCTTGCAAAATTCCCGCTTGGAGCAGAACGCGGCTCATTCATTGTGATTTAAACCCATTCAACCTCTACTAACCTCTGCAGTGCAGTTTGCTTCGTTGAAATATCTAAATAAGTAAAATTTGATGTGCTAATGAGTGCCTGCGTTCATCCAGGCATTAGAGAGGATCTTCAGGAATAGCCTCCCCTTTAAACAGCAGAATGCAGAATATCTTATTTTCAAGCCTCATTCCACCCATTGCAGCTTATGGCTGACAATTTTTGGAGAAATCAGTTGAAAAGTTTTTGGGTGTTATCAAGTGGGAGGCCACAAATCTAATGTATAGCTGAGGCTGGTGCAGATTTCTCCTTGCTGCCATGGTAACCAAACTAACTAAAAATAAAAAGTATTCCCATAAATGTCAAAACACACCATGGCTTCCATGACGTATGGAGTATCTGACCTGAAATCTGTGATCATTATGTAACTATGTTTAACATTACAGTAATTACACGGAAAAATTGTCGCCAGGTTAGATGTTTTGCATAGCTTTGGTAGTCAGTCAGCTTCCCCGTATTCTTTGATATTTATGTTGTTAATGTGCTAATTAGATGCTTAGCGGAGCTGTTTAACATCTGTGATGATGTGTTACATGTGAAGGGAGATGTTGCGCTCATGAAATCACTGGTGTTGTCCGTGTTGTCTAAATAACCACTAAATAAACCATTACCCAGGGCTTGGCAAAATCTACATTTTTGGAAAATCTGCCTGTTCAGGTGGCAACACCGTGTGGACCGGGACAACCAGCCCACGGGGGAGACCCTGTGGACATTTTAGCTGCTCACTGCCAGATGTGCAGGTATCTCACCAGCTTGTAGCTCACAGGAGGACACCCCTGTCTGGTGCCTCTGTCCAAGGGCTCAATTCATCTCCTCCTAAATCCGACATCTGAAGTAAGGCAGGGGCTTGGGAAGGCCTGGAGAGGCTTGCTCAGTTGTAGATGTCTTCATGGTGGACATCTAGCGTTAGGTGGGATGAGATAGTTGGGCTGATACCCACGTGCTGGGTTTTTCTGTTGCTCTAAGCAGCCTTCAGATGAAGCCCATGACTGCAGGACACTCATCTTGTTTCAGGGGTTGTCTCTGCCAAGGTCAGCAGAAGGTGCCACCACACCTCACTGTGAGACTTTGTCCCTGCTCACGTTGCTGTGTATTTTCCCTTCCAGGACAGCTGACATGGAAGGTGGGTTCTCACCAGAAGGAAGGTAAGGGTGAAGAAGCTGGGTGTCCTGGGCAGGTGTCCAGGAGAGATCCCGAGTCCTGCCGGCCACATGCCAAACCCTGGCAGACAGAATCTGACCTGTCCTGAGGCCATGGTAGTGGCCAAACCCCGGCAGAGACAATGATGGGCTCAAACGTCCCACCTCGTGGTGGTGTGACACCGTTGCTGCTGTCCTGGTGCCGTGTCCCCGGGTGGGATCAGTGGTGGTGATCCCACTCTCACCTTCCACTGAGGAACTGCTGCCTCCAGCTCTTGGCAAGTCTCCTTCTCCTCCTGTCGTGGATAACGTGGCGCGGGTGTTCCCACCAGCCTGTTGCCATGCAGTGACACACTCGGATGAATCAATGAGGTGGTGGAAGTGCTGGGGAGATGTGAGGGAAGCAAACCAGGCATGTTCCCAGCCCTGAGAGCCCACTCCTCATGGAGACTCGCCTCTGGCCTGGCAAAGTCACATTTTTCATCTCAATAAATGGACAACACCTTGGGAGGACACAGAGGAACCAGCATCTCCTGCCAGCTGGCAGCTGGGCTCAGGGAGGATGTTGGGCTGTCACTCACCCAGGTCAACATCCAGAAGACCAGTGTGTGTCCATGGGTGTCCATTGCGGCTGCTCCTACACACCATCGCTACCTCCTGCTCTTCTGCTACCAAGGTTAACTTCAAAAAAAGTCATAAATCTTTATTATGGGGTATTATTTCCAACCACCCACACATTCCCTGTGCATTTAGGGGATCCAGCACCCAGCATCTGATGATCCTTGTGGGTTCTTTCCAACTCAGGACATTCTCAGGGACATGGGCTAGTGCCAGCATTGGGTTAACAGTTAGACTCAGTGATCTTGAGGGTCTTTTCCAACCAAAATGGTTCTATGAAATGGTTTATGGGCCCCTACAATGTGCCTGTCCTGTCCCCAGTGGCAGAACCAAGGCCACCACGTGCGGTGCTGAAGTTTGCTGCTGGGACACTTCTTTGGCGTGTTCCCACCCAGCTCCACCACCCATCCAGCCCCTGGGCCGCCCAGGCGAGTGCAGAGATGTTGCAGACGGGATGTTTGGAGATGCCGGTTGTGGATGTGGTTGGTTGGGGAAGACCTGAGCTGGTATAGATGTGGCTTTGCCGTGCTGGAGCTAAGAGGCTCCAGCCTGAACCTCCTAACCTCCAGCCTGAACCTCCTAAAGGAGCTTGAGGGGAAGGAGATGTCTGGACCATGGGAAGAGGAAGGGATGGACACCAGGACACCAGTGCTTCATGTCTGCTCCATAGTAAGTGTCTTCAGGCTCAGAAACAGCCAAGAAGATACGTGTATATCTACCAAAGGGCCATCATCAGCAGGGTAAGGCTGTCTCCTGGCTGAGAGGAGAGCACTGACCAACCATGGTCCTGGCACGGCTTAACTGCAGAGGACCAGGACCTGCTGGACACTCTTCTTAGCTCTCAAGGCTCTTGCCTGTAATTCATGCTTCCCCCCCTGCTTTTGGCTTCAATTTTTAGCAGAAAAACACTGAAAGCTTTTTCCAGGAAAGCAAAAAGGGCATCATTTGTACAGAGACTCCAGCCACCCACGTGCTGCAACCACACAGTTCGAACGGGCTGCCGAAATGCCAGCGAAATGAAAGGTTTGGGGACTTGTGTTTGTGCCTTAGTGCTGAGCAGGTGGGAGCAGGGGGAGGTGGGGAACGGGACTGGAGGAAAATCAACCTGCAAACGAAAAGGAAGAGAATTAAAATGAGTCAGTGTAGCCCTTCTGCACCTCGGAAGGTGCTGGTGGCAACTCGATGCCACCGGGTGCTGCTGTTGTCACCTGATAGGACAAGAGGAAATGGACTCAGATTGTGCCAGGGGAGGTTTAGGTTGGATAATAGGAAAAAATCATTCTCAGAAAGGGCTGTGGGGCATTGGAACAGGCTGCCCAGGGCAGTGCTGCAGTCACCAGCCCTGGAGGGTTGGACAGACGGACATGAGGTTCTCAGGACATGGGGCAGTGCCAGGGGTGGGTTATGGTTGGACTTGGTGGTCTTGAGGGTCTTTTCCAACCAAAATGATTCTATGGTTCTATGCACACTGCAAGGCGTCACAGAACCAGGGCTGCAGTGGGTGGCTGCTCAGCTTTCGGGTACCCAGGCTGGCCCAGTGTGACCCATGAGACCCAGGAGCTTCCTCCAGGTCTGTGCTGGCCCTGAGATGCTGCTGGCTTTTCATTTTTGTTGAAGATTCCTTTTCCTGTACCTATTGCTTGTTTTTCTTTTTTTTTTTCCCCTTTCTTTCCTTGTGTTTTTTTTCCCTGCTGCCATGGCAACCCAGACAGATTCTGGTCACACCTCTGGTCTCCCCGGCTGCAGATGGCCAGAGAAACATCAGCCAACAAGTGACACACTTTCCCAGGGACCAGCAGGGCTGGGGATGTCCCCTGCGGGCAGGGACCTCGCTGGATCCCAGCAAAGAGCAGAGCTCGCCCTCCCAGGACACGCTCCCCATGACACCTCCCTGGAGAGCCTGTTCCAGTGCTCCACCACGCTCTGGGTGAAGAACCTTCCCATGATACTCAAAATCCCCACTCCTGCCAAGGAGCAGCTCCAGGCTCTGTGGGACTTGGCATGTGCGGAGCCCCAGGTAGATTCAGGTGAGACCATCTCTTCCAGGAGACCTTCCCAGACACCATCCATGCTCAGCACAAGCAGGTGCCGTTGCTATGAACTTAGCAAGTGTCCAGAGAGTCCTCTTCCATGGACTCGTCCACCCTCCCCTGCGGCCCTTGGGAATGTGTTGTAGCCAAACACCGGCTGAAGTCTGGGGTATTTTGGAGTCTCCTCGCTTGGCTTGAGAGGTTCCTGCCTAGCCCATGAGGCCAGCGGTGGTTCAGATGTGGTCAAGCATGATAAGAAGCCGAGCCCAGACTTGAATTCTTCTCAGCTCAGAGCCCACAAGCAGGGGCTCCCAAATCTCCCGGGACATTTAAGAAAAGGTCCTTGTGCGCTTTGCAATATTTTATTTTGCTGACAGTTTTTACTGCTGAATCCTCATTAACCTGGTAATTCACTTAACATTTTAGCATTGAGTTGTTCCTTAGAAGTGTCTGGCTTGGTCTGACTAAACTTGTCCCAAGAGACCTGGCATGGGAAGTGTTAGCTCTGGCTGCCCGGAGTTTGGGGTGATGCCAGAAGCCACCGATAAAGGTCTTTCAGTGGGAGGAGGTGGGTAGTGTTTATGATGGGGGATGATGTTGGCTCCCCTCCCCAAAAAAATCTGCTCCTTGGTTCTTTTTGGGACCAAAATTGATATTCTCTGTTGATGCACATGATTTTCAGTGCTCTAATGGACCTTCAGTCTGAAGTTTATTTGCATTTTAATAAACTGCCTTTGATGGAGAACACCCTTCTCTATTCATTACCCACAAAAGAAGAGTGAATTGAAAATTATGCAGGAACTTAATGCATCTGAAAGGAAATTGCAGGCTCTGACTTGACTTCACTGAGAAATCTGGAGATCAAATGATCCCGTCTGCCAGGGACATCAAAACCATGCAATGTCTGCTTATGCTGAGACCGCACAAGGGAATAGCTTTCATGAAAGGATGCTCTTGAATGAAAGCTGCAGATGTTTGAGAGGATAAGGCTGGCCACAAGTGCTGGACCCTGGGCTGGGAGCTTCAGTGGTCAACAGTGAACATGTAGTGGAAAAGTACAGGGTTGAGCACAGAGTCACCCTTCTCCAAGTGACCTCCTCTGGTGGCTCAGGGACTTGGATCCCTATTGAGATGTTTCCTTGAGGGCCCCATGGAGGCTGTGGGCTCAGATGGGATGTGGTGAGGGCCAGGGAAGGAATGGGGTGGAGCAGAAAGGCCCCATGGTGTGATGTCCCATCATGCTGGACTAGATCTTGGCATTTTGGACCAGATGACCTTTGAAGGTCCCTTCCAACCCAAGCTATTCTATGATTCTGTGCTGCAAGGCTCGGTGCAAACAGCTCCCATCAGAGAAGGATGAGGCCCAGGAGGGATGCGCAGCTGAAGGCAGAAGTGTCTCCCCAGCTCCCTTTCTTCTCTCCTGATCCTCTTTGGTGGCTGCTGCAGCTCCATCTGTGCCCAGGGGTGGAGGTTTGCCGGAGGAGGAGCAGGAGGTGGGCAGACAAAATTACCGAGGCGAAGGCAGCCAGAGAATAGGATCCCAGCATCTGAGATCTTCATTGTCTTCTCTGCTATTGAGCTCAGGAAAATTTAGCACCATCCGAGCGGAGCAAAGCCGTCCCTGCAGCTCTGCCGTTTGCGGTTGGAAACAGGCTCCTCAAGCACCCTATTTATAGCTGTTCAGCTGCTGCTTTGCTGAGCCTCTGCACCAACACGGGGTGATGGGGAGTCTTGACTGCGCATTCCCAAGATGATCCCAGGGGATTTAAGTATCTCCAAGTGGTACTGATGGCAAAGGCCTGTGCTGGCTGCTGATGGCACGGCTGGGCTGGATGTTCTTGGTCTGGAGCACAAGTGTGATGGGAGCGGCTGAGGGACCTGGGGGGTTCAGCTGGAGAACAGGAGCTGAGGGGAGACCTTCTGATCTCTGAACTGCCTGAAAGGAGCTTGGAGCCAGGGGGTGTTCATCTCTTTTCCCAAGTAACAAGCAATAGGACCAGAGGAAATGGTCTCAAGTTGCGCCAGGGGAGGTTGAGGTTGGATCTGGGAACAATTTCTTCCCCAAAGGGCTGTGGGACATTGGAACAGGCTGCCCAGGGCAGTGCTGGAGTCACCAGCCCTGGAGGGCTGGACAGACAGAGATGAGGTTCTCAGGGACATGGGGCAGGGACAGGGGTGTGTTATGGTTGGACTCAATGGTCTTGAGGGTCTTTTCCAACCAAAACAATTCTACAATTCTGCGGCGCGGGCACAATCCTGCTGCCCTCAGCTGCTGACACCGTGTCCCGGGCGCCCATCACGCGGTCCGGCTGGTTTGAGGGACCGGGCAGCCCTCCAAGTGCCAGAGCTGCCTGGCGGAGGGACCCGTGCCAGCCCTTTGGTGGGGACAAGGTGCTGTCAGGGCACCAAAACCCACAGCAGATGGGCAGGCTGGGCCGTTTGGCTGCAAGATTGTCTGGGTCACCCCAGCCTGGTCCTTCATATGGAGCATTTGTGGTTTTGAAAAGGCTAGGGAGGCTTTTAGAGTTGCCCTCATTTAGTCTGTATTTTAAAAACATTTTCCAGGGTCTGGCGAGTGTCTGTGGGAAGCCAAGCTCCGCATCAAACAGCTCCAAGCACCCTTACGCTGGCTTACAAATTAACCCATTAAAATTCAGTTTTTAGAGGGGTTTTTAGTCCTGAGCAGCCCTGGTGAGGACCTTCTCCCCTGGCGCCCATTGCAGCTCTGCTTCTGCCTTTGTGCAACCAGAAAACTGCTTGAGGATTGCATACAATTCATTCATTCTCAATTAATGGCTGCAATTATCTACCCTTACATAAATAAGCAGCTGTAGCATGACACAGCCTTACAGTTCCCGTGCAAGGTGCCCTGACTTACAGTGCAGAAGAAGGAAATAATAAATGCTAATGAAAAACCTTTATCCAAGTAAGGAAAAGGTAAGACATTTGCCTTTTAGAAAGAGGATGACTCTAGGGGTAAGAAAACTCTTCCACACAACTGTTCCCAAGCATCACTGACTCATGTTTATAGGAGAAATTACTTTTCATGGGAAAATATCAAGCAACCACAGGGAGCTTTAAATTGTAGGTAAAGAAATATGGCAGAGACCCCACTGGTGCTGATATTAATTGTACACATCATTCTTTCTGTCCACATTTCCACTTGTCCAGGCTGATTGCTTCCCCAAATGCCTTTAAAAGTCTCTGCTGATATATTAATGGCAAGGAAAGGTACCCAGCAGATGATACCACCTCCAGAGATGCTCTGAAAGGGCAACAGGGAAAGCTCAAGCCAAGGAGAAGTCACAAGCCTGGTCAATGTGCTGTCCAAAATGGTCATTGCAGAGGGAATGATACAACTTCTAAAGGTTTCAAGCACCAGAAGGTGCTTTTTTCCTCTAACACATGGCAGCAAGAGTGTGCAATGATCCTGGTTCAGAGAAGGGAATGGAGCTGGTGAGGGGCTGGAGCACAAGTGTGATGGAGCGGCTGAGGGACCTGGGGGTTCAGCTGGAGAACAGGAGCTGAGGGGAGACCTTCTGATCTCTGAACTGCCTGAAAGGAGCTTGGAGCCAGGGGGGGTCGGGCTCTGCTCCCCAGAAACAAGCGCCAGGAGCAGAGGAAACGGCCTCAAGTTGCGCCAGGGGAGGTTGAGGTTGGATCTGGGAACAATTTCTTCCCCAAAGGGCTGTGGGGCATTGGAACAGGCTGCCCAGGGCAGTGCTGGAGTCACCAGCCCTGGAGGGCTGGACAGGCGGACATGAGGTTCTCAGGACATGGGTCAATGCCAGGGGTAGGGAAATGGTTGGACTTGGTGATCGTGAGGGTCTTTTCCAACCAAAATGATTCTGTGGTTCCCCCACAAACTCTTGCCAAGCCCCCCCGACCCCTGTTATGGCGCGGGGACACAGGGGACAGCAGGGCAGCCAGGGGACATGGAGGGGCTGTGGTATGGTGAGACCATCACCATGCTGGTTAGTCCAGGTCTGTATGGGCTCTGTTGTGTAAGCCAGCCGGATACCCGAAGATTCACTCCCAAACTGCAACAGATAAAAATACCCAGGGGATACGTGTTGCTCTGACTAAAGCTCTGCTAAAATAGAAGACCGCACAAATCCCTTTTTAGCTGCTCCTCCCGAGCCTCCTGCCTCTTCTCCTGCTGGGCTCCTACCTGCAGATGGCGGGTGGGCTGATGTCTCACAGCCCTCACCACCCCGTCTCGTCACGTACCCGGTCCCTGCATGCTACCTGTGTCCTGGCGGGTGCTTTTCTTGCTGGGCTGTGGTTTTGCACTCACTAGAGTGGGCATAAAGAAATGAAGTTTTAGGAGATATTTTTTGGAAGCTCCTTGGCTTGGGGCAAACTGTGGATGTGCCGTATCCCCGTGTGCTGGTTATGGTCCCCTGGCTCTGGTACAGAGCTACAATATTTGCATTGTAAAATCTTCTCTTTTAGGATGTTAAAATAAAATCCCAAGATCTTTCGACGCCTTTCTGTTTGAAATCCAGTCCTCCGGATGTGCTGATCTCGGATCTGGCTGTTAGAGAATTTCTACCACCCCTGCCCATAGAACCACAGAACGGTTTGGGTTGAAGGGCCCTTCCCAGCTCCCCCAGTGCCCCCCCTGCCATGACAGGGACATCTTCACCAGCTCAGGTTGCTCAGAGCCCCGTCCAGCCTGGCCTGGGATGTCTCCAGGGATGGTTCATCTACCACCTCTCTGGCCAACCTGGGCCAGGCTCTCACCACCCCCAGGGACAACAATTTCTTCCTCATGTCCAGCCTGAATCTCCCTCCTTTAATTTAAAACCATCATCCCTTGTCCTATCACAACAGGCCCTGCTTGAAAGTCTGTCCCCATCTTTCTTATTGGCCCCTTTTAAGTACAGAAAGGCCACAATAAGGTCTCACCGGAGCTTCTCTTCTCCAGCTGAACACCCCAACTCTCTCAGCCTGTCCTCCCAGCAGAGCTGTTCCAGCCCTTGGATCATCTTTGTGACCTCCTCTGGAGCTCATCAGTTGGAAGGAACAACCCAGACTTCCAAAAGCAGATCTTCCCACCAGCTAGCCATGCTCTGCACCACTTCCCATTAGCTCTGCCTTGCCTCAAGGCTTCTCCCTTAGTTGGCACTGGCAAAACCTGGTACCAGCCCAGGGCTGGAGGAGCATCTGGAGGAGGTTTCCTGAGTGGACAGATGGACAGATGCCCCTAAGCAGAGGTAGGCTGTCACCTGAACATCTGACAGCACTGCCAGGTGTCTGCTGCATTGTCCATCCCTGGGCACACGCCTGTTTCTCACCCATGTTGTGTGAACCTGCTCTATTGCTTCTAGCAGGTAAAAGACTGGCCAGTGAGCCCTATGTCATATATATTGCCCTGCTGTGAAAGCATTCTCTTCAGCCCTGAGCTGGACACAAGGAACAAGCGCCAGGAGCAGAGGAAACAGCCTCAAGTTGCGCCAGGGGAGGTTGAGGTTGAATGTGGGGAACAATTTCTTCCCCAAAGGGCTGTGGGGCATTGGAACAGGCTGCCCAGGGCAGTGCTGGAGTCACCAGCCCTGGAGGGTTGGACAGACGGACATGAGGTTCTCAGGGGCATGGGATAGTGGTGCACTTGGCAGTGCTGGGTTAACAGTAGGAGTTAATGATATTAAAGCTCTTTTCCAAGCAAAATGATTGTACGATTCTACGGGGGCACACAGCCACAGCAACACGTGGCTCCCCAGGGCTGCACACGGGTGGGCTCGGAGCAAAGTTGCTTCCCAAGGCTGCAGCAAGGCCCTGCAGAGCCCCGGGGTGGCTGGAAAACCAACCCGAGCATCAGCAGAGCCCCAGTGACACCCACCTGATGGCTCAGATGCTTCAGCTGCCAAATGGACCCTGCACCGCTTCCTTGTGGGCAATACAAGCCAGCACTGGAGAAGAACCTTCCAGAAGGACGGAGGAAAACCACGCAGCGACTGTGACCCTTTTCCTTTTTAATGAGCCTCATCAGGGAGTCACCGCGAGAAGGACAAGCTGGGAAGGGACAACGCGGCTCTGCCACCCCACCAGATGGGGGACGGGTCTGTGTTGTCACCCAGCTCTGCCACCAGGTGACAAAGGGGGTGAACCACCTTGGGAGGCAGCTTGGCCATGCAGGACGCACGGGAAAGAGATTATTAATCCTTCTATATCCCACAATAAGTCGATGTCACCCTGTCCTTTCGCGCGCTTCCGCTGACAACAACACAGCACACACACACCGTTAACGGGTTATTAGAATTCACTGGGAGCTGCCACTGCAGGCTGCTAAAATAGAGGCTGCTCTTGGTGCTACGCCAAATAATTTGAGTTTTTAATTTTGGTGATCATGTAAACAAACTGTCAGACGTCCAGATGCAGGCGTGGAGAAATATCGATGGACTGTAACAGTGGCAGGGCTGGGCATGTATTCATTTATTAATCTGACTGTTGTGCATAAATTAAATGGCAGTGTTAGAAGTATATTCCCCAGGCCCTTGTTCTGCTATATTAAGATGTGATGATTTTGCATCTCTGTCTGTCCAACCCTCCAGGGCTGGTGACTCCAGCACTGCCCTGGGCAGCCTGTTCCAATGCCCCACAGCCCTTTGGGGAAGAAATTGTTCCCCAGATCCAACCTCAACCTCCCCTGGCGCAACTTGAGGCCCCTGGGCATCCATAGGCTCCTGCAGATCCAGCAATGGGGACACAGCCTCTTGTCTCCAAGTTGCTCTTGCCCAGTGTTAAAAACAGGCTCAGGCTGCTCCAAATCCTGTGTAAAACACTAAAATCTCCCAGGCACCACTTTTCAGGGGCTGGCCCTGCTTTCCTCCACCCGAGCCCTGGTGCTGCTTTCGCAGGAGTGAGCCCTGGCTCGGCACCAGTTCTGCAGGGACACGGTCCCTTGCAGCACAAAGGATGGAGATGAAATAAATCGCCTGTCTCCTCCGGCACCGCAGGGTTTGTGAAGCTCCCGCTGGCTGCCAGCTGGCCGTGCATGAAGTTTCTGCTCTGCCCGCTGGCCTCCGGCCACGGGGACACAAGGGGACTCCCCAGCAGGCTGGGGAGAAGGTGAGGGAACCCAGAGCTGGGATGGGAACCCGGCTGTGCCAGCACCCAGCTCCCTGCAGCATTTCTGGGAGCAGGGATGGGCTCTGGGAGGGAAAGGGGCTTGGCCATAAGGGCTCTGCAAGGAAGACAGGGGACCAGCTTACCCTGGGGACACAAGGACGGCTGCAGGGCTTGGAGCAGAGACCAACCTCCCCCCCGGCAGCAGGGACCTGTGGAGCTGGCAGTGGCTTGTGGACCATGATGCTCAGTAGCCACTAAGAAGCCCGTCTTTCAAATCCCTTCTTGGACTCGTTTATGTGTTTGGCCCCAGCTACACCCTGAAGCCATTTAATCATAGAATTGTTTAGGTTGGAAAAGATCTTTAAGATAATCAACCATTAACCCACCACTGCCAAGTCCACCACTAAACCATGTCCCTGAGAACCTCATGTCCGTCTGTCCAGCCCTCCAGGGCTGGTGACTCCAGCACTGCCCTGGGCAGCCTGTTCCAATGCCCCACAGCCCTTTGGGGAAGAAATTGTTCCCCAGATCCAACCTCACCCTCCCCTGGTGCAACTTGAGGCCGTTTCCTCTGCTCCTGGCGCTTGTTCCTGGGGAGCAGAGCCCAACCCCCCTGGCTCCAAGCTCCTTTCAGGCAGTTCAGAGATCAGAAGGTCTCCCCTCAGCTCCTGTTCTCCAGCTGAACCCCCCAGGTCCCTCAGTCGCTCCATCACACTTGTGCTCCAGCCCCTCACCAGCTCCGTTCCCTTCTCTTAACTCGCTCCAGCACCTCAAGGCCTTTCTTGGTGTGAGGGGCCCAAAACTGTCCCCAGGATTTGAGGTTTGGCCTCCCCAGTGCCCAGCACAGGGACGGTCACTGCCCTGGGCCTGCTGGTAGCAGCCATGAGCATCATGTGAAGTCCCTTTGCCAGCCCGGTTCAACGTGTGTCCAGAGCATTTCAGGACGCAAACAAGTGCTCCCATAGGGACAGTGTGCCTGCACAAGCATCACACTACATAAATACAGAATTAAGACTTGCCAAAGCAGAGCAACACCTCTGTGAGTGTATTTTAGCTCAACATGTTGTCCCCATTGGCAGAAGGCAGCAGCCAGGGAGCAGAGGCTTGGTGCAGCCCCTGCTCGTGTCCTTCATCAGCTTCATCACTGATCACAACAAATTCTCACTAGAAAGAAACGAGGTATAGATGCAAACCAAGATTTCTCAGTCATTTAAACTGATACCTTTCACAGATTATTCAAATCACTAATTTACATTAGTTTTATTTCATCTGTCCCCAGTCCAACCAGGTATCTTGGTCTCAAATGGTGGTTTGCCTTCCTTTGCCAGCTGTGCAGCTTTGTTTGACCCAGCAGCACTAAGCCCTGGATCCTGGCGCCTGCTGAAAGGATTTTGGTCACAGCCAACCTGACAAGTAACCTCAGAGTTGCAGCTTTATTTTTCTTTTCACTTGGGCTTTTGTTTTTGTGCTGGGAGTTTTTTATAGCATGACATTTTCCTATATGACTAAAGAAACTTCAAAACAAAACGGGGAGGAGATGGCACAGGCAGTGACTCGCTGTTGATCGCACCGTGGTGACAAAGCCCTGCTCAAGCCCCAGCTTGAATTGTGGGTTTTTGCAGACCACCCCAAAATCGCTGTCACCTCTTTTCCATTGATGGTACCAGGGCAGGCCACATCTCCAAAGCCAGCAGGTTTGTGGAGACCACAGGGAGGACACACTGTGCCCAGGAGTGTCACCGCAGCTGAGACATGCCCCTGGAAAGCCCTCTGGCCACCACACAAATCACTTTACAGCCTCTCACCTGCCTATTTTTTGGAGCAGAACTGTGAGTATTTGGAGCCATGTGGCCACCTCAACCTCGCACACGCTCTCCTGAGCAGGGAAATGCCCCTGCACGGCTCCTTGCTGCAGAGAAACACAAATGGGTCCATCAGCCAGAGCTGCTGCTTGTCTTCAAACGCACAAGGACAATCAGCATAATGACTTCATTTACAGTGGAAATCCAATTACTGCAGGGAAGCATTTCATTAGGGTGGATTTTCTCTGCGGTTGCCACACATGGGGAGCTCTTCTGCCGAACAACCATTTCGCTGATGCTGGTGCCAGCACAGGGGACCAGATCCACGCGCCCGGGTGTGCGTGCTGGTGACAAGGTGTGCAAAGCGGGATGTCACACCGGAGCCGTGGCCCTGGGCTCTGCTCTGCTGTGGTTCGTGCTGTTCCTGCAGCTGTGTCCCAGCTGTCTCGTTCCCACTTCTCCCTCCTGTGTTCCCCATCCACAATCCAGCCCGCGCTGCCCAATTCAAACCCGGGCTCGCAGGGTGACTTTGTCCCCATGCCAGCCCCTGGTATGGTGGGAAAGATGAGAACAAGTCCCATGGGAAGCACAGCAGCTCTTCCCAGAAGCCCTTGGAACCACGTCTCCACCAGCCTGGGAACATGGTTCACCCGTCCTCAGCAGCAGCCCCACGGGAGGGGACACTGACACGTCACCAGCGGTGCCCGTCCTTTCTTTCCCAGCTCCTTTCCCAGCCCCTGTGCTGGTTAAAGCAAGCCTGGCCTGCCCTCCCCGCAGCGAACATGTGCTGGTTTGGTTCTCTAGTAAAACAGCCTTAAACTGTTCCCCTTGTTGTGCACATTATCTGCTGAGAGTTTGCTCTGAGAGGGAAGGGAAGGCGGTTATGATAGATTTTGTTAAAGAGCAGAGTTCACCTTCCTGGCAATGACAGATTGCCTCCCTGCTATCGCTGCATTGCATTATGTTACCAAGAAAATTAAACAGTTTCTGTTGGGGAGTATTTTATCGTCCATTTATTTCTTGTTTGAAGGTTCAGTTTTGATTCTAACGGCGTGCAGCAGGCTGGGCTGTTATCAACATGGGAGAAAGGCACGAATAAATGAAAATGAGGGGCAAGACTGGGTGCTAGGGAAGACTGCTTGTTTATGGGCCCATTTTATCAAAATCCCTCTTGTCTCTTTGGTCTCTGGTTTAGATGCTTTGGTAGAAACCCCTGGGTCCCACTTTTCCCGTGTTTGATATTCAGTTTCTCACCCATCACCAGCACCTTCTCCTCTTGCGGGGTGTGGGAACCACACTGTGCAGAAACACGCTGATTTATTGCATATAACGAGATGTCCCCACGCTTTTCCTTTGAATGGCAACCAAATACCCTGGCACTTCTCAAACTAATTCTGCAGCAGAGCTGGGATTGTACAGCAGCCTTCTCAGCTTCTCGGGCTGCTCATCTCCGTGTTGGGGCTGCTGGTTTGTGTCTGTGGGTATCAGAGACCCACACGTTGCTTCCCGGCCCGTCACGCATTAGGATAACAAGAAAATGACTCCGGTAGCGCTCTCCAGGCATGCTCAAGGAGATGTTTAAGCGTGATAATCACCACCTCCCTGTTGGGTTTCCGATTCACCTTGCGACATTTAGTTTTATGCAGCATATTCTGGCTGAAGAAAGCATTTGTGATGATTACAGTGTGCCCATTTATTTTCCTGGGTTCAGCAGGTTGAGCTCTACTAGAGGAGTGTGCTTTGCTCTGGGAGACTTTTTTCTGGCCCAGTGTTACCTTTGCTACCTGCAGGTAAATGGGTACGTGCTGGAGAGGACTCCTAGGAGAGCAGCTTCTCTAACAAGCACGGCTTCTGGGTTGCTTTCTCAATGGCATTTTAAGGCAGAGGCAGGCAGGGATCTGTGGGTGAAGGAACATTTTGCATCAGCCTACACAGCAGTTACAGCACCCTCGGTAAGTAGCGTGTGGGCAAGTCGTACAGGGCTCTTCACAGCAGAAATGCGGATATATGTGCCAGAGAGAACACCCTCTGAGGGACAGAGGGCAGAGCTCTTGTTCCAGAATCATGGACTCAATTATTCCCTGAAAGCATATAGAAATCACTCTGTTTTTTATTGCAAAGGGATAAATAAATCTGTATTTTGTCAGTGCAAATAGGTTTCCATTTGAATTTACAGAGGGCATGAAGGATCAGCCAGCTCTTGCTCTGCAGGCAGCTCAGTGTAACCCCTCGGGCCATGAGCAACAGCAGAGAGTGGTGGAGGAAAGTACAACGTGACAAAAACCCCTGTCCTGTGAGTGACACAGCACATCCATCCTCATCACAGCCTGCCCGTCACCACTCCCCATGGCCTGGCTGTGCGGTACCTGGTGATTGTGTTAGGAGCCCTGCTTCTGCGACTGCAATTCTCAAAGTGAAACTTGGTTATAGAAATAGTGTGAGAAGTTTCTAGAAAAGCTTACGAGATGTCCGTTAGAATGCGTGTGGCAAATGCACGCCCACTGTATAAAGGCACTAGCAACAGGCGAAAATACGACTATAACACATTTCCACAACCAACAGTGTGCAGCATGAATACACTGCTACCACCGCGTCCCTTGCTGCCACTTACGGCTGCTCCATGGCCCAACACGGGATTCCATGGTGCCAGCAGAGCAGGGAGAGATTCATCCTGCTGTGATCAACTCAGAGAAGGTCTTTGTTGACCAGGTTGCGATTGCAGACTGACTCTGTATGCTAAATCTGGGCTTTTTGTGGCCAGGAAAAGAAAACGTAAATAATAAAGTCCAGAGCGGGATCCAAACTCTTCCAATCTCAGGGAGTTTGAATCTCAGACTTTATGTTGGGCTCCATGCAAGTTCCTGTCATCTTAATCCCAGCTTGGGAAAGCAAATACCCATCAGCACCAGCCAGCAACAGGGTACTCACAGCACGACTGTCCGGGGAGGGAAGTGGAGGAGAGGTGCTAAATACAACATTGTGATGTGCTGTTCATATTCTTGTGAGCCTGATTCAGAGCCCACCAGTGTCCATAAGAAGATATTTGGCTGGATAACGCTGGTTCCTTCTGGAAGAACGGTTTTCATTCTGTTACCATACTACCACTGTGTTTCTCTTTTTGCTGGAAAATAGAAAATTCATAAGGAGAAATGTTCCCCTGTGCTCAAAGACGACGGCTTTGGAAGTGCTGTCTCCCTTGCTAGCCTCGCCGGGGTCGGGAGTCTTGTTCTCTGCCTCGTTAGATGATCTTGCTGCTATTTCTGTGCCGCTCTGCTCGATCCTTTGATGCTCAGCACTCCATTTGAGATGTCTTGTTTAAAGAAAAAATACCAACTTGATTTAAAACTCTTCTTCCAATTACATTGCAGTGGGCTTTCTGCCAGCAGCCAGCCAGCCTGGCTCCTTCTGAAGGCAGACAAGCGTCCCGCTTTCAAGGTGCTACAGCGCGGTTTGTGGTGTTGTCTGGCACAGTGGGGTTTGATCTCAGCAGCAAGGACATGACTCAGAAGAGGTTGGCCCCGATACCCTCACAGGGCAGCCTGAAGTGAATGAAAAAGGGATGTAAAGAAAAGGAGGAGTGGCGTGATGCCCCCCGAAGAAAAGCTTGGTGTCTGGGGATATGCAGAAAATCAGACTGTATCTCCCCTTGTCCCCATGGCCCTTCTGACTTCAATATCCAGGAAGATAATAAAATCTAATCCAACATAATCTTCTAGAGTGTCATGAACTGCATTTCACCAACATTATCTGATAGCTGGGAAGTGCTGGCCTGTTACAGATTGTGTTGCCTATCTGAAAGGATTATTTTTGGCTTCAAAAGCAACATTACTTCCCCACCAGCCCCCCAGGAAAACTCTTCCAGCCTCAGAGACCGCACTGAAAATGCAGGTTGGATCTTTAAAGCCTGCGCAAGGCTGGGACTGGTCTGCTCGGCTTGAGAATGGCAAGAGATCCACATGCAGCACTGACCACAATTAACTCTTTCTGGTTCTTGTTGTCTGGCTCCAGCTTCTCGTGTTATGAAGGTTTCATTTTAGAGACAGAAACTGGACCCAAATGGGAATGTATGTGACATACGAGTTAATTATGGCCTATTTTTGTCTTGTCTGAACGAGCCCTGTGCATGTAGTCAGTACAAGAATACCTGCACAGACCTTCCTCTTGCAAAAGTGGCATTTTACAAGAAAATGGTTTTAATATCCTTTTCTCTTGTATGTCTTCAGACACCCTTAGGCAGACTCCTGTGCTGGCCTCAGGGCAACAGGTTTCTTGTCACTAAAATACTGCAAATGGGTTTCAATCAGCACAACATTCCCTGTCTCCTGGAACCAACAGCTCTCACATTGGTGCAAAATGATGGAAAACCAGCAGGTCTGTAGGGATTTACATCCACATCATCCTGGAGTAAATAAATAATTGGAGATGAAGAGAATGTAATTTTGTCCCTGGCTTGAGTGTGCAAGACAGTACTCACCCCCTTTTACACACGCATGCTTTGCTCTACACTCTAAGCTCCGGTTTGTGCATCTTTTGCAGCAAAATGCTATCAGCAGAGGCAGTAGCAACACTTATATTTCTGGCTGCCCAACATTTCCCATGGCAAGCCCCTGCTTTCAGTCTCTCCTAAGCTGAAATCTCTCCTGCTGATGTATTCCAGGCCACCTAGCTGCCTTGCAACAAATATTCCGGAAGGTTTCTGCTAGAATGGGTCCAGCAGTCTGAGGCTGAAGCTGGGGAAAACAGGAGGCTTGCCTCATGCACCGCTGATTCTCACCCACGTTTCTCTGAGGTTGTCTCATTCTTCCCCAGTTTCGATCAGGAACTGGAAATTTGGGAGTTGAGCCACCCTTGCCTTCTGCTAGTCCTGCCAAAGCTTGGCAAACCGTGGCTGCACGATGCTCCTCTGAAAACAGGTACGGTGGGGGAAGATGCAGGATCTAATCTAGCAGCTGTTGTGGCACGGCACAGTCTGAAAATGAACTGGCTTCTATGCTGAACGCAGCTTTCCTCGCTGCACCTCCGACAGAGGAGAGAAATCCTATTTGTTTGTGAAGAACTGAAACAACAGCCCTTGAGGAAATGAGTAATCCCAGATCCAGCGCAGGGGAAGGAGGTCAGGAGTACACAGGGGAGGGGGCTGAGGGGAGGCTGGTTGTTAAATACATGAATACTGAATTCCCTTGGCAGGGGAATTCTTCCTGTATACAGAGTCAGGCAGAGGTCTGGAGGAAAATGAGGATGTTGCCTTCTTATTTGTTAATTCTTAGAGGCATGCTCACAACAAAACCCTGCTCCGAGAAATGCTGCACTAACGCTGGGCAAAACCTTGCGCCAGAAAGCCCATGAATGCAGGTGACGGGAGCACGAAGGCAACGGCAGCCAGAGCGAAGAGCAATGCTGTTAATGTGGTGGCAGCTGGGAACAGTGACAGCCTCTGGACATCTCGGATGCAAAGGGGAGAAAGACAAATGGAAACGGCTGGAGTGGGAAAAACGCTAATCATTTTAAAGATGTGATAGGCTGTGCTGTGAGGGGAGAGCCAGAGGATGGCAAGATGCTCTGGAGAGAGCTGAGCGCAGGTGAGAGAGAAATCAAGAGGTGGGAATAGGGTCAGGTTGTTGGAGGAGGGTTTGCACAGAGAGGAGAGCAGAGGGACAGCTGCTGGCACTCAGTCAGTTTATCAGCTGCTCTTCCCCAAAGTGTCAAATGTGGAACTAGAAGAAATGCAGGTTTGAGGAGCCCTGGGTGTTAGAAAAGACAGCAGAGGGGTTTGCACTGGAGAAACAGCACCTCAGCTCGCCCACAAGTGCGCCCTGGTCTGCTGGAGCTCTCTGGGCTCCACTGACACAACAAGAGCTTTGACACTTCTCCCAACACATGTGTCTCGATCCCAAACCAAATCTGCACCCTGAGATGTCCCCAGACCAAAAAGGCAGAGCAGAAGAAGATGAAGTTCACCAGGGCTGCAAGGTGGCCTTGCAAGAGGAGAGAGGGACGAATCCTCAAGGGAGCAGAATCTGCTTGACACGGCATTCAACACCGAAAAAGAGATAAAAACTATTTCAAAATAGTGCACAAAAGAGTTAAAGAAAATGAATAAACATGTGAGACAATATTAATTGTCTGAAACACAATCTGTTTGACTTTTGGTTTATAAGGACCTCTCCACTTTAGTTCCCATGGCAACTATTGCGCAAAAGCACACTTTTTCTAATCATCTCCACAGACTTTAAAGCAATTTTGTAATCCAATCAAATGTAAAGAAGAGAATTTGTTTTTGCGTTGAGAAAACTGCTACCTAATGAGCAAAGAGTGACTGGGAGACGCCAGATTTCCAATCATGACCCTAGCGAGACACTTAATTACTGAATAATTAGCAGTTACTGGAGTTTCTTAGCAGGAAAGGCTGATGGATAGGGGTTGTGAGAAGAGCTGTTGTTAATTCTGAAGTCTCCCAAGTAGTTGTGCAAAGCGCGAAGCAGCAAACCTTGCTGCACAGAGAGTTTTCCACCAGCTGACGCAAAATGCAGTGGAGCATGGATTGTGTAACGGCAGAAGCAGAGACTGTGAAGCTCTTTGCCCATGCTGAAGCTCTCAAGAACCTGAACCCCAAACACAAGGGACTTCTGGACCCTGTGAGACCGCGCTGAGGCAGCTCAGGCACCAGGGAGCAGAAAGAGTGGGCTGTTGGATGGGAATGTGCTTCAAATGGGGCTTCTTGGAGCACAGTCCCATGTGGTGGAGGGTTCTGCTAATCCTCCCCAGCTGTGGACAGTGTGAAAGCCAAGTTCACAGGCAACAAGCCCCGTCTGGCTTCTGGGAAGTCAGTAGTACCCTCTGTGGGTTTCAGTTGGGATGGGTAGGGTTGAATTATTTCCCCCAATACAGAGGGTTTTTCTGCGGGAGGAAGCATTGATGCATGGATTGTCTTCCTGGAATGAAATCCAGAGCTACAGAAGAGTAATTAGCTCTTGACTTTAATTGTTCTAATACTGAAGCCTAGAAAACTGTTCTGAGTGGAATTCTAAATGCCAACTTTCCCAAAACGCCAAAGCCAGAAAACAGCCGAATAAATCCGCCAGGATCAGTTTTACTTCCTACAGCAGCACAAAACACAACCCTAGGCCTGTGCGGGACATTCAGGGTCAGCCCGATTTCACCTTGGGCTTTAGGACGATGACTTCACATCTCCCGCCTCATATGATTACCCGCAGGAAAGCTCTCTGCATAATCTCTTGGCATTTCATAAATTCAGGCTCTGGAAATGAGGTCAGGGCTCTGCTGTTGTACCTCATCCAGGGACTGCGGAGCTTGGGTCGTCTTTGGAGATAATTACCTGGCCGGTCCTCTGCCGTCTCCAAGTGGTCCTTCAAAAGGTCGGCCCTGGGCAGGCAGCCGCTGTGCTCCTGCTGGTCTGGTGTTCAGCTCATCGGCAGGACGTGGAAGGGCACTTAAAAAAAAGAGGGAGACAATACATAAAAATAGAGCTGGCTCAATCTGTTCACATTTCAAACAGGGATGAATTAACATCCAGAAAAAAAAAAAAAAGGAAAAGGGTGGGTGAATTTGTGTGGATTTCTTAAATGTTTTTGACTGCTTACAGAACTGGCTGCATTTGTCTCCTTCTGTGCAGACATTCCAACCCGCCTGGACACCTTCCTGTGTAACCTCATCTGGGTGTTCCTGCTCCATGGGGGGATTGCACTGCATGAGCTTTCCAGGGCCCTTCAACCCCTGACATTCTATGATTTGGAAAATTTTATCATCTCCGTGGCTTTAACTTTGGGAAAATGTTGAGGCATTCAAGCATTTTGGTCTTTTTTTTAATCAGCTCAAAAGAAGACCCAAAGGAAGCAGCTTTTCTACTCCCACTCCTCCCTGTGGGATGTGACTTTCCGAGGCACAGATGTCATCGAGAAAAAGACGATTTCTTGATTACACATGCATGTTTCACTTTATCATATTTTAACCTGTATCAAAACCAACCAGCTCTGTGGGCAGGAGAACATAGCGGACTCAGTGCCTCACAGCTGAACATTCCCTTGTCTGACAAGTGTTCTTGCTGACTGAAGCTTTTCCACTGGTTAAGACACTCGTAATTCCTTTTCCCTCCGTCAAACAATAATCCGGGCTTGTGCTTCGACCTCCTTCTGTACGTTGCTAGTGCTCACTCTCTCTAACTGGCCAACTCTTTTCATGAAACTTAAACTCGATGCTTTTGCCACCCTAATGTGTTTGTGTGTTGTGGGGAAGGACTGTAGGCTGGCCATAACATCCCCTTTATCTCAGCTCCTTAGGAAAACAACCTAAAAACACGAGTAACAGTATTACTGGACAAGGAAAATGCTCTCCACGTTAATACCTTGAAAGACGACAGGGTGTCCCTAGCAGGAGAGCCAGGTAATTTCTAACTGAAGAGGATTTTCTTCGGTCTCTTGCCGTATAGCAGGAGCCTCAACACTGCCACTGTGTGGCAGCGCTGAAAAAAACATTAAAAACATTTGCTATTCAGTGAAAAAATCGCTCACCAGTGCGGAGCTCATCCCCCCGGGCCAGAAAGGCCCTGCTGTGCACTGTGTGGGTGATTTTGCACCTTCTGACCTCCAACACAGGAACTTTGTCCCACCAGGGGAGCTGGAGTCTTGCAGAACCGCTTGGGACTTTATCGGAGGATGAGGCTGGTTATCGGCATTTGCCGAAAGGAAAGCCGTGGGCAGCCTGACAGCGATCCTCAGGGCTTGGGAGAGTTTTCACCATTGATCCTACTTTTGTGGAGGTGCAATTGGCGGCCAATACTGGCTGTAAAGTCAAGACAAGTTGTTCTTGTCACAAAACACAGCAGAAAAACCTCTTTTCTTCCTGCAAACACTATCACCGAATTTTAACACTAGCACAGCACCCCTGACAGGCAGGACCATGTGTTCTTCTCACTTCAGTGTGCGACGAGTTGTGGACAAACTCTGCAATAAGAGAGAATGTTAAGGACCTGTAGTAGAACTTATGTAACGTGTTGGCCTGCAGTTTAACTCTTGCCACCCACAGAGGGAAAGAACCTTGTCTAGAATCACAAAGATCACAGAATCACAGAATCGACTGGGTTGGAAAAGACCTCAGAGATCATTGAGTCCAACCCATGGTCCAACTCTAGTCCTTTTACTAGATCATGGCACTAAGTGCCATGTCCAATCTCAGTTTAAAAACCTCCAGGGATGGCGAGTCCAGCACCTCCCTGGGCAGCCATTCCAATGCCTGATTTTTAGATGCAGGACTAAGCAGAGGGAGCGGTGCCAGGATGGTCACACCACAGGTTGGTCAAGATCAGAGTCACAGGGCTCTGCAGCCTCATGCAGACACCTCAAGTTGGTCAAGATCAGACTCACAGGGCTCTGCAGCCTTGTAAATATAAAACTACCTGGCATTGCTTCCATGGAGGAGTACGATGCCCCTAATGAAGCATAAGGGGAAGAAGGGGATTGGGCTGTGGTGACTAACCAGTGATGAAACCAGTGCTGGCCACCCACCCTCCTCACATTGCTGAAAATAAGTCATAAAGCAATAAGTTTTTTTTTTGTGAATCTCATGTCACAAGAAGAGAGCAGGCACAGAAAAAGGGAAAAGGAGTAGTGTTAGGAGCTAATGTTCATTTCTTAAGGTCACTCAGAGCCACCTCATGTTTGTTTGATTATTAAATCTCTTCATTCTGCTGCAAACCTTGAAAGATGAGGCAGACATCTCTGCACGCAGCTTGGGAGGGCTGAGATGAATAGGCTGGAGGAAGAGCACATAAAAGATACAGCCGAGGCCTTCTTGTTCTCAAATGCCTCAAAATTGTACAAAGCAAAAAGACGATGTCCATGTAATAATAGCGGAGATAAAAAGTAATTCACAACAGTCATTACCCTTATAATAATTACTGGAACCAAGCAAAGGAGGTACGAAGTCATACTTTTCAGGGTCTTTCAAGCTGTTTCCTTAGGGTGCTTGATGTGCATTTGAAACTGTTGCTTATTAACAGGGAATGCCCACCAGCCCCTTTCCCCTTGAGCCTGGGAGCATTAAATAGCAAAGTCATTCCCCCCGTCTCACGCTTCCACATGTGGGTCCCAGCAGAGCTCTCCTCTGCCATCATCGAAAGGCTGTGTTGCAATCGCTCCTGTTGTTGCCTGCACGCTGTCACCTTTTTTCTCTTTTGTTAACCTGCACATGGATTAAATCAGATTCATCTTCCATGCAGTCATCTGTTTGGATGCAAAGAAGAAAGGAACATTTAATTATCCTCTTATTCAGCACATGTAAAAGGTGGGATCATGGTTCTAGCCACCTTCCCCAGGTGGTCAAAGCAAGGTCAAAGCAAATAATCACCCAACCTCTGCTCCACATGGTAATGCGACACATTTGTTTATGCACTTATTCTTCAAAGTATTTTAAATTACCAGGGTGAATATTGCTACCCTGAAGAGACAAAGACACTTCTTCGCATCTCGTCTCATTACCAAACAGGGGTATTCTTGGATTATCAATAACAAATTTGAAAAATTCAATTATGACTCAAATGGAACGGAGACGAGCAGGGAGAGTGCAGCAGGCAGTGATTTATCGCTGGACCCTGAAACAGTGAGTAACAAGCTTCATCAAATCCTTGGTAATGCCTTTGTGTTCTTCTACAAAAAGGAACATAGACATTGTACTATGGAAAAGTTGCCAACATTGAAAAAAACCCCAAACAAACGCTGTTTTATTCTTTTTTGTGTTCTGCTCTAATGGCTGCTGCAGGCCAACTCTCTCCACCTGCCAAGGCCTTAAATGATGGGATATGGAATTATGGCAAAGGCTTCTATGAAAGATGCAGGGAGAGGAACGATCCAAGGAAAGGTGAGAGCATCGCAGCTGCTGGAGAAAACTTTGTGTCAGAAACACTGTGCATATGGAAAAAAGAGGTTCCTTCCCTTGGGAAGCTGAAGGTGTTGATAGACTGCAGTGAAATGGTGTGGGATTAGTCTGCTCATTACCAGCAACCTTTTTCATGGCTTTTGCTTGAGAACTAAGCATTCAAGTGCTAAGTTACTTTCTGCCGTCAGTAACTAAAGATGTGGGAGAGGGCAGCAGGGCTTGGAGTGGGGGAAATCTGTTCTCCCTGTGGTCATGGACAGCACTTTTCTCACCTCACGAAGCCACGACCTATCCTGAGTGCCCAGAGCTCTCGCCCATTCCTCGGCCAGGACACAAGGCACAGGAGATTAACACAGCTATAGCATTTGCTGTGACTGGTTATAGAATCACAGCATCATTTCACTCGGAAGAGACGCTCAGGACCATCAAGTCCAACCATAACCTAACCTAACTCCAGCACTAAACCGCTAGCAGACCAGGAGCCATGTAAGCCAAACCATGATCAAAATACCCAAAATTCTGCCGTTGCCACCAGTCTCGTAGCCAGGTATTAATCTGCTGGGTCTTCCTGTATCTTTCCTCATCATACCCAGCAACTGTGGGGATAGAGGAGAACACTACTTGTGCTCCTGATCCCTTGACCAGTTGTCCCAAGGTCCTGAAGTCTCTCTTGATCAACTTTAGCTTTCCCTTTTCATTTTCATCACTGCCTACCTGAAAAATTATTAGTGGGTAGTAGCCTGAGGGCCTGACCAGGGCAGGAAGTTTCCTTTTCACATCTTTAACCCTGGCCCCAGGTGGCAACAGACTTCCCTAAGAAGTGGCTCTGGCCTGCATATAGGGCCTTCTGTTCCCTTGAGAAGGGAGTCTCCTACAACTACAATCCGCCTGTTTTAACTTGTGGGAGTTGTCTTGATGGAGGGTGCAGAGTCACTTATCCTCTGCTGTACCTCCAACTTAGTGGAACTGCCGTCCTCAATGTTGTTTGGTTCTGCTTGCAAAGCTGTTTTGCAAGGGAACCTGGGAGGGTGGGCTGGTCACATTAGGGACCCTCCTCCTTTTGCACCAGGCAGGAACTTGCTGCCATTTCCCCCTGTTCCTGAAGTTGCTTCATTGCACATGCTGAGCCTCATGCCTGTTTGCCAGAGGCTCCTGGGAAGGTGGGGTGGGTAGGGGGGTGTTTCTCCTGCCACCCCGAGTGTGGACTTGCTTCTCTTCATCCCTTGCTGCTGACCTGCCTTCCTCAGTCAGGCAAGCGGAGGAGACAGGAATCCCTTGATCTCCGTTTCTTGCTGCCCACGGGCGGCCAGAGCTTGATCCCACCAGTTGATTTCCTTCTCCAGATCCCTGCTCCTTCTCAGCCTTTCCACCTCCAATCGCAGCTCTACGACCAGGCTGAGCAGATCATCCGCCTGCTCACACCTCGCACAACTGCTTTCTGTATTACCGCTCCATACCCATGAAACGGTCTGACATCACAGAATCACAGAATCACAGAATCGACTGGGTTGGAAAAGACCTCAGAGATCATCAAGTCCAACCCTTGGTCCAACTCTAGTCCGTTTACTAGATCATGGCACTAAGTGCCATGTCCAATCTCAGTTTAAAAACCTCCAGGGACGGCGAGTCCAGCGCCTCCCTGGGCAGCCATTCCAATGCCTGATCACTCTCTCTGTAAAGAATTGCTTTCTAATATCCAGCCTAAATTTCCCCTGGTAGAGTTTAAGCCCATGCCCCCTTGTCCTATTGCTGATGCCTGGGAGAAGAGACCAATCCCCACCTGGCTAGAACTGCCCTTCAGGTAGTTATAGAGAGTGATGAGGTCACCTCTAAGCCTCCTCTTCTCTAGACTAAACAACCCCAGCTCCCTCAGCCTCTCCCCATAGGTCTTATGTTCAAGTCCCTTCCCCAGTCTTGTTGCTCTTCTCTGGACCCACTCCAGCACTTCAATGTCTTTCCTGAACTGAGGGGCCCAGAACTGAACACAACACTCCAGGTGTGGCCTCCCCAATGCAGAGCACAGGGGAAGGATCACTGCCCTTGTCCTGCTGACCACGCTGTTTTTGATACAGGACAGGACACCATTGGCCTTCTTGGCCACCTGGGCACACTGTTGGCTCATATTGAGCTTCCTGTCAATTAGTACCCCCAGGTCCCTTTCTGCCTGACTGCTCTCCAGCCACTCTGCACCCAGCCTGGAGCGCTGCAGGGGGTTGTTGTGACCAAAGTGCAGCACCCGGCATTTGGCCTTGTTGAACTGAATCCCATTGGAATCAGCCCATTTTTCCAGTCTATCCAGATCCCTCTGCAGAGCCCTCCTGCCTTCCAGCAGGTCCACACTCCCTCCCAACTTGGTGTCATCAGCAAATTTGCTGATGATGGTCTCAATCCCCTCATCTAAATCATCAATAAAGATGTTAAACAGGACTGGACCCAACCCTGACCCCTGGGGACACCACTAGTGCCTGGCCGCCAGCTGGATGCAGCCCCATTCACCAGCACTCTCTGGGCCCGGCCCGCCAGCCAGTTCTTAACCCAGCGTAGAGTACACTTGTTCAAGCCATGGGCTACCAGCTTTTGCAAGAGTATATTATGGGAGACAGTGTCAAAGGCCTTGCTGAAGTCCAGATAGACCACATCCACAGCTTTCCCCTCATCCATCAGGTGAGTCACCTGATCATAAAAGGAGATCAGGTTGGTCAGACAGGACCTGCCCCTCCTAAACCCATGCTGGCTGGGTCTGATCGCTTGTCCATCCTGAAGGTGCTGTGTGATTCCATTCAGGATGATCTGCTCCATAACCCTGCCAGGCACCGAGGTCAGGCTGACAGGCCTGTAGTCGCCAGGGTCAGCTCTGCAGCCCTTTTTGTGGACTGGGGTAACATTGGCCAATTTCCAATCATATGGGACCTCCCCAGTGAGCCAGGACTGTTGGAAGATGATGGAGAGCGGCTTGGCAAGTTCTTCTGCTAGCTCCCTCATCACCCTAGGGTGGATCCCATCTGGTCCCATAGACTTGTGAGGATCCAGATGGCTCAGTAAATCACCAACTATTTCCTCCTGGAATACAAGGGGCCTATTTGGCTTTCTATCTCTGCCAACCATCTCCAGACATGAGTTGTCCTGAGGGCCACCTGTCTTACTGGTAAAAACTGAGGCAAAGTAGGTATTAAGTACCTCAGCTTTCTCCTCATCTTTGTTAACTATATTTCCTTCAGAGTCCAACAGAGAATGGAGGTTTTCCTTGCCCCTCCTTTTGTTATTAACATATTTGAAGAAGGACTTTTTATTATCCCTGACAGAATTGGCCAAGTTAACTTCAAATTGCACTTTTGTTTCCCTGATCTTTTTTCTGCATGATCTAGCTATTTCCATAAATTCTTCATAAGTAGCCAGCCCTTTTTTCCACAGTCGGTAAAGTCTCTTTTTATTTCTGATTTCATTCAAAATCTCCCTGTTTAGCCAAGCCGGTTGTCTTCCCCGCCGGCTGGCCTTTCGGCACACTGGTATAGCCTGTTCCTGTGCACTCAAAACCACCTGCTTGAAGCATGTCCAACCCTCCTGGGCCCCCTTGTTTTTAAGCATTGTTTCCCAGGGTATGCTCTGAACTAGACTTCTGAATAGGCAAAAATCTGCCCTCCGGAAGTCCAGCGTAGAAGTTTTGTTAATGGTTCTCCCTGCATCTCTGAGTATTGAAAATTCTATTATTTCATGGTCGCTATGCCCCAGGCGGCCTCCAACCACTACATCTCCCACCAGCCCTTCTCTGTTTGTAAACAGTAGGTCTAGTGGGGTCTTGCCCCTGGTGGGCTCATTTACCAGCTGATTAAGGAAATTGTCCTCTATACACTCTAGGAACTTCCTAGACTGCCTCTTCTGTGCAGTATTGAGCTCCCAGCAGATATCCGGCAGGTTAAAGTCACCCACAAGAACAAGGGCCGTCGATTTTGAGACATCTGCCAGCTGCTTGTAGAATAATTCATCTCCTTCATCGTCCTGGTTGGGTGGTCTGTAACAGACACCCACGAGGATGTCAGCCTTGTTGGACTTCCCCCTGATTCTGGTCCACAGGCACTCAACCTTGTCACTGCTGACCTCAAGTTTAACAGAGTCGAGTGACTCTCTAACATATAAAGCCACCCCTCCACCTCTCCTACCCTGCCTATCTTTTCTGAAGAGCTTGTAGCCACACATAGCAGCACTCCAGTCATATGAGTCATCCCACCATGTTTCTGTGATGGCAACTATGTCATAGCTTTCCTGCTGCACGATGGCTTCCAGCTCCTCTTGTTTGTTGCCCATACTGCGTGCATTAGTGTACATGCACTTCAAGTGGGCTGCTGATTTCCCTCTTAATTCGGGCTTTCCATCCGTAGGCTGATTTTTGGAGAGCCCAGTTTCAATCCCTTCCCCCTTCAAACCTAGTTTAAAGCCCTCCTGATCAGCCCTGCCAACTTATGGGCTATAGTCCTCTTGCTCTCCCTAGAAGGATGAAGCCCATCTGATTTGAGGAGACTGGGTACCACGGAGCTTGGCCCATGGTCAAAAAACCCAAAATTTTGACGGTGACACCAATCCTTAAGCCACCTGTTGATGAGATGGGCTTTTCTGCTCCTCTCTTTATTTAGTTCCTCATCCATCCCAGCTAGCACAGGAACTGAGGCAAATACCACTTGTGCTCCCGTCCCATGAACTGACTGACCCAGTGCTTTAAAGTCCTTTTTAATTATCTTGATACTTCTTCTGTTGATGTCCTCGCTGCCAGCTTGGACTACTAACAGGGGATAGTAGTCTGAGGGCTGAATTAGCTCTGGAAGTCTTCTATTAATGTCCCTCACCCTGGCCCCAGGAAGGCAGCAGACCTCCCTGTGGGATGGGTCTGGGCGACATATAGGGCCCTCTGTTCCCCTCAGAAGAGAGTCGCCGACTACTACCACTCTTCTTTTTTTTTTTCCTCTTACAGCTGCAGTTATGATTCTTTTTGTTGATGAGGTCCATCCAGAGGGCTCTCCAGGTGGATCTTCTTGGCTATCCTCTGCCGGATTTTCAGGGTCCAGGGCCTCATATCTATTTGTTAGGGGCACCAAGGGTGGTGATGGGGTTTGAGAGAGGGTTCTTGTACCTCTCCGATCAGGGACCTGTTTCCATTCCCCCCCATTAATTAGATCTGCTGTATCCGCCTTATGGCAGGAGGGACAAGGCTTTGCCATCTCCTGTTGCACACCCTTAGGAGTCAAAAGAGCCTGACCCCACCAGTCTATTTCTTCTTCACTCTCCCTAATGCTCCTTAGTCTCTCCACCTCTTCCTTAAGCTCTGCCACTAGGCACAGTAAGTCATTCACCTGGTCACATCGTACACAGGTGCCTCCCATACCATTCTCGGATACTAATGCCAGGCACAGACACTCTGCGCAGCCAGAAGCCTGGGTGGCTGCATCCTTCTTGGCAGGTAGTGTCTGTGTAGACACACTCTTTGTATTAACGGCAGCAACAGCTTTCCTTTTTCTAGAAACCATTGCTACCCTTAGTTAAATTGGGGACAAGAAAACAAAATGAAACCCCGGACAAACTCACCTACAAGAGCTAGTTGTGTCCAGTCTACTTGCCCTGCCACACCCCAGTCTGTGTCACCAGCAACAAGTGAGAGGTCTAACAGCGAGGAGTGACAGAACCTCTGAGCCCTACTGCACGAGCAGCCCCAGTCGCTGCTGCAGCACCGTGTGGGTGGTGCTCACCCGCCTCACAAGCACTTCACCTTCCAGCGCCTGGAGGGCAGCGACACGTCGCTGCCCTCCAAGAGGCTTTTTCAAAGCAAGGGGGAGGGGTGTGACTACCGTCACCGTGGAAACGGTCGCGCCACGTCAGCCGGTTCCGCAAGGGCTGCCGGGGACTCCCGGGTAGCGGAATCGAAAATGCGACCAGAAACCCCTCTCTTTACCCTCTCTTACCTCAGTAGCTTCGAGATTTCGCTCCCGGCTCCGGCAGAGCTGGCTTCAGTCAGCTGATCCGAGGAACATGCTCTGCAGTCTGAGCTCTGGGTGGCTGCATGTTCCTGTGGCAGCTCTGGCTGAGTTGCTGCCTCATTCCTGTAGATTGTGGAGTATTCACCTTTGCTTTTAGGGCGATACGGTTGGTGGAACCGCAGCTCTGGGATCTCCCCCTCGCCTCCTCAATCTGTGGCCAAGCTCAGCCTTAGTTCTTACCGTAGCTGTGGCTCTGCACGTCAGTTCATGGCACTTAAATCTCCTGCGGTTGCTCTGTAGTCGCTGCTGTACTTGTCATTGGCCACTGAATGACTGACATCCACATCAGCCCTTCTGCAAAATGCTCCCTGCTTCTGCAGCAGCTCACAGCGTATTGGCTTTGTGAGGCAAGGTCTTGTTTGCCCGGGGTTACAGGGGTGTCTTCTGTGAGAAGCTGCACCCTGTGCTTGTGTTCCTCGAGCAAGTGATGCACAGACACCGATGCAGCATTTGTTCAAACACAACTTTTATTGGCGATTTTGCAAACGGCAGAGCTCCCGGATGGAATGGACGCTCTCAAAGCCGGGGGTGCGGTCGCTGAGCAGGTGGTAATGGAGTCCCTGTCACAAGCCTCCTCGCGATGGCCTGTCCAGCTCTGTGCAGGAAGACCTCTTTCAGCGTCCCTGGAGCACCAGTGTACGAAGCCGACGTTGCAGCATGAGAAACTCAAGCCACGCGTTCTCACAGGCATCAGAATCCTGCTCCAGGTGGCGGAAGAGGTTGAGCGGTTCAGCCGTTCGCAAAGCCTGGGGCAAGATGATCTCTTCAGGCACGTTCTCGTTGCCAATGAAGAAGTGGTTCAGGCGTCCCTCCTCCAGGCAGCTCTGCAGGTACTGCAGAATGTCCTCCAGCCGCTCCAAGAAATCCCTCCTGCCCCAGTCTGTCGGGGGTATGGTGCTCAGCAGGTGCATCACGACGGTCTTTAACGTACGGGTGGAAAAGTCTGTGTCCAGCAGGCTGCGGGCGCAGAGCTGCAGGCATCTGAGGTGGATGCTGTCAGGCTGTGCGTGCCTGGCAATATGCCTGAAGAACTTCATCTCTGCCACAGCGTAGCTCTCTGGCCACATGGTGCTTGGTGTGTAGGCGGCCTCTGTATTCTGGCTGCTCACGAAGATGTCCGAGTCGCCCTGCCTCACCCCAAACATCAACTCAATGAAGAGCCTTTTCCCCCCGCCTTGTGTCACCTGGAATTTGCAGGAGCGGTCGGAGGGCAGCACTGTTAGGCGGTGTGTGGCTGACTCCGGCAGAATCCTCCAGGAATGTCTCAGCATGTCCTGGAAACAGCGGGCAATTTTCTGCACATCTAGGTAGGAGTCAGTGCAGAGGTCGTGTAGGATGCTGGGGCCCTCGTTCCTCCACTGCTCCTCCTCGTGGTCGTGGAGGAAGCAACGTGTCTCTCCTGCCGGCCGCTCCATCTCACAGGTACACACCAAGTCCACACGGACGCAAAAGTTCCTCACCGGCCCCAGGTGGCTCGGCTCCAGGTGGAAAGTGTGTCCACGGGGGGGCTTCAGGAGCACAAGCAGGCGGTAGGTGATGTCTTCTTGACGGGGACTCCAGCCTTCGAAGGCGCTGCCCACCTCAATGGCATCTTCCAGCACTTGGTACCAGGGATCGAAGAAGACATACTTGAAGAGCAAGATGAATCTTTCCACCAGGTACTTAACAGCCTCGCTCTCTCTGTCCCAGTTCTGAAGTGGCCTCTGGATGTGCTGCGCCAAAAGCCTTCGCAGGTCGTTTGCACCTCTCTCTGGCTCACGGCTCCGTTTCCTGAGCCACCAGCAGAGCCCCAAGAGCAGGACCAGGACTCCAGCAATGGCCCAGCAGTGCCAGTGCTGCAAGGCAGAATGGAGCAGGGATGCCCAGGCAAAGCCGCTCTGCTCCTGGTTGCTCTGCTCCTGGTTGCTCTGCTCACGGCTCCTCTCCTCTACCTCCTGCCACAGCCAAGTCATCTCCCGGTTCAGCATCTCCGCACGCTGCTCCATGCGCTCGCACGTCTCCTCGTCCGGCTCATAGCCGACCGACTGCACGTTCAGCGTAAGAATTTGCCAAATCACCAAGAAAACGTCCAAAAAAGCCATGGCCTGCAGAGAAGAGAGACAAGGGGCTCAGTGGGGCTGGGCGGGACGGAGGGTGCTGGTGGTGGGGAGAGCAGGACAGGGGCCGCAGGGAGCTGGGGGCAGTCAGGAGCGGGGCCGAGGCAGCTGGGAGGCAGCAAGGGCTGCCCCGGCCCTGGTGGCGGCTCCGTGCCCTGGCCAAGGTGCTCCCGCGAGCGGCCGGGCCCTCCATGCAGGGTGAGAACCCACCCCCGGGGGCCGCGTTTCTGCCCCGGCCCCGTCCAGCCCGGCCTCCCCCCGCCTGCGCACTCACCGCTGGCCCAGGCCGGACTGGGGCAGCGCTGCTGCTGGCGCCCCTGATAACCGCCCCGTGGGGACTGGTCCCCTGTGATGTCACAGGCGCCAGAGGGCGTCACAGGCACGCCCGCCGGCCACCCCGCCCTTCGGCCCCACTCACAGCTGCCCGCTGTCCCCGTGAAGGCTGGGCCAGAGTTCATGTTCTTCACGGGCCCCTGCGTGGTGCTTCACGTTGGGTTTGCTGTCCTCTGCCTGCCCGTGGCAATCTCATAATCATAGAACGTTTGGGGTTGGAAGGGGCCCATGACGACTCTCCAGGCCAACCCCTGACTCTGCACCGGGCAAGCTTCAAGTTAAATCACACAGTCATAAAACCATGTAAATTGGTAAAGAGCCTTAAGATCGTCGAGTCTGCGGGAGGCTGGAGAGCAGCCAGACAGAAAGAGATGTTGGGGTTTGGGTTGAGGGGAAGCTGAAGATGAGTCACAGTGTGTCCTGACAGCCCAAAGGGCCAAGCATGTCCCGGGGCACATCAAGGCCGGCATCGCCAGCCGGGCGAGGGAGGAGATTGTCCCGCTCCACACTGTGCTGGTGCAGCCCCATCTGGAGCACTGTGGGCGGTTCTGGGCGCTACAGGATAAGAAGGACATCAAACTCTTAGATCGTGTCCATAGGAGGGTGACCAGGATGGTGCAAGACCTTGAGAGCAAGACGTCTGAGGAGTGGCTGAGCTCCCTTGGCTTGTTGAGCTTGGAGAAGGCTGAGGGTTGACCTCATTGCAGTCTACAGCTTCCTGTGGCAGTTGCACATCTCCTGACCATGTCCGAAGCCTTTGGTGGCTCTTCAACAGCTGCTGTGCCCCTGTGTGCCCCACTGAGCCATTGCCAATGTTCACACCTTGGCTGGTGCTGACAGTCACGTCCTCCCCACACCTGGGGGCAGGGTGACTTCACCTCCCACCTACCGGATGGGCAGGAGGGGTGGGACCCTTGGTCAGTTGACAGGGTCTTCAACAAAAGATAAGGGAAAAGGAAGAGAAACTTAGACTTCAGGTTGGAAAGTTTTAAAGGGTTTTACTAATGCTAGTAATAAACAGAGAACATGTACACCAAATACACCAAACCAATCTCCAGTGCTGATGTGGGGTTGGCGTCACTGCGCAGCAGAGCTGGGGCTGCGGGGCTGGCGGCTCCAGCAGCTGCAGCTCAGGGCCCGGAAGTCCCGGGCGGGACTGCACAGCAAAGCGGAACCTGGGTGAGGGATGCAGGGCCTGAGGGCTGTGGATCACAGACAGACAGACAGACAGACAGACAGACAGACAGGGGCCTCTCTGGATGCCGGCCATGGGCAAAGAGAGAGTGACCCTGTGATCACCCTCTTATATAGGGGTATGAGGATTATGGGATGGAATACTTCTGTTGGTCAGTTCTAGTCACCTGTTCCATCCACCCCTCCTCAAACACGCCCCTCTCACAATGGAACGGGGGAAAACTGATCAGTCTTTCTTGGCTACCATAGTAATAAATGTAACCATGAGCTTCTTCAGCATTCTGTTGGTCTCTGATCAGCACCGAGTGCAGCACCCTAGGAAAAATATGCAGGCTAAAACTCAGAAAAGTACAGCCACCTAAAGAACTGAGCTGAAAGAAAAATCAGTGAAAGAGAACCGGTCTTGTTTTTAACAAAACCAGGACATCCTGCCACCCCGAGTGTGGACTTGCTTCTCTTCATCCCTTGCTGCTGACCTGCCTTCCTCAGTCAGGCAAGCGGAGGAGACAGGAATCCCTTGATCTCCGTTTCTTGCTGGTGGTCTTACCTGCCCACGGGCGGCCAGAGCTTGATCCCACCAGTTGATTTCCTTCTCCAGATCCCTGCTCCTTCTCAGCCTTTCCACCTCCAATCGCAGCTCTCCGACCAGGCTGAGCAGATCATCCGCCTGCTCACACCTCGCACAACTGCTTTCTGTATTACCGCTCCATACCCATGAAACGGTCTGACATGCTCTGCAGTCTGAGCTCTGGGTGGCTGCATGTTCCTGTGGCAGCTCTGGCTGAGTTGCTGCCTCATTCCTGTAGATTGTGGAGTATTCACCTTTGCTTTTAGGGCGATACGGTTGGTGGAACCGCAGCTCTGGGATCTCCCCCTCGCCTCCTCAATCTGTGGCCAAGCTCAGCCTTGGTTCTTACCGTAGCTGTGGCTCTGCACGTCAGTTCATGGCATTTAAATCTCCTGCGGTTGCTCTGTAGTCGCTGCTGTACTTGTCATTGGCCACTGAATGACTGACATCCACATCAGCCCTTCTGCAAAATGCTCCCTGCTTCTGCAGCAGCTCACAGCGTATTGGCTTTGTGAGGCAAGGTCTTGTTTGCCCGGGGTTACAGGGGTGTCTTCTGTGAGAAGCTGCACCCTGTGCTTGTGTTCCTCGAGCAAGTGATGCACAGACACCGATGCAGCATTTGTTCAAACACAACTTTTATTGGCGATTTTGCAAATGGCAGAGCTCCCGGATGGAATGGACGCTCTCAAAGCCGGGGGTGCGGTCGCTGAGCAGGTGGTAATGGAGTCCCTGTCACAAGCCTCCTCGCGATGGCCTGTCCAGCTCTGTGCAGGAAGACCTCTTTCAGCGTCCCTGGAGCACCAGTGTACGAAGCCGACGTTGCAGCATGAGAAACTCAAGCCACGCGTTCTCACAGGCATCAGAATCCTGCTCCAGGTGGCGGAAGAGGTTGAGCGGTTCAGCCGTTCGCAAAGCCTGGGGCAAGATGATCTCTTCAGGCACGTTCTCGTTGCCAATGAAGAAGTGGTTCAGGCGTCCCTCCTCCAGGCAGCTCTGCAGGTACTGCAGAATGTCCTCCAGCCGCTCCAAGAAATCCCTCCTGCCCCAGTCTGTCGGGGGTATGGTGCTCAGCAGGTGCATCACGACGGTCTTTAACGTACGGGTGGAAAAGTCTGTGTCCAGCAGGCTGCGGGCGCAGAGCTGCAGGCATCTGAGGTGGATGCTGTCAGGCTGTGCGTGCCTGGCAATATGCCTGAAGAACTTCATCTCTGCCACAGCGTAGCTCTCTGGCCACATGGTGCTTGGTGTGTAGGCGGCCTCTGTATTCTGGCTGCTCACGAAGATGTCCGAGTCGCCCTGCCTCACCCCAAACATCAACTCAATGAAGAGCCTTTTCCCCCCGCCTTGTGTCACCTGGAATTTGCAGGAGCGGTCGGAGGGCAGCACTGTTAGGCGGTGTGTGGCTGACTCCGGCAGAATCCTCCAGGAATGTCTCAGCATGTCCTGGAAACAGCGGGCAATTTTCTGCACATCTAGGTAGGAGTCAGTGCAGAGGTCGTGTAGGATGCTGGGGCCCTCGTTCCTCCACTGCTCCTCCTCGTGGTCGTGGAGGAAGCAACGTGTCTCTCCTGCCGGCCGCTCCATCTCACAGGTACACACCAAGTCCACACGGACGCAAAAGTTCCTCACCGGCCCCAGGTGGCTCGGCTCCAGGTGGAAAGTGTGTCCACGGGGGGGCTTCAGGAGCACAAGCAGGCGGTAGGTGATGTCTTCTTGACGGGGACTCCAGCCTTCGAAGGCGCTGCCCACCTCAATGGCATCTTCCAGCACTTGGTACCAGGGATCGAAGAAGACATACTTGAAGAGCAAGATGAATCTTTCCACCAGGTACTTAACAGCCTCGCTCTCTCTGTCCCAGTTCTGAACTGGCCTCTGGATGTGCCGCGCCAAAAGCCTTCGCAGGTCGTTTGCACCTCTCTCTGGCTCACGGCTCCGTTTCCTGAGCCACCAGCAGAGCCCCAAGAGCAGGACCAGGACTCCAGCAATGGCCCAGCAGTGCCAGTGCTGCAAGGCAGAATGGAGCAGGGATGCCCAGGCAAAGCCGCTCTGCTCCTGGTTGCTCTGCTCCTGGTTGCTCTGCTCACGGCTCCTCTCCTCTACCTCCTGCCACAGCCGAGTCATCTCCCGGTTCAGCATCTCCACACGCTGCTCCATGCGCTCGCACGTCTCCTCGTCCGGCTCATAGCCGACCGACTGCACTTTCAGCGTAAGAATTTGCCAAATCACCAAGAAAACGTCCAAAAAAGCCATGGCCTGCAGAGAAGAGAGACAAGGGGCTCAGTGGGGCTGGGCGGGACGGAGGGTGCTGGTGGTGGGGAGAGCAGGACAGGGGCCGCAGGGAGCTGGGGGCAGTCAGGAGCGGGGCCGAGGCAGCTGGGAGGCAGCAAGAGCTGCCCCGGCCCTGGTGGCGGCTCCGTGCCCTGGCCAAGGTGCTCCCGCGAGCGGCCGGGCCCTCCATGCAGGGTGAGAACCCACCCCCGGGGGCCGCGTTTCTGCCCCGGCCCCGTCCAGCCCGGCCTCCCCCCGCCTGCGCACTCACCGCTGGCCCAGGCCGGACTGGGGCAGCGCTGCTGCTGGCGCCCCTGATAACCGCCCCGTGGGGACTCGTCCCCTGTGATGTCACAGGCGCCAGAGCGCGTCACAGGCACGCCCGCCGGCCACCCCGCCCTTCGGCCCCACTCACAGCTGCCCGCTGTCCCCGTGAAGGCTGGGCCAGAGTTCATGTTCTTCACGGGCCCCTGCGTGGTGCTTCACGTTGGGTTTGCTGTCCTCTGCCTGCCCGTGGCAATCTCATAATCATAGAACGTTTGGGGTTGGAAGGGGCCCATGACGACTCTCCAGGCCAACCCCTGACTCTGCACCGGGCAAGCTTCAAGTTAAATCACACAGTCATAAAACCATGTAAATTGGTAAAGAGCCTTAAGATCGTCGAGTCTGCGGGAGGCTGGAGAGCAGCCAGACAGAAAGAGATGTTGGGGTTTGGGTTGAGGGGAAGCTGAAGATGAGTCACAGTGTGTCCTGACAGCCCAAAGGGCCAAGCATGTCCCGGGGCACATCAAGGCCGGCATCGCCAGCCGGGCGAGGGAGGAGATTGTCCCGCTCCACACTGTGCTGGTGCAGCCCCATCTGGAGCACTGTGGGCGGTTCTGGGCGCTACAGGATAAGAAGGACATCAAACTCTTAGATCGTGTCCATAGGAGGGTGACCAGGATGGTGCAAGACCTTGAGAGCAAGACGTCTGAGGAGTGGCTGAGCTCCCTTGGCTTGTTGAGCTTGGAGAAGGCTGAGGGTTGACCTCATTGCAGTCTACAGCTTCCTGTGGCAGTTGCACATCTCCTGACCATGTCCGAAGCCTTTGGTGGCTCTTCAACAGCTGCTGTGCCCCTGTGTGCCCCACTGAGCCATTGCCAATGTTCACACCTTGGCTGGTGCTGACAGTCACGTCCTCCCCACACCTGGGGGCAGGGTGACTTCACCTCCCACCTACCGGATGGGCAGGAGGGGTGGGACCCTTTGTCAATCGACAGGGTCTTCAACAAAAGAGGTTCCCAGAGAAACTGAGAAGCTGCTGAACCATGCTGTAATGCCCACAGTCACATCTGACCAGGCCACAAAATGGGGTCCCTGTCAAAGCCCCTCTTTGAGTGGCCTTCTCGGAGCAGTGAGTCTGTTAATGGGAGCCCTCACCTTAGACGGGGACGCTGTCAAGTAGACTTCCCAGGATTGAGAGTGCATCACCTCCGCACTTGGGTGAGTGGTTGTTTTGCTCTGCTGGATATACCCTTGGGTGAGTCCTTGCCTAAACCAGGCAAGTGTTGGAAAGTAAAATGTGGGAAAACAAGATGTGCAGTTCCGGCCACCAGGATGATAAAGGAAGATCAATACTAACATGACCATCCGGATGGTTGAAGACATAATACTAACATAATAATATATAAAAGGCATTGGACAGATTACTTTGAAGTATCTTTCTCATAATTGTAAAAATTTATCGCCCAGACTCGTGAGAATGGTATGTCGGGCCGGATAACCGCCCCCAAGTGTCTGGGACGTGTGAATGTCCTTGGGCCTGGTCTGTGAATGAGTGGAAAAACAAGTGAGACAAACATCACATGAGTTTAGTGTGTTTTTAATAACAAGTAGTGAGAAAACACCTTGTGTAAACATCTTAGTCCCTTGGGTCCTTATGGGTCCCTTCCTACATGAGATTTTCTATGATAAATAAGTGGAGGGCCATGCAAGGCCAGGACGTTCCCTGGTAACACAAGGTGCAGGGAGGCAGAACGGTTCCTGAAAAGGCAGAACAGGGCAAGAGCGAACGAATTCTTTATTTTGCTCTGCATGGGCACGTTGCTCTTGCTTTACAGACTAAGCTGCCTTAGCTCAACGCACAAGTTTCCCACTTTCACCCTTCAGATTCTCTCCACCGTGCCGCTGGAGGAAAGGGCTTGAGCAGCTGTGTGTTGCCAAGCTGCCTCTTGGGATGAACCCACAACACTGGGGAAGCCAAAACCAAGTGAATCATGAAACCAGAGCCCACCACATCAGCCCTTGTTACGGTTTAAGGCAAGGTGGCAATAAACCATGGCAGATGAACCGTTTTATCCCCTTTACCTCACGCCACCCCTTTCCTTTAGATCGGAAAGATGATGGGAAAGATAAGGGGAAAGGAAGAGAGACTTAGACTTCAGGTTGGAAAGTTTTAAAGGGTTTTACTAATGCTAGTAATAAACAGAGAACATGTACACCAAATACACCAAACCAATCTCCAGTGCTGATGTGGGGTTGGCGTCACTGCGCAGCAGAGCTGGGGCTGCGGGGCTGGCGGCTCCAGCAGCTGCAGCTCAGGGCCCGGAAGTCCCGGGCGGGACTGCACAGCAAAGCGGAACCTGGGTGAGGGATGCAGGGCCTGAGGGCTGTGGATCACAGACAGACAGACAGACAGACAGACAGACAGGGGCCTCTCTGGATGCCGGCCACGGGCGAAGAGAGAGTGACCCTGTGATCACCCTCTTATATAGGGGTATGAGGATTATGGGATGGAATACTTGCATTGGTCAGTTCTAGTCACCTGATCATCCACCCTCCTCAAACACGCCCCTCTCACAACGGAACGGGGGAAAACTGATCAGTCTTTCTTGGCTACCAAAGTAATAAATATAACTATGAGCTTCTTCAGCATTCCGTTGGTCTCTGATCAGCACTGAGTGCAGCACCCTAGGAAAAATATGCAGGCTAAAACTCAGAAAAGTACAGCCACCTAAAGAACTGAGCTGAAAGGAAAATCAGTGAAAGAGAACCGGTCTTGTTTTTAACAAAACCAGGACATCCTGCCACGCCGAGTGTGGACTTGCTTCTCTTCATCCCTTGCTGCTGACCTGCCTTCCTCAGTCAGGCAAGCGGAGGAGACAGGAATCCCTTGATCTCCGTTTCTTGCTGGTGGTCTTACCTGCCCACGGGCGGCCAGAGCTTGATCCCACCAGTTGATTTCCTTCTCCAGATCCCTGCTCCTTCTCAGCCTTTCCACCTCCAATCGCAGCTCTACGACCAGGCTGAGCAGATCATCCGCCTGCTCACACCTCGCACAACTGCTTTCTGTATTACCGTTCCATACCCATGAAACGGTCTGACATGCTCTGCAGTCTGAGCTCTGGGTGGCTGCATGTTCCTGTGGCAGCTCTGTCTGAGTTGCTGCCTCATTCCTGTAGTTTGTGGAGTATTCACCTTTGCTTTTAGGGCGATACGGTTGGTGGAACCGCAGCTCTGGGATCTCCCCCTCGCCTCCTCAATCTGTGGCCAAGCTCAGCCTTGGTTCTTACCGTAGCTGTGGCTCTGCACGTCAGTTCATGGCATTTAAATCTCCTGCGGTTGCTCTGTGGTCGCTGCTGTACTTGTCATTGGCCACTGAATGACTGACATCCACATCAGCCCTTCTGCAAAATGCTCCCTGCTTCTGCAGCAGCTCACAGCGTATTGGCTTTGTGAGGCAAGGTCTTGTTTGCCCGGGGTTACAGGGGTGTCTTCTGTGAGAAGCTGCACCCTGTGCTTGTGTTCCTCGAGCAAGTGATGCACAGACACCGATGCAGCATTTGTTCAAACACAACTTTTATTGGCGATTTTGCAAACGGCAGAGCTCCCGGATGGAATGGACGCTCTCAAAGCCGGGGGTGCGGTCGCTGAGCAGGTGGTAATGGAGTCCCTGTCACAAGCCTCCTCGCGATGGCCTGTCCAGCTCTGTGCAGGAAGACCTCTTTCAGCGTCCCTGGAGCACCAGTGTACGAAGCCGACGTTGCAGCATCAGAAACTCAAGCCACGCGTTCTCACAGGCATCAGAATCCTGCTCCAGGTGGCGGAAGAGGTTGAGCGGTTCAGCCGTTCGCAAAGCCTGGGGCAAGATGATCTCTTCAGGCACGTTCTCGTTGCCAATGAAGAAGTGGTTCAGGCGTCCCTCCTCCAGGCAGCTCTGCAGGTACTGCAGAATGTCCTCCAGCCGCTCCAAGAGATCCCTCCTGCCCCAGTCTGTCGGGGGTATGGTGCTCAGCAGGTGCATCACGACGGTCTTTAACGTACGAGTGGAAAAGTCTGTGTCCAGCAGGCTGCGGGCGCAGAGCTGCAGGCATCTGAGGTGGATGCTGTCAGGCTGTGCGTGCCTGGCAATATGCCTGAAGAACTTCATCTCTGCCACAGCGTAGCTCTCTGGCCACATGGTGCTTGGTGTGTAGGCGGCCTCTGTATTCTGGCTGCTCACGAAGATGTCCGAGTCGCCCTGCCTCACCCCAAACATCAACTCAATGAAGAGCCTTTTCCCCCCGCCTTGTGTCACCTGGAATTTGCAGGAGCGGTCGGAGGGCAGCACTGTTAGGCGGTGTGTGGCTGACTCCGGCAGAATCCTCCAGGAATGTCTCAGCATGTCCTGGAAACAGCGGGCAATTTTCTGCACATCTAGGTAGGAGTCAGTGCAGAGGTCGTGTAGGATGCTGGGGCCCTCGTTCCTCCACTGCTCCTCCTCGTGGTCGTGGAGGAAGCAACGTGTCTCTCCTGCCGGCCGCTCCATCTCACAGGTACACACCAAGTCCACACGGACGCAAAAGTTCCTCACCGGCCCCAGGTGGCTCGGCTCCAGGTGGAAAGTGTGTCCACGGGGGGGCTTCAGGAGCACAAGCAGGCGGTAGGTGATGTCTTCTTGACGGGGACTCCAGCCTTCGAAGGCGCTGCCCACCTCAATGGCATCTTCCAGCACGTGGTACCAGGGATCGAAGAAGACACACTTGAAGAGCAAGATGAATCTTTCCACCAGGTACTTAACAGCCTCGCTCTCTCTGTCCCAGTTCTGAACTGGCCTCTGGATGTGCCGCGCCAAAAGCCTTCGCAGGTCGTTTGCACCTCTCTCTGGCTCACGGCTCCGTTTCCTGAGCCACCAGCAGAGCCCCAAGAGCAGGACCAGGACTCCAGCAATGGCCCAGCAGTGCCAGTGCTGCAAGGCAGAATGGAGCAGGGATGCCCAGGCAAAGCCGCTCTGCTCCTGGTTGCTCTGCTCCTGGTTGCTCTGCTCGCGGCTCCTCTCCTCTACCTCCTGGCACAGCCGAGTCATCTCCCGGTTCAGCATCTCCACACGCTGCTCCATGCGCTCGCACGTCTCCTCGTCCGGCTCATAGCCGACCGACTGCACGTTCAGCGTAAGAATTTGCCAAATCACCAAGAAAACGTCCAAAAAAGCCATGGCCTGCAGAGAAGAGAGACAAGGGGCTCAGTGGGGCTCGGCGGAACGGAGGGTGCTGGCCAAGGTGCTCCCGCGAGCGGCCGGGCCCTCCATGCAGGGTGAGAACCCACCCCCGGGGGCCGCGTTTCTGCCCCGGCCCCGTCCAGCCCGGCCTCCCCCCGCCTGCGCACTCACCGCTGGCCCAGGCCGGACTGGGGCAGCGCTGCTGCTGGCGCCCCTGATAACCGCCCCGTGGGGACTGGTCCCCTGTGATGTCACAGGCGCCAGAGCGCGTCACAGGCACGCCCGCCGGCCACCCCGCCCTTCGGCCCCACTCACAGCTGCCCGCTGTCCCCGTGAAGGCTGGGCCAGAGTTCATGTTCTTCACGGGCCCCTGCGTGGTGCTTCACGTTGGGTTTGCTGTCCTCTGCCTGCCCGTGGCAATCTCATAATCATAGAACGTTTGGGGTTGGAAGGGGCCCATGACGACTCTCCAGGCCAACCCCTGACTCTGCACCGGGCAAGCTTCAAGTTAAATCACACAGTCATAGAACCATGTAAATTGGTAAAGAGCCTTAAGATCGTCGAGTCTGCGGGAGGCTGGAGAGCAGCCAGACAGAAAGAGATGTTGGGGTTTGGGTTGAGGGGAAGCTGAAGATGAGTCACAGTGTGTCCTGACAGCCCAAAGGGCCAAGCGTGTCCCGGGGCACATCAAGGCCGGCATTGCCAGCCGGGCGAGGGAGGAGATTGTCCCGCTCCACACTGTGCTGGTGCAGCCCCATCTGGAGCACTGTGGGCGGTTCTGGGCGCTACAGGATAAGAAGGACATCAGCCTCTTAGATCGTGTCCAGAGGAGGGTGACCAGGGTGGTGCAAGACCTTGAGAGCAAGACGTCTGAGGAGTGGCTGAGCTCCCTTGGCTTGTTGAGCTTGGAGAAGGCTGAGGGTTGACCTCATTGCAGTCTACAGCTTCCTGTGGCAGTTGCACATCTCCTGACCATGTCCGAAGCCTTTGGTGGCTCTTCAACAGCTGCTGTGCCCCTGTGTGCCCCACTGAGCCATTGCCAATGTTCACACCTTGGCTGGTGCTGACAGTCACGTCCTCCCCACACCTGGGGGCAGGGTGACTTCACCTCCCACCTACCGGATGGGCAGGAGGGGTGGGACCCTTGGTCAATTGACAGTGTCTTCAACAAAAGAGGTTCCCAGAGAAGCTGAGAAGCTGCTGGACCATGTTGTAATGCCCACAGCTCAATCAGACCAGGCTATAAACTGGGGTCCCTGTCAAAGCCCCTCTTTGAGTGGCCCTCTCAGAATAGCAGGTCTGTTAACTGGAGCCTTCCTCTTAGATGGGGATACTGTCTAAGGAGAGTTCCCAGGGCTGAGAGTGCATCACCTCTTCACTTGGGTGAGTGGTTGTTTGCTCTGCTGGATATACCCTTGGGTGAGTCCTTGCCTAAACCAGGCAAGTGAATATTTCTTCTGGGTACCCTGGAGTGAGAGGCCTCTGTTTTCTGGTGAGTGTACAGATGTATACTGTGGATTGTCATTATTCTCGGTAGTCACACTCCAATAATCTCCTCTGCTGATATCCGAGTCTATCTTTTGTGTTGTGAAAGTACTATGCAATTTGTATAAAGCCAGGTTCCAGTATAAGTCGGGGAATGACCCGTTAGAGAGCAGAGTAGGGGAAAGGGACCTGGGGACAGCAGGGTGACCATGAGCCAGCACTGGGCCCTTGTGGCCAGGAAGCCAATGGTACCTGGGGTGGGTTAGAAGGGGGTGGTCAGTAGGTCAGAGAGGTTCTCCTGCCCCTCTGCTCTGCCCTGGGGAGACCACACCTGGAATATTGTGTCCAGTTGTGGCCCCTCAGTTCCAGCAGGACAGGGAACTGCTGCAGAGAGTCCAGCGCAGCCACCAAGATGCTGGAGGGAGTGGAGCATCTCCCGTGTGAGGAAAGGCTGAGGGAGCTGGGGCTCTGGAGCTGGACAAGAGGACACTGAGGGGGGACTCATTCATGGGGATCAATATGGAAAGGGGGAGTGTCAGGAGGATGGAGCCAGGCTCTTCTGGTGACAACCAATGATAGGACAAGGGGCAATGGGTTCAAACTGGAATGCAGGAGGTTCCACTTAAATCTGAGAAGAAACTTGTTCCTGGTGAGGGTGGCAGAGCCTGGCCCAGGCTGCCCAGGGGGTTGTGGAGTCTCCTTCTGTGCAGACATTCCAACCCGCCTGGACATCTTCCTGTGTAACCTCATCTGGGTGTTCCTGCTCCATGGGGGGATTGCACTGGATGAGCTTTCCAGGGCCCTTCCAATCCCTCACATTCTGTGATTCTGTGCACTCGTTTATAACTATTACATGGTTGAATTAATTCTTGGAGGAGAGATGCCGGGCAAGTTGTCAGCTCAGCACAATGTGAGAGCTACAGGAAGAAGAATTCTCTGATAAAACTCTCACAACAGGACTGTGTCCAGGTGAAATACTTCTCCAGCACCTTTGCTGAACTGCCCCATCCATTTTGTCACATGTGATTCAAGGGTGGAGTATTTTAATACAGAATTTATCAGAAAAGCTTCCATAGATGTTTCCCATAGTAGTCTGCCCTTCATTCTTCTAAGCATATTTAAAATCACAATATCTTAAAACCAATTGTCTCAACAATGCCGTTTACTGTACATATAAATAAGGAACAACTCAGTAGACTATAACTCATGATGGCACAGAATTTCTTCAGAAGAGGACAAAACAGCATAGGACTTGCCAGAGTTAAGCTTTTAAAGTATAACTGGTCATGGTTTTAAACCGTGTTAGTACCTACCACCATACTCCTCCAAAACATCCATATTTTTCATATTTAAGTGTTACACACAAGTTACTTAATAAAAAAAAACAACAGCGCCAATGCATATATATCTACTTGAAACAGATGAAGGGAATGGTTGTGTAGCATTGAGAAGCTTATTTCTCAGTAGAAAAAGCCCTCTTCATCAGCGGTGGGGGTGCTTTTCCGACATCAAACATCATTTCCAGTGGAGGATTATTAAGACAGCACCAGTCAGGTATACGGCCGGTCTGGCTGTAATATTCCTTGGACACAGACCTGCTCCCAAGTATGTCCTGAAGCGCTCCAAAAATTGCTCCTATATTATTGGGGTTAAAAAAAAAAAAAGAGAAAAAGTTGCATTAACTTGATGTAGTGAATTTCTTCTGCTTCTTCCCATCTTGACTCCCAACTATTCTTTTCAGCTCTGTCTCAAAAATCAAAGGAATGAAAGGATCTAGCTGCTTTCCTCTTCAGTAGCCCAGCTAGTCCTAAAATTCACAGTATCACAATATGTCAGGGATTGGAAGGGACCTCAAAAGCTCATCCAGTGCAATCCCCCCATGGAGCAGGAACACCCAGATGAGGTTACACAGGAAGGTGTCCAGGCGGGTTGGAATGTCTGCAGAGAAGGAGACTCCACAACCCCCCTGGGCAGCCTGGGCCAGGCTCTGCCACCCTCACCAGGAACAAGTTTTTTCTCAAATTTAAGCAGAACCTCTTGTGTTCCAGCTTGATCCCATTACCCCTTGTCCTGTCATTGTTGGCCACCGAGAAGAGCCTGGCTCCATCCTCATGGCACTCACCCTTTATATATTTATAAACATTAATGAGGTCCCCCCTTAGTCTCCTCTTCTCCAAACTAAAGAGCCCCAGCTCCCTCAGCCTTTCTTCATAAGGGAGATGCTCCACTCCCTTCAGCATCTTTGTTGCCCTACGCTGGACCCTCTCCAGCAGTTCCCTGTCCTGCTGGAACTGAGGGGCCACAACTGGACACAAGATTCCAGGTGTGGTCTCCCCAGGGCAGAGCAGAGGGGCAGGAGAACCTCTCTGACCTACTGACCACCCCCTTCTAACCCACCCCAGGTCCCATTGGCTTCCTGGCCACAAGGGCCCAGTGCTGGCTCATGGTCACCCTGCTGTCCCCAGGACCCCCAGGTCCCTTTCCCCTACACTGCTCTCTAATATGTAATTTCCCAACCTATACTGGAACCTGGGGTTGTTCCTGCCCAGATGCAGGACTCCACACTTTCCCTTGTTAAATTTCATCAGGTTATTCCCCGCCCAACTCTCCAGCCTGTCCAGGTCTCTGATGGCAGCACAGCCTCTGGCGTGTCACCACTCCTCCCAGCTTGGTGTCATCAGCAAACTTGCTGATAGTGCACTCTATTCCCTCGTCTAAATCGTTAATGAATATATTGAATAATATTGGCCCCAGTACTGCCCCCTGAGGCACTGCACTAGATACTGGCCTCCAACTGGACTCCGCACCATTGACTACCACTCTCTGGCTTCTCTCCTTAAGCCAGTTTGCAATCCACCTCACTACTCTATTGTCCAGACCACACCTCCTCAGCTTAGCTGTGAGGATGCTGTGGGAGACTGTGTCAAAGGCTTTAATGAAGTCAAGGTATAGACCACATCCACCGCTCTGCCATCATCCATCCACCTTGTTACATTCTCATAAAAGACTATGAGGTTGGTCAAGCATGACTTACCCTTGGTAAAGCCATGCTGACTGCCCCTAATAACCCTCTTATCCTTGATATGCCTTGAGATGGCACCAAGGATAAGCTGTTCCATTACTTTCCTAGGGACAGAGGTGAGGCTGACCGGTCTATAATTACCCGGGTCCTCCTTCTTGCCCTTTTTGAAGACCGGAGTGACATTTGCTTTCCTCCAATCCTCGGGCACCTCCCCCGTTTCCCAAGACTTGGCAAAGATGATGGAGAACAGTCCAGCAATGACTTTAGCCGGCTCCCTCAGCACCCGCGGATGCATCCCATCTGGACCCATGGATTTATGGATGTCCAGACTATTTAATTGCTCCCTAACCCAGTCCTCATCGACTAAAGCAAACTGCTCCATTGACCTGGCTTCATTCGGGGTCTCAGGGGTACAGGGCTCCCCAGGACAGCCTCCGGCAGAGTAGACAGAGACAAAGAAGGCATTCAGTAATTCTGCCTTCTCTGTATCTTCTGCCATCAGGGCACCCACCCCGTTCATCAGTGGGCCTACATTGCCTCTGGTGTTAGTTTTATCTGCTATGTATTTGAAAAAGTTCTTTTTGCTGTCCTTGACCCCTCTCGCCAGCTGTAATTCTAAGGAGGCCTCCTCTATTCATCTATTTACGTCCCTCAAAAGTGACTGAAAACAAAGAATCACCTGCTTTGTGCTGAGAGCAAAACTGGCCTCACTGACCAAGAAAAACAGTTTCCTGGAAGTGTTTATTTTAAGGACTTCAAACAAACCACCCTGTGTTTCAGGAAATTTCCTCTCCCCGAAACGGGTGTCACACGACACCCGGAACTTTACACACGCTGTGAGAAGATTCAGACGGCAGCGGCTGACGAGCGCTGCCAGGGAGGAAAAGGGTCCGAGAACTTGGTGCAGAGAAATCATTCTTGTTTGCTGATCCTAAAAGTGCACTCAAAAGGTTTTACGACTAATATCTGATAAACATTTACATTTCAATGCACGTGGAAATAAAATCTACCTTCACAGCTCAAGTTAGTTTCTTATGCACACCACATGGGCTCAGCTTTGTAACCGAAGGGATTGGCGTAGATGATCTTTTGAGGTCGCTTCCAAACCCTAACATTCTGTGAAAAGCATGAATTCTTATCAAGCTCAGAACCTTCCTTAAAAGAGTTTCAAGCAACAGAAATCCCTTCTTTTTCCCAAACAGCAGCCAAAATCCAGTGCTGAGTTGCTGGTTTTTGTGGTCGGCGCTTGTGCACAGCACAGGGAGTCAGAGCCTCTGGCCCCTCCACAGCTCCAAAGTCAGTAATTTATCTTGTTTTTTCAATAAGCAGAACTTCCTACAGGCAGGTCTGTGCTCTGCCTAATTATTCACTGGTGCCACCGTACGTTGGTAGCCCTGTACTGCACCTGGGACAACAACTCCTCTTCCACACCTTTTGTCACCTGTTTAAAGCTCCCGTAACCTCACTCCACACCATTTCTTCCAGGAGGGTGTAACAATTCCACAGAGCTCCAATGCAGCTTGATCGCAACAGCTCACCTGAGTCTTCCCGCTATTTATTCATTACAAATCCCACTTGGAAGTTTTGTTTTCCCACTTTGTACCTTTGCTTAACAGCTGTTGTTGCTCTTACCTCCCAGCCAGGCCACACAGTTGGGTTTGGCAGGCGGAGTGTGAATTCGGAAGGTTTTAGTAGCAAGCGCTTCTTTGTATTTCGGTTTCTCTACCAGGTATCTGATTTCAGCCATGAGCCTGTGAAGGAATCCTGGCAACATCGCGGTGCCACCAATAACCACCAAGTTCTCTGCCAGCTGCTTCCTGGTGTCTATGGGACACTAATGCAAACAGGAATACAAAAAGTAACAAGAAGCAAATTAACTGCAGTCGCATGAACAAGCGTTCAAAGGTCTGTTAGAAATTCAGTCTCTCTACACACATCAACTGCTGTTTTCTCTTTGCTGAATCAGAACTGAAGTACTTTCTCTAGACTTCCCAAGAAAACCAGGCTTAAAAAACTGCCTAGTCAAGGCTTACGTGAGCCCAGTGTGAGTCCCCGTAAAGCCCTTCAGGCGAGACAGGCACACAAAGGACAGAGGTATCCGTGACACTAATTCTCATGACTTACAGAATCCCAGAATGTCAGGGGTTGGAAGGGCCCTGGAAAGCTCATCCAGTGCAATCCCCCCATGGAGCAGGAACACCCAGATGAGGTTACACAGGAAGGTGTCCAGGCGGGTTGGAATGTCTGCACAGAAGGAGACTCCACAACCCCCTGGGCAGCCTGGGCCAGGCTCTGCCACCCTCACCAGGAACAAGTTTCTTCTCAAATTTAAGTGGAACCTTTTGTGTTCCAGTTTGCACCCATTGCCCCTTGTCCTGTCACTGGTTGTCACCAGAAGAGCCTGGCTCCATCCTCCTGACACTCCCCCTTTCCATATTGATCCCCATGAATGAGTCCCCCCTCAGTCTCCTCTTGTCCAGCTCCAGAGCCCCAGCTCCCTCAGCCTTTCCTCACACGGGAGATGCTCCACTCTCTTCAGCATCTTGGTGGCTGCGCTGGACTCTCTCCAGCAGTTCCCTGTCCTGCTGGAACTGAGGGGCCACAACTGGACAGAATATTCCAGGTGTGGTCTCCCCAGGGCAGAGCAGAGGGGCAGGAGAACCTCTCTGACCTACTGACCACCCCCTTCTAACCCACCCCAGGTACCATTGGCCTTCCTGGCCACAAGGGCCAGTGCTGGCTCATGGTCACCCTGCTGTCCCCAGGACCCCCAGGTCCCTTTCCCCTACACTGCTCTCTAATGGGTCGTTCCCCAACTTATACTGGTTCTGGGACAAGATGTGCCAGAGAGAGGTAAAGCCTCAACCAGTGCTCTCAGAGAGGGAAAACTGTTACATATGTGATTGATTTTTTTGCTCCGTGTAGGAGAAAGGTGCTACAATGGCAGCAGGGAAGGTTTCTGCTGGAGCTTGCCTCAGGCATCACGTAACCCAACTAGAAGACACAATGGCATGAGAAAGCCAAGCGTTGTGAATTCTGCCCCTCACAAGCGGATCTGTGCTGTCCCTAGGAAAGAAAAATCCTCCTTGTCCAGCAGAAGCAACTGGATGCCATTTAACACTTGGAAATTCAACAATTGTTTTTTTCCTCTGGGCAAAGAGTGATGTAAGGTGAGTGCCTGGAGGTACAGAGCTGAGCGGTGCAGGCACCCACATCTTATTAAACAATTTGTTTTCATAAGGAATTCTAATTGTTCATCATGAAGTCCAAACCTACAGCTCTCCAATAAATTATGTCTCAGCAAACTAGTGGTATCAAGTGGTATCAAGAACTACAGGAAGTCAAATTTAATTAACATACATATGCCACCATATAATGAAAATTTCTATTTATAGTGGTTTTCTAACCCTTCTTTTCCTAAATATAAGAAAAAAATGAAACATTTGTACAAGTCAAGAAAATGTTCCATAATGTATCTAATATACTGCCTGTAATAGACACGTCCAAATTAGTTTATTCTGCCTTAGGTAAACCAGCAGTCTGAAGGACTCGAAGCCCAACTCTTAGCAAAACACCTTGAAAAAAAGAAGGAACAGAATACCTGTGTCATTTCAGTTCAGCAGGGTAATTCCTGCACCACCAGGTGTTAGCGTCTCCTTTGTCATCGCCTATGTAGAACCTCAGCCCCCAAAAAACCACGAGCTAGTTTATTATCTTTGCTGAGGGGGGAGCACTGCTGGAACCCCCCTAGACACTCTGCAGTATATCAAAGAGTAAAACAATACGATCGCGGGGTAGATGACAGACGGTGAATTGCGACCCCACAGACATTCATCACGTGGCAGAACTTTAAGAGTCACCCAAATCACAACCCGCAGTCAGAAGGGTGTTAGTCTAGAAAGAGTCATTTGTAACAGCATGTTCTGCAAGGCTGGACGCATTCAATAAATTGTTTATAATATAAATAATATAATATAATATAAATAATATAATATAAATAATATAATATAAAGACACCTGAATGAGCGAGTCTAAGATCAAAGTGGCAACCGATGTCTCTTCGTTATCCTGTTCAAACAGTATTTCAACGACGGAGTCTCTGTTGAAGATGAGAAATGATTGTTAATGAGAAGCAACACGTCATTATGAGCTCACGCTCATCAACAGCAGGGCTGGAAATCACCACCCGCTTCCTGCTGACAACATGTCATCACCACTTCTGTGCTGACACCCCATTCACATCACTAAACCTGCCTCCCCATCCTGCAGTGACGCTCCATCTCTCCTCCCTCCAATCTCTTTGCTCCCACCTTCACCCACGAGCACCCTGGAGAAGCTGACAGCTCTCGTTATGGGCTTGCACTCTGCCCAGCACAAAGCCTTCATTTAAGAGACATTAAAAGCACACGCAAGTGTTTCATTAAAATTCAAAATATATCTCCTCCTAACGATAAATACTCTGCTGTGGTGTTTCTCACCTGATGGAGCCAACTACATGGAGAATCTTTTCTCCATCTAAAGGATAGTCCACGTCTGGAGGTGGTGAAGGACGCTAGAAGTAAAAACACACATGCATTATTTGAGAGGCCAAAAAGGCGACGTCCGCTTCAAAAGACAAGGATGAGCTTCGTTCTCCACCCACCTCAGCACTGCCATCAATGTTGAACTTGGCTGCCTTGATTTTCAGCCCACGTTGGAGATCACTCACAAAACAAGTGCGGACTTCATGAAAGAGAACAAAGGGGCAGAAGAGAGACTTTGTTGGATCCTTTCACCACTGACACGGACAACAATTCTGCTTCATTTAGAGAACACACATCTCAGGCCCTTGCTGGTCCAAGACATTATCAAATAAATGCAAAGAAAACCAGTCTCTACACTTCAGCAGATTTCAGGTGCTATCTAGACCGTGAGTTTAAATGAATTTACACCGAAACTACGCTAGGACGGACAAGATTTATTTCTCCAACAAGCTATGCAAGATTTAAAGACAGAGGCACGTTACTAATCGCACCTTTGGTTACCACCAGGTGCCAGGGGTTGACTGGACTGTCAAACACACCACCGCGGGTCTTGCACCACGGCTTCAAATGAGACATTGCAGTGTGTTTAGCAAACAAGAAATGTCTTTTATACATAGTTTATTTTGTTTCAATATTGACTTTAAGGCAAACTGAGCCATCCTAGTTAATTTATAAACAGCATGAACTTAAAATATTCTTATGTCGTGATGTTAAGACCGCTTAAATGCTGCATCTGCAACCAAAGCATATACACGATAACGGGTTTTGAACATTCGATCTGGTGACTCTAAGCCCCATGTAGAACACACACTGTACACGTTATACCCAGAAAACAAATGTCAGTAGTTAAAAAAAGTGATAACAAGAGAACCCGACGCACTGGTCACAGGAGATACACAACCGTGCAGTACTGTGCTGGTTACCAAACGCATCTACGAGTGACATCTTGACAACACAAACCTGAAGGAGGAACTCAACATTGTTTTGGTTTTGCTTTCAAAGATCAAAAGCACCCCAAGTTCTTCCAGTAGATAAGAAATATGATAAAGAGAGAAGGAAAAATAAATTCCTAACTGTAAAATATTGCACATTTGTTATTATCGTACTCTATTGCACCATTTAATAAACTAGAGTTTTGTGAAGCAGAACATTTTACCTTTTATATCCTCTACTATGTCTTCTGGAACTGAGCCTGAAATAAGAAAAAATAACTTAGACCATACATTTATAAGTAAAAATAGAATTTAAGAATTAAACTAAGTTTGAATTACATTTAGTAAAGTCTCCCTTTGACAGCTTTTAAAGATTTCCAAGTAAGAAAGAATATTAAGAATGGAAAAAAAAATGTCCTCTCTTAAAACAGACTGTAGAAGTTTTATCTCAGCCTTCATTCAAACCTACTGCTATGAGTGGTTTATCATAAAAATACTGCATTTGTTAAATACGAAGAAAGAAATCATAAAAATAGATCACATAAGATGCAGTGAATACTAAACGTGTTTTATTCGCTCCACCAGACGGACCTTACCCATGACAGACGGGAGGCTTTGTCCTTTGGCTAATCCGGTGTCCACTGTGCACTTCTCCAACAGCTGACATTCCAGCTCCCTAAAACATTGCACAGCAAGCTCGTTAAAGACAGCTATTAACTCAGGCTGATTCTCTACGTTATGCTTAAGGGACAGTATTTATTCCCTTCTGCTACATTCTTCTAAATAGAAACTGAAGCAGATCTGATGTCCACAGATTTTACTAGAGCAAGCCAAACAGGGGTGACTTTACAAACCGGATGCTGTCACAGTGGTTATGATTTAAGTCAGGCTCAACAGGAATCTCTGCTCGTTAGTCAAAGATGAACTTTCACAAAGAGATCACGGCTAACCCGGAATGTATAACTGTGAACTTACTTGTGGATCGCCTTTCCTCCCAGAGGCAGAGAACCCCAGCAGCTCAGAATCGGAATTCCCTCGTAAATCTATACGAAGATCAGGAAATTCTCCTTTTTTGTTATGAGTTTCCGTCTGCTGGAACTAAAGGCTTTTTCCCCTCAGCTTTCTCTTGCATTAGCTATTGGTAAGACTTTCTAATTGCTTTTCCCCAAAACTAATTTCTAGTATATAAAGGCTGGAGTTCTGAAGCACCCTTCCCAAGTTTTGAGGCAACATGGATTTAGCACATGAACCGCAAAGAGATTCCCCAAGTCACGACATTTTACAGTCAAAAGCCAGACTGGATCGTCTGTTCCTGTTACTTTTTAGCACACCTGAAGTCTCTAAAAAGACCAACTTATTGCTGAAAATGGTGTTTGTGTATTATTAAAGGATACAGGCAGCACCAAGCTTTCTGCATATCCACAGTCCAGCACCATGGCTGAATTGATCCCAAGCGTCAGGAGGGACATGAGATGACTTGGGGCAAACAAAACGGAAGGTACCTGCGTGGAAACCAAAAGGAGAGTTGACAGGAGGGGGGGAAAGAAACAAACCCAAAGAACCGATGCTTTCTCCAAATCTTAGATTAAAAGCAAAACCCAAACGATCGTATCTAGAAGTATCCATTTTAAATTTCATTTTTAAGGTAGTATAGTAACGAACAAACTACAACAGGATTCTAAACTTCACGTTCATCTTATTTGTGATACAAACCACTTCAGTACTAATTAATCTTGCAATGGGTTTGTAAGAAAAGCAAGTGTTAACTACAAAACTCATCTTAAGTCATAGATCAGGTTTCTTAATGCCATTGGCACTGAAAAGAAATTAAAGAAACTAAACCACAGCTACTTGAAATGCTGTATAAAGACTTGAAGATGTGAACAAAGGTGCCAGAAAACCCCAGACGTGTAACTTATGAGAACACACCGGTACACAAAACTTCCCAACAGAAGCTACTTAACACACCTTCCACAAAGTAATTTGTAAACTCAAGCCAAAATCACAAAATAATTACTTCCTTCTCCCAGATTTCCATAAATCAAGTTGCCTAGATGGTGACAGCTCCTCTTCTTGAAGTGTGAATGAAATGAGTAATTTCAATAAATTCTGCGTTTAAGTGTAAAATTAGAATCACAGAATGTCCTGAGTTGGAAGGGACCCCCAAGGATCACCGAGTCCAACTCCTGTCCCTGCATATGACAACCCCAAAATTCACAGCCCGGACACACAACTTATAATATTGATCCTGTATTAATATGCCACTCTTTGCATAAAATGGAAATATTAGCCAGAGGGAATTTACCTCCCATCAGTATTAGCCTGTTTTTTAACACATCACAAAGTCCGTCAATTAAAATATGACTTTCCAAGTCACGAGTCTTTTTCAGCAACCAGTTTTCAGGAGAGCGCTGTATCTGAGACATGTTTTTTCATGTAAGGGCATTAGGAAACAAAAAACCCTTCAAATCCCTCAAATCTTTCAGCAGTTTCAAGTCATCGGAAAATTTTATCAATAGTAGGAAAGAATTGTGCTGAAGCTTAAGATGAGTTGGCACAGTGTGTTGTGGGAGCACAGTGAAGCCCTGCAGACAAACTAGCTTCACCACTTTTTATAGAAGAACCTTAACCCTTGTTCTAGCTGAATTGGAGATGGATTCACCTTCCAAAACATCTTCCCTTACAACTGAGTAAGAATTAGGTTCAATGTTTTCTTCAGAAAGGCCAATTAAGCAGAGAAGATAATAAATTACACATAAGCTCTTCTCTAAAGGAGCGGAGCCAGGGGTTAAATCACATGCCAGGCACAGATATTGACTGGTAGAAGTCACAAGATTTGCTGAGAGAGCACTAGCAAGGGTTGAAATATAAATCTGGCTTCAGGCAGCGCTCAATGGGGATTATTGGATCTGTCTGGAGCAGTGCAATGCGAGCTGTACTTTCTGGTGGATGAGGGGAAAGCTGTGGATGTGGTCTATCTGGACTTCAGCAAGGCCTTTGACACTGTCTCCCATAATATACTCCTGCAAAAGCTGGTAGCCCATGGCTTGGACAAGTGCACTCTGCGCTGGGTTAAGAACTGGCTGGAGGGCCGGGCCCAGAGAGTGCTGGTGAATGGGGCTGCATCCAGCTGGCGGCCAGTCACTAGTGGTGTCCCCAGGGGTCAGTGTTGGGTCCAGTCCTGTTTAACATCTTTATTGATGATTTAGATGAGGGGATTGAGACCATCATCAGCAAATTTGCTGATGACACCAAGTTGGGAGGGAGTGTGGACCTGCTGGAAGGCAGGAGGGCTCTGCAGAGGGATCTGGATAGACTGGAAAAATGGGCTGATTCCAATGGGATGAAGTTCAACAAGGCCAAGTGCCGGGTCCTGCACTCTGGCCACAACAACCCCCTGCAGCGCTCCAGGCTGGGCACAGAGTGGCTGGAGAGCAGTCAGACAGAAAGGGACCTGGGGGTGCTAATTGACAGGAAGCTCAACAGGAGCCAACAGTGTGCCCAGGTGGCCAAGAAGGCCAGTGGTGTCCTGTCCTGTATCCAAACCAGCGTGGTCAGCAGGACAAGGGCAGTGATCCTTCCCCTGTGCTCTGCATTGGGGAGGCCAAACCTGGAGTATTGTGTTCAGTTCTGGGCCCCTCAGCTCAGGAAAGAGATTGAAGTGCTGGAGCGGGTCCAGAGAAGAGCAACAAGACTGGGGAAGGGACTTGAACATAAGCCCTATGGGGAGAGGCTGAGGGAGCTGGGCTTGTTTAGTCTGGAGAAGAGGAGGATTAGCGCTGAGCTCAGCACTCTCTAGAACTACCTGAAGGGCAGTTCTAGCCAGGTGGGGATTGGGCTCTTCTCCCAGGCATCAGCAATAGGACAAGGGGCCATGGGCTTCAACTCTGCCAGGGGAAATTGAGGCTGGAGATGAGAAAGCAATTCTGTGCAGAGAGAGTGGTCAGGATTGGAACGGCTGCCCAGGGAGGTGCTGGACTCACCGGCCCTGGAGGGTTTGAAACTGAGATTGGACATGGCACTTAGTGCCATGATCTAGTAAACGGACTGGAGTTGGACTCCATGATCTCTGAGTTTTTTTCCAACCCCGTCGATTCTGTGTGATTCTGTGTACAAGCCACAGAAACCTTTCGGATTCTTGTTAACAGCTCCTGTTCTGCGGCCTCAAAAAGAATCAGAATGGAATGAAAACAGCCTGTAGTCCAATCTCCAAGTTCTACATCCCCAGACAACCATCAGTTTTATTTTCCTTTTTGGCATTCTTTTCATTTCTTTGTCCACATCTGGTAGTGATTCTAAGTAAAATTTCTACCGGCAAGTGCTACGCTGAGCACATCCAGTAGTTATATAAAACACGTACCTCAAAATGCTTGAACAGGACCCTTGTGAGCGTGTCCCTGAAGTGCGAAGGGCACAGGACAGACTCTATGATCACAACACGGCGGTCTCGGGGATTCACCAACAGATGTCTAAAGAAGGCAAGACGTGTAAAACAAAACTGGTAAGTTAAAGCACGTATTATGAGACCTACCTTAAGTTCATATTCCATTCTCCTCAAAAATCCTAAACTTTTGCATGTAGGTAGAACTTTCTACAGCAGATCGCAAAGTCTTTTTCCCAAATTCTAAGAACCCAATGCTTTCCTAAAAGAAAGTCAGGAAACTGAGTTACGGAAAACAAGTTATAGAGCCAGCAGACTGTCGTTCTGAATACGTTATACATTTCTAAATCAATATAAAGAAATGCAAAAAAAGGCATGAACAATAGTCATTAATGACTTGCTCAGTGTCATACGGTGTGTCCATAAGAGTGAGAATAACAGTGTAGATTTTCTGATTCTAGTGGAAGAGGATGGAACTGTCCCATTTTCAATTAGAAAGTGGTGATTAAGGACAGGAAAAAAACCAGACAGAAACCCACAGGAGATCTGAGGCACAGAAACTAAGTATTGGTTTCCTGTGCCAAGTGATGATTTTTACTGTGTAAAAATAAGGAATGGAAGTAAAGAGAAAAAATTAAGTCCCACTTTATTATTCACTAATGGTACTAAAAATACAATGAAAAGAAACATTAGTAAGGTAAAAATATTCCAAATCACTATCATGAGGAGAGTTCTGCACTGATGTAAGACGACTTTCAGCCCTACCAAAATCAGTACAGCTCCTTGGATAATGACTTTCCCCTATCAAGTCCTTTACGAGTGCCACAGTTCAAAGGCAATTTATCAAATACTTTGTAATTCCAGAGAGCAACCGATGCTGCAGGACACTAACTCTTTGTAACACAACCTGAATTTTGGCGTCACTGAATTTCTCCTGCAAAGAATACAGCCAGACCTACAGAATCTTGTTTCTAATTTTGCCACAGCCTCCAGTCACATGTGTAAAACCTCCCAACGCACTCAGAAAAGAGCTGCAGAAGGTTTGAGTAACTGACATCCAAGCATCTCTTACCTGAAATACAGCATATGGATAAATTCCTTCAGATATGAATATAGCTCTTCTGTATTAATGTTGTACTGAACAACTTTGACAGGCTGTAAGGGAAAAATAACCACAGTCAGCTTAAATACTAGGCAGTGATTATATATAAATAAATATATATATCACAGTATGTTTGGGATTGGAAGGGACCTCAAAAGCTCATCCAGTGCAATCCCCCCATGGAGCAGGAACACCCAGATGAGGTTACACAGGAAGGTGTCCAGGCGGGTTGGAATGTCTGCACAGAAGGAGACTCCACAACCTCCCTGGGCAGCCTGGGCCAGGCTCTGCCACCCTCACCGGGAACAAGTTTCTTCTCAAATTTAAGTGGAACCTCTTGTGTTCCAGCTTGATCCCATTACCCCTTGTCCTATCATTGTTTGCCACCGAGAAGAGCCTGGCTCCATCCTCATGGCACTCACCCTTTATATATTTATAAACATTAATGAGGTCCCCCCTTAGTCTCCTCTTCTCCAAACTAAAGAGCCCCAGCTCCCTCAGCCTTTCCTCACACGGGAGATGCTCCACTCCCTTCAGCATCTTCGTTGCCCTACGCTGGACTCTCTCCAGCAGTTCCCTGTCCTGCTGGAACTGAGGGGCCACAACTGGACACAATATTCCAGGTGTGGTCTCCCCAGGGCGGAGCAGAGGGGCAGGAGAACCTCTCTGACCTACTGACCACCCCCCTTGTAATACACCCCAGGTACCATTGGCTTCCTGGCCACAAGGGCCCAGTGCTGGCTCATGGTCACCCTGCTGTCCCCAGGACCCCCAGGTCCCTTTCCCCTACGCTGCTCTCTAATATGTAATTTCCCAACCTATACTGGAACCTGGGGTTGTTCCTGCCCAGATGCAGGACTCCACACTTTCCCTTGTTAAATTTCATCAGGTTATTCCCCGCCCAACTCTCCAGCCTGTCCAGGTCTCTGATGGCAGCACAGCCTCTGGCGTGTCAGCCACTCCTCCCAGCTCGGTGTCATCAGCAAACTTGCTGATAGTGCACTCTATTGCCTCGTCTAAATCGTTAATGAATATATTGAATAATATTGGCCCCAGCACTGCCCCCTGAGGCACTGCACTGGATACTGGCCTCCAACTGGACTCCGCACCATTGACTACCACTCTCTGGCTTCTCTCCTTAAGCCAGTTTGCAATCCACCTCACTACTCTATTGTCCAGACCACACCTCCTCAACTGAGCTGTGAGGATGCTGTGGGAGACTGTGTCAAAGATATATATATGATAATATGGTATATCTGAACATACATAACCCAACATATATGAAGAAATCCTGACTCTTGCCTGATTTGTTCTATGTCCTTAACAACGCATCTCATAAACTCACCCTGTAACTCAGCTCTAGGGTTTAATAATGCTGTTTTTTCACACTGCTAACTTATATCTACATTAGTTTTCCAAAGCTGCCATTCTATACTAAAAGGCAAAAAAAATAGCTAGACAAAGCTATTCCTCAGTAAGTACCCAAATATAAGCGGCAGAGCTGATGAGAACCAATTACTATCGGTCTCGGTATCATGCTTACTTGTATATATTATAGTTACTATCTTTTAACAGCAGTTTTTATAAGATCATGAAAAATAGCTTATGATGGGCAGAAAATGCATCTGAAAATTCTTTCTGTATCATAACATAGTTCAGGTAAAATCGTTTAATTTACCTTTGCGACATCGGGTTTCTTTATTTCACTAGGAATAATGCATCTTGGTCCTGTTTCTCCTGCAAACCCACACCTAAAAGACAACGTTGAAAGCCTTATCATTTGAAGTCACTATTACATGCACAAAGGCTTTGTTAAATCCCCTCCTTAACCACACTGGAGCAATTGCCAGGTAACGAAGCAAGTATAACTTCATATAAAACCAAGTTTCACAGTTTCACGGCCTTTTTAGGGCAGCAGAGACACCCTCAGGGATACAAGCAGGTAAATGCAACCACTCTAAAAAGAGCAGCACACAGAGATGCTTTTCCTGCACTATAATCATTTTAATGCGTGCTGGCCGCCTCCCTGAGCAGGCCACTGAAACCCAAGGAGCATCAGCAGGGTATTTTAACCCCAAACACGGGGCTGAATTGTTTAAACAGCCCCTTTTCCGTGAGGGCCCAGTGCCCCTGTGACACAAGCGTGGGGGGAGTTGGGGGTTTGTCACGCAATGGGGTATTTCCACATGGAGCGGCAGAGGCACAGAGACATTTTTGGCCCATGACCTTTTGGTGAGACCCCACTTGGAGTCCTGTGTCCAGCTCTGGGTCCTCAGCACAGGACACACATGGACCTGCTGGAGAGGGGCCAGAGGAGCCACAGGAATGATCCGAGGCTGGAACAGCTCTGCTGGGAGGACAGGCTGAGAGAGCTGGGGTGTTCAGCTGGAGAAGAGAAGCTCCGGGGAGACCTTATTGCCGCCCTTCTGTACTTAAAAAGGGCCGACAAGCAAGATGGAGACAGACTTTTGAGCAGGGCTTCTTGCAACAGAACAAGGGGTGATGGTTTTAAACCAAAGGAGGGAGATTCAGGCTGGACATGATGCAGAAATTGTTGTCCCTGAGGGTGGTGAGAGCCTGGCCCAGGTTGGCCAGAGAGGTGGTGGATGCCCCATCCCTGGAGACATCCCAGGCCAGGCTGGACGGGGCTCTGAGCAACCTGAGCTGGTGAAGATGTCCCTGCTCATGGCAGGGGTGGCACTGGGGGAGCTGGGAACGTCCCTTCAACCCAAACCATTCTGTGATTCTACAAATTCCTACACACCGAGCGTTTCTGCCACCACCTCGAGTCACACACTGTTTGATTCTAGCACACGAGACTACAATATACGGCTGTTACCGCCGGCTTGGTATCATGCAGATCACCACAGAAAGACGTTGAGGGGGGAAAACAAACCAAACCAAAACCGCACAACCACCAGTATTCATCCCGACGCCGGGCCCGCCCCGCAGCCGCGACACCGGCCCCGCGGAGCAGCTGTCGCACACCGGGCAGCGCGGGGCAGCGCGGGGCAGCGCGGGGCAGCGCGGGGCAGCGCGGGGCAGCACTCACTTGGTGAAGGCCGCGCCCAGGTCCAGCACCACGGCGGTTTTCTCGCCGCCGCTGCCCAGACCCTCGTACAGCGGCATCGCGGCTCCGGCTGCTCCGCCAGTGGCACGGCGGGGCCTTCTTCCGGCGATGGGGCCTTCCTCCTCCCCTGCGCGGCGAGCTGCCCGCGGCGCCTGCCCGCACACCCGCCGTCCCACCGACCCCCTCAGCGCCCCGCCGCCGCTCGCCGCCCATTCCGCAGTGCTCCGAAGCTCAGCGAACGCCTTGGCGGCGGCGCTGTGTGCGGCGCGGCGCGGATTTCCCTCGGCTCCGCTGCGGCGGCGGGCTGGACACCCCGCGGGGGAGAAGAGCTGGTGAGGCCGTTGAGGGGCAGCGATGGCGGCGCCGCCGTGAGGAGCCGCAGCCGCGGGGCCGCTCTCACCCCAGCGAATGCAGCGGGGACTCTCGCCCGTCAAGGCGAAGCCATCCCGAAGCGGCCGTGCCGTAGGGACGCATCAATCCACATCGCACGGGCCAAGAGTCACCTGCGCCCTCCAACCCCCATCAAACCCACTCTTGCGGCCTCCAGAGCTCAACCCCCCGGCCCTGCGGTGTCTGCTCTGCTACCGCCAAATTTAGTGCGAGAGACCTTTAATAAGAATGTGTCACTACCCACAGGGTGCAGTGTCCTTCCTCTCAAACAGAAATAAAATGTCCCCAGGAGCAAGAAAAGCCCCATCACGGCTCCAAGAGGAGTGAAGACAGGAGTGTGATCATAGACGGAGGACAGGAATAATAAACCCCACCATGGTAACATGTTGTTTTGAAGAGCGGGTCACCTGTGCCTGGTAAACAGGTGGTAGAAGGTGAGCTGTGGTGGGGTCAGCTGGTGGGGTGGAATCATAGAATCGTTTCAGTTGGAAGAGACTCTCAGGATCATGGAGTCCAACCATAACCCACCCCAGCACTGCCCCATGTCCTGAGAACCTCATGTCTGTCTGTCCAACCCTCCAGGGCTGGTGACTCCAGCACTGCCCTGGGCAGCCTGTTCCAATGCCCCACAGCCCTTTGGGGAAGAAATTGTTCCCACATCCAACCTCAACCTCCCCTGGCGCAACTTGAGGCCGTTTCCTCTGCTCCTGGCGCTTGTTCCTGGGGAGCAGAGCCCGACCCCCCTGGCTCCAAGCTCCTTTCAGGCAGTTCAGAGATCAGAAGGTCTCCCCTCAGCTCCTGTTCTCCAGCTGAACCCCCCCAGATCCCTCAGCCGCTCCATCACACTTGAGCTCCAAGTTGATGTGAGCGCCGAAAATGTAATATTAATTGATTCAGTTTTAGCCATTTTAGTGAGAGTGTATTGTTGTGCCAATACAGCTGGGGTTTGCTTTGGTCTGCCTCTATTTTGAAAGGGGAAATATGTTGCTGTTTGGACTTTCATAGTCATGGAGCTGCGCCACAAGACGCATTTTGCAAGGTTTGCGGTAATGCTGTGTTATTTCAAACCCTCAAGAAATAAGAGGCTGTCAAAACCAAGATCCTAACTCAGTTTTGGAGCAAAGGAAAAGCTGCGTTTGTCTGTGTGTATGTTCCCACATACTGCAATGAAAGACTTTGGCCCAGTGTTGAGGCTTTAACCCCGTCAAAGTTAGGAAATGTTAAGTTTTTCTAAATAATCTTCATCTCTGTGTTATAGCTAAATGTCAGCTCGCTACAGGTGAGGTCAGTCACCACTTGTTTACAAGTTATTCGAGGTGTCTGAAATATGCAGCCTTCCTTAGATGGTGTTTTGGTCTTGGTATTTCTGGTCTGTATCTGCCACATCTTGGCAGCCCCTGAGTGTGACTTTGTGGGAATGGGTTCTACAGGTGGATCTGGGTGTGGATGGAGAGACAGTTATCCAAAAACACACGGAAGAGAGGAAAAGTACGCACCAAAGACTATGAGAGCATGTGTGCATGAGTGAAATGTGTGATTAGTTATCTGCTGTTAATAATAACAGCTGGACTCTATTAATAGGAAGGGCTCAAGCAATAAAAGGTGTTCTGATGAGTATTGTTGGTGATGCTGGTGGAGTTTATGAGAGATGTTGGCTACTGGAAGTGAAAATTCGGGGTCACTTGAGAAAGAGATTTCTAATAAGAGATTTCTAATGCTTCCCCCCCTCCCACAAACCCCCACCGGGCTTTCCCTCGCCCTTTCCCTGTGATAACCATGCCTGTACAATCAGCTGCTCTTGAGGAATTTTTATGTGTGCCCAGCACTGTAACTCTGGCCCTGATCACGTCCCCAAAAGATCTGTCACAGGGTATTTATATCAGCTCAGTGTGCGGGACCCATTTCTTCTTCAGGAAGCAAAATAAATATTAAAAAAGCTATTAGCTGCTGAGCTGGGTCTGGACATTTGCTCGTTGCCAGACAGGCAAACCAAAGAGCCTGAAGCGCCTCTGATGAAGCAAGAAGGTTTCAAGGTCGGCTGTTGTCACCCAGGTGAGCTCTGTGGCCACAGAACCCCTGCTCCCCGAGCTGTGAGCCGCTGCTGGCAGTTTTAGACGCTGTACTTTTCGCGTAGGTGGTGGCAGTGCTGTTTGTCCCACATCCACACTTTCTATTTCGGATCTGTGAAGGTGGAGGCGTGCGGGAGAGTGGGACGGCGAGTGGGAGCGAGGTGAGACACCGAAAGCTGTTGCTGCTGCCATCTGCTCTGTCGCCTGAGCAAACCTCTGCACTAGCCCGTTGTTGGACTAGCAGCTCTGCAGAACCCTTCTCTCTTCTGCTCCTGTCATGGCCTTGTCGTCTTATCCCCTTCTGCTGTCCCTAAAGTCACCTGGGTCACAAAGTGGCATCGAGAGAGAATAAGGAGAGGAGAGAGAATGAGAAAAGAGAAAGAAGAGAAGAGAAGAGAAGAGAAGAGAAGAGAAGAGAAGAGAAGAGAAGAGAAGAGAAGAGAAGAGAAGAGAAGAGAAGAGAAGAGAAGAGAAGAGAAGAGAAGAGAGAAGAAGAGGAGAAGAAGGTTCATGTGTGTGCAGAGCAGGAGTGGAGGCTGAAGGTGCTGGAGGAGATGGGGCATCCTGGAAAGGCTCGGTATTTTCTTGGTAGGAAGGCTCTACAGGGGGATCTGGACCAGCTGGATTGTTGGGCTGAGGCCAATTTTATGAGATTCAACAAGGCCAAGTGCCAGCTCCTGCACTTGGGTCACAACAACCCCAGGCAGCGCTACAGGCTTGGGGAAGAGTGTCTGGGAAGCTGTCTGGACATGGGGGTGTTGGTCAAGGACCAGCTGAACGTGGGCCAGCGTGTGCCCAGGTGGCCAAAAACGCCACCAGCATCCCGGCTTGTATCAGGAATAGTGTGGCCAGCAGGACCAGGGAAGCGATTGTGCCACTGTGCTGGGCGCTGGGGAGGCCAAACCTCAAATCCTGGGGCCAGTTTTGGGCCCCTCACACCAAGGAAACCCTTGAGGTGCTGGAGCGAGTTGAGAGAAGGGAACGGAGCTGGTGAGGGGCTGGAGCACAAGTGTGATGGAGCGGCTGAGGGACCTGGGGGTTCAGCTGGAGAACAGGAGCTGAGTGGAGACCTTCTGATCTCTGAACTGCCTGAAAGGAGCTTGGAGCCAGGGGGGTCGGGCTCTGCTCCCCAGGAACAAGCGCCAGGAGCAGAGGAAACGGCCTCAAGTTGCGCCAGGGGAGGTTGAGGTTGGATGTGGGAACAATTTCTTCCCCAAAGGGCTGTGGGGCATTGGAACAGGCTGCCCAGGGCAGTGCTGGAGTCACCAGCCCTGGAGGGCTGGACAGACAGACATGAGGTTCTCAGGGACATGGTTTAGTGGTGGACTTGGCAGTGCCAGGTAAATGGTTGGATTTGATGATCTTAAAGTGGACCAAAACAATTCTATGATCTGGAGCAAATGTGAGGAATACAGGCAGTGCAGAGGGAATGCAACAAAGGTGTGAAGAAGGTGAACTCTGCAGTGAAAATCTTGTGGGAGACTCCTCACAAAGCCCTTGTATCCCTCGTAAAGCTGTGACATCTCATCTCTGTCCCTCAGATGCCATCCCACACCTCTTCATACGACCCATCTCCAGTGCGTTCTGGAGTAGGAGGAATCATTGCCAAGGCAGCAGCAGAGGATGCTGACACATGAAAAGATAAACAAACAAAACCCTGTAGCAATTAAACACTCTGACACAGGGTTCGAATTGCCGTATGATTTTGTGCGGTTTGATATTTTTAATGTTTTTTAAAACTATTTTTTTTAATGGTTAGTATTTTGTGGCCTTCCAGAATACGGAAATGCAGCTGAACTTTAAATCATATGAAAAGTTCTATTCAAGAAACTTTATTTGGGCTTTCTGTCAAGGAACCAATCCCAGAATTTCCCAGGTTCTCCTGGGGAAATTCCGATTGGACACAAGAGGAGAATTTTTCACAATGACAACAATTAGCAATTGGAATAATGTCTCCAGGGAAGTGTTGATTCCCCAACACTGGACATTTCTAAGGTTCAGCTGGTCCACCTGTATATGGTACCTTACTGTGCCATAATGACATGTTTACAATGCTACGTTTAAATGCAGCGTTTCATGTAAAAATAATTACAGAGATATATTTTTAAAAAATCACAGGCTCTCCTTGAAATACACAGCCCATTGCTTCCTCCTAAATGTATTATTGCTTGGTTGGGAAAGAGTTTGCTGCTAATCACATCAGCGTCTTTATAGTCCATCGGAAATCTTTTCTTAAATTAGATTAATCAATCACAGTTAACATGAGTTCTGAAATGCAAGCTGCAGCTTAAAAGTGCCTTAATTTAATGGATGGTCTTTCCAGAGCCGAGCAGTTATTGATAACAGAAGCCAGAGACTTAGAGATGTGCCAGGGTTTCGTAACAAAATCCATCCACGCCGTGCGGGTTTAATCAAGGAAGCCACTTGCATAATGTGCAAAGCGCTCGCGCTCCCCCGAATATGTAACTGTTGAAGAAACAGATGGTGATGCTAACCCGTAAGAATCCGGCTATAAATACATTCAAAATAACAATATAAATGAAGAGAATTATTCACAGTGTAAGGAGATGGCGGGACAATTAAGCCAGCTAGTAAGCAGAAGGTGGAGGGGAATAAAAAGCAGAGTCTCCCTATACAAGAAAACAGTTATTCCCCAAATGCAGCTGGTTCCTGTAACTCTTGGGAGCAGTGGTGTCCTCTGCCAAGCGAAGAAGAGGTTGCATAACTGTAAAAAATACGAAGAATGAAGAGCAGCCCATTGAAACCAGTGAAAACTCTTCGATTTGTTTCAAATGTATAGAACAGTTGATTTTGGCTAATGCAGCCCTTTCCTTTTTTTCCTTTCTTTTCTTTCAAGACTCTGTTGGTATTCAAGCCACTGGCAGCAAAAACCCTTTTCAAATCTCCTGCAGACGCGTTATTGTCACCGAGCAGCGGTGGAAGCGACGCTGGTACCTCGAGGTGGCAGCTACAGAACTACCCGGAGGGTTAAAAGGGAACATTTTTCATCAAGAAAACGACTTTTTCCGTACAAGTGCTGCAATCTGGCAGCTCTCAGTTGAATTAATCCCCGCAGTGCACTTGCAAACATTGCAAACATAAAAGAATGTGTCCTGCAGCATCAACACTGCAAGCCCGAGCGGCTCCGGCGGGGCCGCATCGCGCCCAGCTCGTATTATTCTGTTCCCTTTAATGCCGAAATGCCTCCCTGGAACCCCGCGGAGACGCGGATTTCAGCTCAACCCTATGCAGATTTCAACAGCAAGGCATTCTTATTTTTTCTTGGTCATAAAATAAACACTCTTTGGTGTCCCCACATTGGGTGGCTTTGTCTGTGGACTCGATTTTAAGCCTCTATAATCCCTATATACAGGCTAACTGAGGCACGCACCGCGGTTTTCTCACAAAATCAGGTAGTTGTGTGCTTAGGCCCAGCTTTAGATGTAATAAAAGAGCAATTTCTCAGAGGCCTCTTGTAGCTTCTGTTGCTCACAGAGTGTTTCCTCACCTTTTTCCAGCACAGGGGTTCAAGGGCATCCACTTATCAGTGCTCTGAAAGGAGAAAGAGCAAGAAAACCTGTTGTCTGCTGCTGGGGGTTCTTCTTAACCTGGGTCCTGCTGTAGGATTTCAGCTTAATTGGTCTGAATATTTCCAACGCAAAAATGTGTATTTCTCTGCTCATAACCACCCCCAAAAGTTGTTTGTGCTGCCCTAAAAATCCCCCAAAAGGGGAATAATGAAAACACTGGTGGTGTCTGGATGGGGAGCATCACTGTTTCATGCTAAAACATAATTCACCTCCCACCAGGTGTCTTGATGCAGTGGGTCACCCACGGCAAAGACCCCGTTTGTCCCCGTGGTTGGGGACTTTCAGCCCCGCGGTGTTAGTTTAGTGAGTGGTGGCGTTTCGGCATGAAACTGCATTTATTTAAAACCTGTGGATTCAGGGGTTCGGTTTAACTTCCACATTTTGAGAAGCAAAAGAAAGCTCAAGTTTTCAAAGGGTATTCAAAAGGTATTATCTGAACAAGTATTTAAGATGATGGAGAAGCAGAGGGTTTAATGCCAGAACAGTGCTTAGGCTTAGCTTGCTTTGGGGTGGCGTGTCAAGCGCGTCTTTTATTGTCAGCCTAATTTTGTAGCAGAGTATGTAGGACGGGGGGAAAAAATATCCGAGCGCTACAGGGAATTGACAGGTGGCTCACATTTTAGCTGAGGTTCCAATATGCATAGGGATGGCTTCCTCAGCACTTTATTTCTGGGAAAATTGCAATAGGTGGTGTCCATTGATGTTACCTGTGTTGATTTTGCTAAAGGATGCTGTGATGCAGCCGTGGAGGTGAATGCTGGTCACAGAATCACAGAATCACAGAATGTTCGGGATTGGAAGGGACCTCAAAAGATCATCTAGTCCAATCCCCCTGCTGGAGCAGGAACATCCAGGTGAGGTCGCACAGGAACATGTCCAGGCGGGTTGGAATGTCTGCAGAGAAGGAGACTCCACAACCCCCTGGGCAGCCTGGGCCAGGCTCTGCCACCCTCACCAGGAACAAGTTTTTTCTCAAATTTAAGCGGAACCTCTTGTGTTCCAGCTTGATCCCATTACCCCTTGTCCTATCATTGTTTGCCACCAAGAAGAGCCTGGCTCCATCCTCATGGCACTTACCCTTTATATATTTATAAACATTAATGAGGTCCCCCCTCAGTCTCCTCTTCTCCAAACTAAAGAGCCCCAGCTCCCTCAGCCTTTCTTCATAAGGGAGATGCTCCACTCCCTTAATCATCTTTGTTGCCCTACGCTGGACTCTCTGCAGCAGTTCCCTGTCCTGCTGGAACTGAGGGGCCACAACTGGACACAATATTCCAGGTGTGGTCTCACCAGGGCGGAGTAGAGGGAAGGAGAACCTCTCTCGATCTACTGACCACCCCCCTTCTAATACACCCCAGGATGCCATTGGCTTCCTGGCCACAAGGGCTCGGTGCTGGCTCATGGTCACCCTGCTGTCCCCAGGACCCCCAGGTCCCTTTCCCCTACACTGCTCTCTAATATGTAATTTCCCAACCTATGCTGGAACCTGGGGTTGTTCCTGCCCAGATGCAGGACTCCACACTTTCCCTTGTTAAATTTCATCAGGTTATTCCCCGCCCAACTCTCCAGCCTGTCCAGGTCCCGCTGGTCCTCCCGGGCTGTGTTCCCAGCATGGGCACAGCCGATCCCTGCGACCTTGGAGCAGCCAGCACAAGCCTGGTTTCTCCTCTGAAAAGCGGCGGTGTAAAAATGGCACTTTCCTACTCAGCAGATCTGGTCGTTGCGCGTCTCCGAGTCACATCTGCTGACTGCGGTGACAAGAATAAGTTCTTACGGCTCTCCTGCTCTGTGAGTGCTGCAGAAGCGCGAGGGCTGGGCAAGCAGAAGCTGGGTCCTGCATCTCCTTGTAGGGCTGATTTCCCTCAATCGCAGCCAGCAGAGGGGCTGCCCTGGCATCTCTTGGCCTTGCAGAGTTTTGCTGTTCGTGCCAGCAGTGAGGAACGTGGCAAAAGAAAGGAACCCAGCTTGATTCTGTTAAGACGACACGCCAGAAGGCTGTGCTGCCATCCAGAGACCTGGACAGGCTGGAGGGTTGTGCAGGGAAAAATTTAATGAAATGTAATAAGGGAAAGTGTAGAGTCTTGAATCTGGGCAGGAACAACCCCAGGTTCCAGTATAGGTTGGGGAATGACCTATTAGAGAGCAGTGTAGGGGAAAGGGACCTGGGGGTCCTGGGGACAGCAGGGTGACCATGAGTCAGCACTGGGCCCTTGTGGCCAGGAAGCCAATGGTACCTGGGGTGGGTTAGAAGGGGGTGGTCAGTAGGTCAGAGAGGTTCTCCTGCCCCTCTGCTCTGCCCTGGGGAGACCACACCTGGAATATTGTGTCCAGTTGTGGCCCCTCAGTTCCAGCAGGACAGGGAACTGCTGGAGAGAGTCCAGCGCAGCCACCAAGATGCTGAAGGGAGTGGAGCATCTCCCGTGTGAGGAAAGGCTGAGGGAGCTGGGGCTCTGGAGCTGGACAAGAGGAGACTGAGGGGGGACTCATTCCTGGGGATCAATATGGAAAGGGGGAGTGTCAGGAGGATGGAGCCAGGCTCTTCTTAGTGACAACCAATGATAGGATAAGGGGTAATGGGTACAAACTGGAACACAAGAGGTTCCACTTAGATTTGAGAAGAAACTTCTTCCCGGTGAGGGTGTCAGAGCCTGGCCCAGGCTGCCCAGGGGGGTTGTGGAGTCTCCTTCTGTGCAGACATTCCAACCCGCCTGGACACCTTCCTGTGTAACCTCATCTGGGTGTTCCTGCTCCATGGGGGGATTGCACTGGATGAGCTTTCCAGGTCCCTTCCGATCCCTGACATTCTGGGATTCTGTCATCCTGTGATTTTGTTTTGACTGCAGATGGCATTTATCATGTTTGCAGTTAGAGGAAAAAGGAACCTGGTCATCTGTTGCATTATTACATTTGATATAATTAATTGGCCATAAACTTCCTGGTATCTTTTTCAAAGTGGACTTGTTCTAAATGTATTTTCCCCTCTGTAAGAGGGGATGCTGTTCTCACTTTCCCTAAATTAGACTCATTGCTCCTCCATTCCAATGACTGCTGTTTAATGGGAAGAACAGGTCCCCTTCAAACAAGTGCTACCAGCTGTTGTAAAGGTGAATTGTAAAGCACAAATACAGATGGAGATGTGCACTGATTTATGTGCTGGATGTCCCAAATATCCAATCTGGGAAAGTCATTCAGGAGCAAAATTAATGTTAGCTATTTTAAAATTGCCTTTACCTTCTGTGGCATGTCCTGACATACTTAGGAGAGCTGATACCATCTCATCACAGATGCCAGGAGTAGCACCATAAAATGCAGTATTCTGATATCAGGACAATGATTTTTTAGTTCATTTTATACATACAAAATGTGTTTTCATGAATATTTTTAAGTGACTCGGTCTCTTAATTAGGACTTTTTAGTTTGCGCAATAAGCTGCAACAGGAATACTACCTTTTAAAGAAATGCACTGTATTGCATTATGTTATTAATTTATAAAGCAGAGTTTGCTGCTATAATAATACACAGATCATACAAGGGAGTGTGACAAAAGTTAGGTATCGTTATTTCCATTTTATGGCAGGGGAGATGAATGCGGAGAGCAGCGCCGTTTGGTTTGGAAAATCATCTAACAAGTCAGAGGCAGGAATGGGACATGAGTCCCGTGGTCTTTTTATCACCTACGCTACCCGCATGGAAGAATAAACCAGCTTACATCAGAATTTAAGCTCCGAATTTCACCTGAGGGCATTCCTTGAAGGACGGGGCCAGCAGAGGGTCGCACTGCAATGTCTCGAACCAGAGCACTGACAAGAAGGGAGAGGAATGGGTGTTTCTTAACTTGCTGTGGAAGTGGGGCCCGTTTTACTTGGTTATAGATACGCTCTGCAGGATACTGAGCCCAGTTAAAAATTAGTATTTCCAATTAATAAAGCATAGAAATGAAAAACAAAGCAATGCTCTCAAGTGATTTCGGATTTCTGCCTCTTCCATCAAGCCTCCTTCTTTCACTCTGCAGGTTTTTTGTTGTCGATAATGCAAAAGCCCGTGATTTTGGCAGGGGATGCGGGGTAGAGAAACTTGCAGCGTATGGGGAATTTGCAATTTCAGATACGGAAGAAAACACAGATAACTGTCTATTTTGGTTACCGTGATTACCAGTGAAATCTTTAACCTTGAGAGTACACAAGGGCCCATCTGGGTTCAGAGTCAGTCAATGACAAGGGGGAAGCGAAAACCTCTCCAATCTATTAAGTGCTCTGCACCTCTTAGAGAAGAGCAGAGCATCACTTACACACGCTTTACATTTTAAATACACATCCTGATCATTTTAAAGGTTGGATAGAAAAGAGGTTGAAATCAATAGCCCTCATTCTGAATCCCAGGTCAACTGGAAGGGGCGGATTTTGTAGCTACTAATGCTGAGCCTGGTGGACTCGTCACCGAGGGCTCTAATTTCTAGCAGGGGGGTCCCTGTTTTCCTGCCCATGTCCCCGCACACGGATGGCTGAGCAGCTTGGGAATCAATGCCTGACCCGCCACAATGTGTGCAGCACTGCGTTGGAAAATAAGCCCTCATTGATTGTGGTTTGTTGGAAAGAATTCAGTGGATGAACCTGCAGAGAGGTTTGGGTGCCTAAGCTGGGGGTTAATGGTGTTTCAAATGGCCACAAAAATGCAGCTCTTACCTTTTCCTTTCCCCTCTGCTCTGTGTCCCTTAGAGGAGAGAGTAAACATCCTTTGTTTCACATATTTATATTTATATATATATATATATATTTTTTTTTTTTAGAAAGAAGCAGCAACACCAGACACATTGATTTATGAATAATTCCCCAGATTTTACAACTCATAGATGCAAAGCCAGATGGGGCTATTCACATCATTTTGTCTGACCGTTTGCTCCAGCAAGCCTAACTCCGAAGCTCTTTCTGATGCCTTTTGCCAATGATGGGCTTTATTGCTGATACAGGCATTTTTACACTTTATTTTCAATTTATGCAGAGGTTAGCAATATTACTCCGAAAGAAATTGCCTTGACCTACAACAAATCTGGCTTTTAAAAGTTTGAATATTGGATGCAGAATGCTACCAAAATGAATTGGGTTGGTTCCAGTTTGGTTGAAATCCAGTAGCAAACACTCAGTTTCTCTGAAATTAGATAGGTGAAACACTGAGGTAAGTTTAGCAGAGGGAACAAGCCACTAGTATAAACATTTTTTTCCGGGAGCATAACAAAGGGGAAAAAAAGAACAATTTATTGATGAGGAATATCTCGGTTTTCCTCAATAAGTTATGTTCATAGAATTATCAAATGGTTTGGGTTGAAGGGACCTTCCCAGCTCCCCAGTGCCCCCCCTGCCATGAGCAGGGACATCTTCACCAGCTCAGGTTGCTCAGAGCCCCGTCCAGCCTGGCCTGGGATGTCTCCAGGGATGGTTCAGCCACCACCTCTCTGGCCAACCTGGGCCAGGCTCTCACCACCCTCAGGGACAACAATTCCTTCCTCATGTCCAGCCTGAATCTTTAGTTTAAAACCATCACCGCTTGTCCTATCAAATGGACATTGTTTTTCTAGAGAGCCCAGTGTTTGACAGCTAAAAGCAGGTTAAAATCTTATTCTGTTACATGAATGAAAAAACAAGCAAACCTAATTTTATGAATTATTATAGCTAGAGGTAAAGAGATATTCTCTGATGTGGCCCACGTGGTAGAGGACATTCACAAAGTCAAGATTTTGTCTCTCCTACATCCTCCCCTTGTTCCCTCCTAGCAACCCCCCATCAGATCTCCCCACCCCATCCATCTCCTCCTTTGAATGTTCATTAGTTTTGGGCTCTTCTCACCTGTCCCTGCCTGCACAAACGCTTTGCACCTGCTGCAGCTCCGCTCTGAGCAACTCGTTGCCCGAGACCAGGTATAAAACCCTGTGTGTGCACAGCTGGGACTTTATGGTGCCTTTGACTCCAGGCTGAAGCCAGAGGAAACCAAGCTGGTGTCTTCTCCTGGTTTTCTGAAGGCAAGGTATGGTCTTTTGAGCCGCTTGATGAGGTGAAGTGCACTACAGAACCTGATGGTGTAAATGTTTTTTATTGTTAGACTAACTGCAGGATTCCTGGTGGAAAAAAATCCACGCAGGTGGGAGGAGGAGACCAGGAGTAAAACTTGTTTATTGTTCTTTCTCTCTGGCCAAACAGGTGCTTAAAACAAAGCAACAACAACAAAAAGGAAGCTCTTTCAATGCATGTGTGGGATGCTCTTTAAGAAGTCATCCTCCTTTGCAGGGCGAGTATTAGAGGAAGGTGACCTCTACAGCTGAAAATACTGGAGGAGAATGTGTAATAGCTGGAAAACCACTAACAATGCTGTAGGCCTTGCTTTTGTATTTTCTTGTAAGCAAAGAGGGAGCCTCGGGTTAGACCCTGAGCCCGGCTTGTGGGGCAGAGCTGGGTGCGCGGGCTGAGGCTCAGCCTCGGGTGCTGCAACTTCTTTGTTTTTCATGTTGGGACACTCCGCGGCAAAAAGCGGCTGCGGGCGCGCTGTGCCAAGCGATGCGGCTGGGGCTGGAGCACAAAACCCACCGAGGGGAGGCGGGAACCGGCGCCCGGGCGGAGCGGAGCGGCCAAACCCCCGACACCGCCCCACCGGGGGCGGCCCCGCTCCGCTCCGCCCGTGGGGCGCCGGGGGCGAGCGCGGCGCGTCGCCGCGGAACCGGGCGGAGGCGGCGGGAGGCAGGTGAGGCCGGGGAGGAGCCGGGGGGGTCACCCACGACCACTGCTCTCGTCCCGAAGCTGTTTTCCCCCCGTGTTTAGTCCTTTTGTCGGTTGTGTTTTGGGCGGCAGCGATGCCCGCAGGGCAGCGCATCCTCGGCGCGGCTCTTTGTTCCCGGCGAGCGGGCTGGTCCTCGCAGCCCCGGGGGATGGGGAGGGGGGTGGGTGCCGTCCTGCGGGGATGGCGGTCCGCATGTGCCCCTTTGGGAAATCCCGAAGCGGGGGTTTCTTCTTCTGGAGCGTGTTAGGGGGTGATCTCTGCTGTTCCTCCGTCCTGCAGCGGGTTTGGGCTGGAGGGATGCCCGGGTGGCTGGTTGCACTTGATCCCTTGGCGCGTTGGGCGGCTGCAGGGAAAAGATGCACTTCTGGGTCTTTAAGCTCACCTGGAAATATGACTAAAGAGGATGGCTCTGTGCCCCGCAAGCAGGTGTACTGGGTGTAACCAAGCCTTGAGCCAGCCCTGAGTCTATTCCCTGGCCAACAAGCAGGTTCTACCCAAGCTAAAAGGGCCTGGCAAGGTGTATTTAATAAGATTGTAAATCTTCATCTGCAGAGACTTATGCTCCTCCAGATGTGCTGTGCGGTGTTGCTGTCTGCGTTAGGTGAGGCACCGAAATTTTGGAGCGCTTCTTGCTGATGGGAATCTGAATGCTACCCCTCTGCTCCCAGCTGGTCTGGAGAGCAGCATTTCCATCCTTCTGCTGTTTGAAAATTGCTGCACCCTTTGGCCTCATTCTTAACCCCCCACCCCGTTCCTCTCAATCTTTTTAATCCCTTAGGAATTTGGTAGACTCTGACTTGTGCGGTGCAGGGGACCTGGCACGGGGTCAGAAAGCCATGCAGAACTACACGGCTTTTACTTGCAAATCCGAGTAGGGATTTCCATAGGTGGTCTGTGCTGTTCTGAACAAAGCAAGTGATCGCTTAGTGGCTGGGGGAATAATGCCTAAAACATGTCATGTCTCTCGCTTCTTAAAGAACTACTGCTGGAACACCAATGCTGGAAGCAGAGGTGATGTATTATGTATTAAGGTGCCTTGCTAGGACTGGTAGGAAGCTGGCCTTACAGAATATTAATATCTAATTTGTTTGCTTGTAAGGATCTGCCCTCAAAGATGGGGAGGATGTGCCCCTCTGACGCCTGGTGGTGTCTGCAGAGTTTAGCTTGTCTGACTTGGGCTGTGTTGGTGGCCAGTGTGCAGTTGTGTCGCTTGGGATTTCACTGTGGTTTAACTGGCTGAGGTCTGTTCATCGGCTCTAAAATTCCCTTGATTGAACTGGGCAAGGGCAGAATGTAAGGTGAAATGAAGGCATTTTTCTCAGCTTGTGTGCCAAAGTAGGAGATGTGCAGTGTATTATCTGCTGACTTTTGTATTCAGCAGGACTAATAAGGCTTGGATAGCGCACATTAGCACTCTGGTAACACACATTGATTGCTGGCTGCTCTTTGACTTGTATGTTTTGGCTAAACCTTCACATTAAAAGACTTGCAGTGATTTTTGTCCACTGCCTGGATCCATCTGCAGATGAATTGTGGAGCTGAGCGCATCCAGGACTATTCACCCGGTCAAAGCTGCCATAATCAAGCTTGTACTTGGAGGTGTGAAAAGCTGTGTTCTGCAAAGGCTCGACAGTGATTTGTCTGAAGCCGACCTGTTAATCTCCTGTGCTCTGTGCCATATGATGCATGCAGCCACTTCAGCTTCAGTGTAGAAGTGTCCTCTCTGTTGGGAGAGGGATTGTTAGAACGGGGTTATTAATTCAAGTGAGTTAAAAGCTCAGTGCTTTTTTCCCCCTTGCTGTTTCAACAATTCAGGAAAAGCACAGCCAGAAGTTGCCAAAGGCAGAAAATAACAGCAGAGTGTTTCCTTAGGAGTTTTCTCTAAATAAACTGGCTGGGTGAAACTCTAAAGAGCCATCCTGGGGAGAAGCTGCATGCAACTGGGGTGGGGGGGGGGTTATCCTGTTTCTGTGTAAGGAACAGCTATTGAGTGGGAGAAACTGGTCTGCTCTGTGCTTGTCCACATTCAAACCTCCCCTGTTGGAGTGGCCATGGCAAGATGAGGTTCCTTTTGAGGTTCTTTCTGCGGTTTGTTTCATCAGACTCCCATGGAACCGACTTCAAATTGGTGTCTCTGACTCAGAGGGTCTGATAGTTATTGCTAGTGCTAATTGTATGGAGCAAGGAAGCAGCCTGGTTCAAGAGGATCCAACTGAGCCTTGCAGACTGCTTTAGCAGCTGATTAATTTATATTTATTATCCCTCAGCTTGGCAACTTGCCCACAGCAGTAGGTAATTCTCATTCTTATGGGCAGCTCCTGGAGATGCTCACTTTTGGCACCTTGTTTTTAGCCTAGCAGCCCTCTGTGCTGCTTTCCAGCCTACCAGGTGTTTAAAGGACACTTATTTTGGTCCATGATGAAGATAAAGCTCCCTGGCTGTCTGCAGTTGTGCCGGTTTGTGGCCAGGGGAACTGCATCTCTTGGGCTTTGTTATTGTGTGCAGGGGAAGCAGTTGGGTTGTCTCTCGCCCTCTGTGTGTGCCTCCTATTTAAAACAAGGATTAGTGTTCTGCTGAGAGCCTGGTTGGCCCTTGGCAGATGTTGTCCAGGGCTTTGGCTCAGAATGCCAGGTGAAATCTGGGAACAAGGAGTTCCTGCAGCACAAAATACTGAGTTATTCTACAGCTTCAGGCTAGTAAGGAAAAAGCTTAAGCTTACCACAGAGGAAGGGCTTAGTTTTATTGCTTGGCTGAGGCTGTAGAGCAGACTGACCATAAAACCAGCCAGATGGGAGGATAAACGTATAACCCAGTGCAGCTGGAGTAACAAACTACTTGGCAGCCAGCTACCCACTCGAACTTGGAGCACTTTGCACCAAGTGGGAGTGCTACAGCAAGGTGTCAAACTCTGCTTAAGAAGATAGCCAGGTCACTGCTGTTTATACAGTCTAATCCAGTCTCTTCCTAAAGCTGAGTAGGTCTTAAGCTCTGACTAATCTTCTTTGAAGTGCGAACTTGTGCCACGATCCTGCAGCAAGCTCAGTGCTACTGTCCTGAGCTTTTATTGAATGTAGAGGTCTAGGCCAGTCTAGATCTAGTTGTTGGGCGTTTTCTGAGCAAATAACTCTCAAACACTATTTTTGCCATTTACAAATGTAAAAGTACAGTCCCCAGTGCTGTTCAGACCAGGGGAAACAGCATGAGGCTGCCTAAAATACTCTGGATACTCTTGTATCAGGCTTGTACTGACTGTCCACATGGTCTAATAGCCAGAGGGAGGAAAGGCTCTTAGTGCTCTTTTTTCCTTGGTTTGTTTTAATTAATGGATCTCTCAAAGCCAGTCTTTCAGGGAGCAGCTTTGCCTCTTATAGCCTGCCACTCTTGACTCCTGGGAAGGATGGAATAAGCTTGTTGGGAAGACAGATGAACATTTTGATATTTCTGCTAACCTACAAAAGTATATACATATGCATGATGTATATGACTGCAAGAGATGCTATGGCTGGCTTTCAAGCATGGCTGGGGTTTTGTTTAGGTTTAACTACTGCTAATATTACTTATGTAGCTTAAAGAGACTTCTAGACAAACGATATTTGGAGCCAAACTTATATTTTGGTGTTATCAATATGTCTGATCTGAACTGGTGCTTGCTAAAGGAGTGTGAGGTGAATGTAATTTATACTCATCAGCATGGCAAGGCAGATGCATGTCATTGGGCACTGTCAATTTAACTCACATAATATACTCTTAGTGCTTTTTAATTACAGAAGAGCATAAAGAATTAGCCTGTAAGAGTAGCTGAATATTGTCAGGTTTCAGCTGTTTGTGGGAGGGAGGGTAGAGGAGATGGATGAGTAGCCACTCATCCTTCAGAGAAAGGAGATACTGAAGATAAAGTGGAAGGTGTGTTTGCTGGTGAACAGCTTCTCGGTGGCTTCTGTTTGTCCCCGAGCACCTGGTGCACGTGTGTGGCCTGTGATGGGGAATTATTCCAGCAGCTCAAAGTGCTGAGCACCAGGGCTGCAGGTGGAGTGGAAAATATGACTGGATGCACCCCGAAGGGCCAACCAGCTAATGGAGCTGGCTCTGAGCTGTGTTTTTCTGAGCTGGTAATGTTGAGGTTGTCTTGTGTGCCGCAGACAGCCCTGCAGATCATAAGGGTCTCCAGCTGGAGAAGTCTTTCTCTCTTGTGTGCAGTAAGAGGCTTGTTTTATGATGGAAATACACATTATATTGGTGTGACCAAACCAGCTTTCTGGTGTCTTGGTTGTGTTCAGCTGACTGGACACATTAATGCTGTTGAGGAGGAGACAAATGTATGTGAACAGCAGAACACAGAGCCTTTGAATTAGATGGACTAGCACAAATGTGGTGTTATGAAGATGCTTCTCTCCATGATAGTGGTTACCTCTTGCACATGGGTGCATGAGCAGACATGGAGAAGTGGTACACCCACGTGTAACAAACCAGTAGGCAGCTTGTTGCATTGTGTGTGTACAAATGCAAATAATAATTACCTACATGGGAGAATGAGGAGTCTAGCAAGCTGGGGGACTCATCCTGGTGCCCATGAGCAAGACTGCGAAGGGTAACCATTGCTTCTCTTACCACAGAGACTAAGAGGTGGTCTCACAACCGATCTTCTTCCTTACCTTTGAGCTGCAGAGGGATAATGGATATTAATAAGAGTGGTTCACTGGCACTGAGAACATGCCAACCAAAGCAGGTGAAGCTGGTGATGGTTGGAGGCTTCTTGTGGTAGGGCTTGACCATGCTACTGGCAAACTGTCCCCCAAAACTGGGAAGGGGAACTTACCAGGCTGGCTGTGTGATGGAGGGCTCTATGTGCATGAGCCTGGTGTGCCCAGCTGTCCTGCATGTAGCAAGTGGGTGAGATGTTCTTTGCTGCTGAGTGGTGCTGCAGCAAGCCCAGGACTGGGGCACCTGCCCAAGGGGGGTGGTTGGGAGCAGCTCCTGCTGCTGTGAGGTGTTTTGTCTGTCTGGGAGCCTGAGCCGTGTCACCGGAGGCAGCGGAGCCTGCCAAGAGCAGGCTGTCAGCTGGCTGGATCGCTGCTGGGCTACCGGTTCAGCACCCGTGGAAACTCTGGGAACACAGTGATTATCCACGTGAAACTTTCTGGAAGTGCCTCTGTGGTGCAGTGCAGCATAAAACCTGTGCTAATGCAGCAGTGCTGCTGTCTGGGCTGTAGCTTTTCTCTGGTGGGCCAAGGAGCCCATACAGGTGTGCGATACTAATGCAGCCCTCAAGCCTTCTGTTTTGGCTCTGGTCTTATGTTGTGCCCTATAGACTCACCTTGTTCTCTGTGCAAGTTCCTTGGTTTCCTTCTGTGTCAATGCACAGAACAGGACTTGCCGTAAAAGGCCTGAGACTTCAGTGTGGCCCTGACAAGCATGAGTCCTGGACTTTGTAAAGGACCAACAGGCTGATCCTCCTCAGATCCTTGCAAGTCTGATGCCTACTGGGTAGACTGTAGCACTCTGCCACTGGGATGAGAGCTTGGCATGGTCTGTCTTGAGCTTCAGGTCAAGGTTTGGGTTGATCTGGCATGAGACTTCACATTGGGTAGGTTAGGAACAGTCAAATAGGAGGTCTCTGTTGCTTGGGTTGTGTATATAGGGTCTACTCAGAAATTGCCATAGACCAGCATGCATGGAACTTGTCACTCAGTTATTTAAGGCCCTGGGTCAATGGGTGGTTGATTATGTGTAACCTGGTTCCTTTTTCCCTTCCTAGGTCTTATACTCTGGACTTGACAGCCTTGCAGGCTTCTGGGCTCGTCTCTTCTCCGCTATGAGTAGGTCAACAGGATTTAACATCTGTGTGGTCGCCTGCAGCATCCTGCTCTTGTCCTCCAGCCCACCATGCCTGGCATCTCAGCTGCTGGAGGAGAGGGACATGACAAAGGTCCAGCATGGGCCCTGGGCAGGGAACGGGCTAGAAGATGAAAGAACAAGCATGCTGAGCTTGCAAAATAACCTGGCCCCTTCTGAGCAGACTGCATCTGAAGAGCCATGTGGAGTGTCAGCAAAGCCCTCTGAGATGCCCTTCACTGAAGCTTTCACTGCAGAAGGAGAAATGCTGCCTGTAAGCCCAAGCCACATCATCCCAAGCAGCCAGAGCCTGGGTGCTCACACCTCTGCTGTGGCTGCCACAGGTGGAGAGGAGTTTGATCCCACACAATCAGAGCTGGATGAGGATGCTGCATTCAAGGCCATGCTGACCACAGCTGTGACCACGCTGACTCCTTCTGTCCAGGATGAGTCTGTCAGTGGCCCCACTGGTGAGACCACCATGGGGGGTGGTGGTGAAGTTGAGCCCAGCTCTGCTGGCCTCTCAGCAAACCCCCTTTCTGGGCCAGCTGAGGAGGAGGCAGAGACCAGCTCGCTCCCCTCAGCTGCACCCCGGCCCACGCTGCTCCCCAGTTCTCCCAGCTGGGAAACAGTAAGTGACCACCACGTCATCCCAACTACCCCGGCTCCCAGTGTGACCTCTGAGGTGGGAACACCCAGAGCTCACACAGGGAGCCCTCTGAAGTCCCTGGCTGTACGGGTGTCCATGGCTGTGACACGTCCCTTCACGACAACCGAGGCCTCCCTCCACCTGGAAGCTGGGACGGGTGTCGAACAAGATCTGCCTGTCACAGCTGGCACTGTCACCATCCACCCTACGGACATGGTGCCAACTGACTGGGATGACACAAAACTAAGGGACGTAAGTCAAGTCACATCTCATGAGGAGGTAACAGGGAACCAGGGAGCAACAGAACCATCCCAGACCCTGCAGGGAGGTGTGGGGGAGGAAGAGGATGCACCAGGAGTGCTGCCGTCCCCAGTGTCTCCTCCACCAACTCCCGAGCTTGCTGAGGAGACCAACTGCACAGAGCTGGTGCGAGGGGAGGAGGTGTCGGCAGCTTCCACAGGCAGCAGTGATGCTCTCCACACTGCAAACCTGACGGGTGTGCATGCGGCTCATCTCAACTCGCTGGAAAACATAAACACAGTCACAGCAGAGGAGGGGAAAAGCATCCTGCTGTCCCAGCCGGAGGCTGCTGTGGTGACAGATACACAGTCTGATTTCTCTCCTACTCTGGAAAGCTCATGGAAAGGTAAAACTTGCCTGTTGCCTACACAAGTGTAGGTTTAGGAGGGATGCTTTTGGAACCTGTGCTTACATTCAGGGGGATAAAGTGGAGAAAGGTGTGATCTTGATGCTTGCAGCAAAGGTGGGACACCCCTTTGCCCTCCCAGGAGAGGCTGTGGACCTTTGTGCAGAGGTAACAGCCTAAACAGTTAATTCATATCCATAAAGCAGTGCCCAGCCTTGGCTGTTCCTATACACAATGTCCCTGTGTACAGGTAGGCGCAGTCTGGGTACCCTGTCCTGGATGTTATGTGAGGCAACTGTGGTGAGCTGCACCTTCTGCTCTTCAAGCTGAGAGATAGTGGCTGCAATAGCAAACAGGAGGACTGAGACTGGAAAGGCTGTGTTGGCAAAACCTGGGGGTGAATGGGGTGCTTGGGTATGGGGGTGTCTGTGGTGAACTGGAGTCTTTTCATCAGCTAGCCCCAAGTCTCTGACAAAACTTAGTGATGTTCTATGTGTGCAGTGTCCTACCAAAGCAGGGGATTCAGCTTTGGTGCTCATGCAGCAGTTGAGAGGGACAGATGTAGTCTGGTTGTAGGAATCTCACCTCAACCAGAGATGTGAATTTGCCTCTGGTGTGACCCTCCTGTGACAAGGGAGGGAGCCCAGTCTCTGACCAACTGATTAAGTGCTTGGTTTCAAGGAGGACATGGCTACAAGTGACTCTTTGAGATGGCAAGTGCAAGGACCCAAAGGTGGTCTTTGCACAAGCTCACTTGGAAGCCCTGCAAAATGGAACGGGGGGATAATTCTGGGGTGGGCAAATTAATTAGCATCTAGGATCATTTATCTCTCAATTACTAGCTGTGGACACTTGCAGTCAGTGTGGAAGATGCAGGGACAATGGGTGACTGTAAATGCTTCCTAAATCCAGTAATAACTGAGCTGTACTGGTGGGCTGTGGGTAACTGGTGTCTTTTGTGATTTATAAGGATGCTCGGATCAAGAGATCTGTCCAGAGCTCTGTGACAGAAGCTCCCGGTGTTGTCCCCCACTGCAGAGAAGCCATGGTCAGGCTCTGACTGCCCAGTGTTGGTGCCAACCCTGTTACCAGCAGACAAACCTTCCTCCCAGATAGCTGACAGTGTCACCCTGTGCTGTACTTACCTGTGGAGGTGACATCTTCAGCCCAATGACAATGTTTCTACTCAGTGTTTAAAATGTAGGGGAAATGCTAAAGGGAGTCTGGTCGGGTCTTGGGCAATGATACATTCTTAGGCTGAGGAACATGAGGTTTAGGACTTGATTTTAATTGCTGGGCACCTTTAGTCTTTTCTCTAACTCCTCACTGCCTCTGAAGGATCTAGCTTTTGCTGTAAAATGAAAGCTAATTGCATGCTGGTGCTGAAACCTGACTGATTAATTTATAAGCACTTGACTTGTCAGCAGGTTCCCTCTTTGCTGTTTCCCAGATGTTGGGGAAACAACACTATCAATAAGACTTGCACAACAAAAATAAACCCTTCTACAAAGCTGAAGTCTCAAAGCCATGAGAGCTGCTCACTGAAAGCATTGCCCTGGTAGCCTCACGTGTTCAAATCGTATCTCACACCATGGTTCTGCAGGGCTGTACTCACTTGGTGTTGCTCCCCAGTGGGTGCACATGTCCCCAAGGGGCAACTGAGAAAATGAGGACTAATTCTGCTGTTTTAATTTGTTATGAATATTGCCACATCTTTCTGCTGGACCAGCTGTGTGCGCTGTGGCTCTGGAAACGCTGATGCACGGAGTTGTATTCCTTCAATGTCCTGTTGCTGTGAGTTGGTACTGACACACGTTCTTGCTGCAGGTGTCACTTGGGAGGTGACAACAGCTGCCCAGGAGCTCGATGCTGCTTTGTCAGTGGTGACACTGGTGCCTGGTGCTACCCAGGGGACAGGAGCCACAAGCATCCCCCAGGAGGACAGTGGGGAGGACACCCAGATGCCAACTGTTCCTAGTGCCACCCAGATGTTGGTGGCAACTGGTACTTCCTCTGCAGCAAATGCTCCAGAATTAGAAGGTAAGGTTCTGCTTCAAGGACTGGAGACTTATTTCCACATGAGATGGTACATCTGAAACCAAAAATCAATGCTTGGACACTGAGGTCTCAACATACAGCATTCATATTCTAAGTGACTTATTATTCTAGCCTAGTACAGGCTGCCACTGCTTTCTGCCTGTGCTACCAGATCCACCACGTTAAAATATGGCAGAGTGTTTGTTTTTCCCAAAATAACAATGGAGTAGAGATTAAAAATCACCACAAAACCTCCACATCTATCCTTGCTAGCAAGCTGACTTTTGGCCTTAGGCATTTAGCCCAGTTTCTCTTTATGGAGGGAGAGCTTTTACTTCTGGAGCCAAAGGTGGTCACAGATTCCTGATAATCAGTGTGAAGGATGAAAATATTTCATCAGGGTAAGGTGGGAGCAGTGGTGGGGGGGTAGACACCCTCTTGCAAGAGTCCAGTGAGCCTTTGGGTGTGGAACCTTCCATTGAGGGACGGTGAGTTCATATTGGGTTGATGTAGCTCATACAGCAGTCATGTTCATCTAGTTGCTGCCCGCTGGCTTCATGTCACCTTGGCAGGTACGTTTAGGAGCCTGTCTTCTTGATGGGAGTATATCAAGGGTTTCCTTAGCACAAAGCTGACATTGCGCTTGTGTGTTTCTATAGTAGAAGGTGTCACTGTGATGAAACTGCTGCTGAGCAGCTTTTCTGATAGCGTTTATATTGCAGGGCAGCATAAGAAGAAAAACTATTTGCATTGTATCTCTTAAAGTCCCTTTGTAGGGGAGAAAAGGCTCTTCTGGTGGTTTCATCTAATTAGCTTCTGGGATTTAATTATAAATTCAACTAATTTTTATCTGTGTAATAAACAATTAGATTTCTTGCTCAGTTCAGATCTCAACCAGGGTCTCAGTGCTATGGGGTGGTGACTAGCAGACCTCAAAGCAGTGGAAGTAAAACCTGGCTGAGTTCTCCTTAAGGGGAACCTCCTGTGCTGGTTCTCCTGGAGGAGAAGCTTTCATTAGAACGGAGTCACTTGCACATCTTGAAAGAGGCAAGAGTTTAACTTCTACTCTGAGTGAAGTTTTCATTGAGGAGTTTGTTCTTAAATGGTGGGGGTTTTATATTGTGCCAAACTGCTGCTTTCTGTCTTCTGTAGATCAAACAGATGTCCTGGTCACCAGTGAGGAGGCTGTTCCAGTTGCTGGTGAGTTGTCTGCTACCCAGTCTGGACAGACAGAGGAGCCATCCAGCAGAACTGTGGTCCTGGTAACTCCAGCACCAATGGCACCTTCTGTCAGGAGGACAGCTCTTCCATCCGTCAGGAGGATCAGTACGGCTGTGACCTATGGGCTGGACCGCCTGGAGTCAGAAGGTACCGCTGATCCCAAGGCTAAGAAAAGGGCAGTTTCATGTGGAGTGGCACGCTTGCCTTGACACTGAGCTCCCTAATTTGTCTCTCTGGCACACAGCTATGTGCATGTTTTTGTTAATAAAATTGATTGACCTGTCCCCTTCCAGGAGGCACAGGAAGCAAGAAGTGACCAGTGTCAATGGAGGATGTTTGAAATTCAAGTGGCTGTGGTGGGAGGGATGGTGTTTTCCCTTGGAGAGGGAGCAGTAGAGTCCAGCTCTGCACCTGTAACTGCTGACGTGTGCATTGACTGCAGAGCCCCTCTACCAGGTGACACTCGTGGGGACATGCTCAGACTGCTGAAATCCTCACTGCATGCAATGCAGAATGATGTCCCGTGTGAGATGGGTACAGAAACATTGCCAGGACAAGTGATGCCCTATTTACACTCCCTGTGTGACACTGGGAGAGGCAATGGATGCATCCCTTTGAGACTGTCTCCCAACTCAATGCTGCCTGCTAAGCTGAGGGAGCTGGGCTTGTTTAGTTTGGAGAAGAGGAGGCTTAGAGCTGAGCTCAGCACTCTCTAGAACTACCTGAAGGGCAGTTCTAGCCAGGTGGGGATTGGGCTCTTCTCCCAGGCATCAGCAATAGGACAAGGGGCCATGGGCTTCAACTCTGCCAGGGGAAACTGAGGCTGGAGATGAGAAAGCAATTCTTTGCAGAGAGAGTGGTCAGGATTGGAATGGCTGCCCAGGGAGGTGCTGGACTCACCGGCCCTGGAGGGTTTGAAACTGAGATTGGACATGGCACTTAGTGCCATGATCTAGTAAACAGACTAGAGTTGGACCAGGGGTTGGACTGGGTGATCTGAGGTCTTTTCCAACCCAGTTGATTCTGTGATTCTCTCATCACTGCTCCTCTGACCTGGTGTCACCAACTGGGCTCCCTTCTCTTAAACTCCTTTTTCCCACTACCAGTTTTGGGGTCTGTGCTCTCTGTCTTCAGGCAGTTGAAGCCCAGTGATGCAAATTCAACTTGGGCAACCACCCATCAGAGAGAGGTTTAGGTGCAGTAAATCCTACTTGGGCTTGGTTTGCAGCTCAGATCTGATATCTCTTCAGCTCATCCATGACTTTCCTGCAGAGAATTGTTTCACTTCTGCTTCTTGTTCTTTCTCCTACTTAAACTCTGCTTGCTCATCTATCCAGTTTTGTACTCCAAGCTCTGGACTGACACCACCTGGCAGGGATTAATCTTTCTGACTGTTTTGCTCCCCTTCCTTTCTCTTGACCTTCTCTTGCATTTGTATTTTACTGCAAAGGTTGGCAGCCCTCCAGGGGTGGCATGCCAGATGGTATTTTTCTTCTGATGAGAGGTAGGGTGCCATAGACAACAGCTAATCAGCATCTTTTCTCTGCATGAAGCAATAACGTGCCCTCCTGTTGAGTTTAGAGGGCAGCAGAAGCTGGGAGCTCTCACCGCTGCATGTGCAAGGTGCTGCAGCTCCTGTCCTCTGTCTTGCTGCTGGCTTTGAATCCTGCCATGAGCTCTCTGGTCCTCCAGCTACAGCTCTCATGCCTTGTCAGGGTGAATCCTGCATGTATCTGGCCATGCAAGGATGTGGTGCTGATGATGGGCAAGTGGCAGCAGGGGAAGAAGGGCACGTGTGGGGTAAACCTCATCTTTGAGGCTGAGAAATAAGGTCCCTGCTTAGCAAGAGCAGGATGATTCAGGAGGGTGAAGTGTTTCTGAGCCCTCTGGGATCTCCTTTAGGAGCCTAGTTGTCTGCACAGGAAGATAAGAGGGATTTCTGGTTAAGCTGAGCATTGGTCTCCCTGTATTTAATGAGAATTTCTGGATAGGCATTTAAAAAAAAAAACATGACCGAGGACTGCTGCAACTTTCTTGGGTTCCTACTTGAGCTCCCTTATGCAACAACAGGTCTGTTCTCCCTGTTCTTGAATATGCTCTGAGCTCTAAGGGGAAATGCAGGCTGTAACTAGGACCAGCTTTTGTAAGTGATGATGATGACTCAACCAGAAGGCTGTGGGTTTCTTGGCTCTGGGGTCTGGCTCTGCAGGTGCCTGTCATCCAAGGGATATAATGCTCACTGGTGTGCTCTGTGTTTTTGACAACTGGCGCAGCTTTTGTGGTCTAAATCTCTTCTGATCAACTGAGACCTTAGTGCAGTGAGCCAGAATTTTCCCTGGTGTTGGGCATCACCAATCGGCTTTTTATAAAATGGGACAAATACCACTTGGGGATAGGCTTTCTGCCTGGGGATGCTGCTGCCCCAATTAAGCACAAAAGAAGGTTTTGAGCTGCGAAGCTGCTTTCTAATATCTTTTCCTCTGTATAATGGCAATTGGGGGTACCATATCCTCATGGTGAAATAGCATTTGGAAGCTTGGTTTCTGTTTCCCCCCAAATTACAGTTCCTAGTGCTTGCACTCAGAATATCTAGATGGTGCCAGATACAAGCTGTTTGGGGGTGATTTCCCATGAAGATCTACTGAGCTCCAGCCCACGGGGGGCTCAGGGTCTTTGAGGACAGAATCATAGAACCATTTTGGTTGGAAGAGATCCTCAAGATCAAGTCTAACCATTAACTGAACTCAGACACTGAACCATGTCCTGAAGAACCTCATCTCCATATCTTTTAAACCCCTCCAGGGATGATGACTCCACCACTGCTCTGGGCAGCCTGTTCCAATGCTTCACAACCCTTTCCATAAAGGAATTTTTCCTAATATACCATCTAAATCTCCCTGATGCAACTTGAGGCTATTTCTTCTTGTCCTATTGCTTGTCACTTGGGAGCAGAGCCCGACCCCCCTGGCTCCAAGCTCCTTTCAGGCAGTTCAGAGATCAGAAGGTCTCCCCTCAGCTCCTGTTCTCCAGCTGAACCCCCCAGGTCCCTCAGCTGCTCCCATCACACTTGTGCTCCAGCCCCTCACCAGCTCCGTTCCCTTCTCTCAACTCGCTCCAGCACCTCAAGGCCTTTCCTGCCCTTGTGGCCAGGAAGGCCAATGGTACCTGGGGTGGGTTAGAAGGGGGTGGTCAGTAGGTCAGAGAGGTTCTCCTGCCCCTCTGCTCTGCCCTGGGGAGACCACACCTGGAATATTGTGTCCAGTTGTGGCCCCTCAGTTCCAGCAGGACAGGGAACTGCTGGAGAGAGTCCAGCGCAGCCACCAAGATGCTGAAGGGAGTGGAGCATCTCCCGTGTGAGGAAAGGCTGAGGGAGCTGGGGCTCTGGAGCTGGACAAGAGGAGACTGAGGGGGGACTCATTCATGGGGATCAATATGGAAAGGGCGAGTGTCAGGAGGATGGAGCCAGGCTCTTCTCGGTGACAACCAGTGATATGACAAGGGGCGATGGGTGCAAACTGGAACACAAGAGGTTCCACTGAAATATGAGAAGCAACTTGTTTGGGCTGAGGGTGGCAGAGCCTGGCCCAGGCTGCCCAGGGGGTTGTGGAGTCTCCTTCTGTGCAGACATTCCAACCCGCCTGGACACCTTCCTGTGTAACCTCATCTGGGTGTTCCTGCTCCATGGGGGGATTGCACTGGATGAGCTTTCCAGGACCCTTCCAACCCCTGACATTCTGGGGTTCTGTGAGTGGCCCAAAACTAACACAGGATTTGAGGTGCAGCCTCACCAGCATCAATGGAAGATCAGACATTGCTGCTGGTGCAGACATATGCTTGGGTCCCTAATGAGGGATCTTGGCTCTCTGTGGGGAGGCTGTGCCTTGTTCACTGGTGGCAGAAGTGCAAGGAGCTGAGTGAGCTTGGCTGGTCTCCAGTGCCTTCCATGGGGCATCCTGACTTGTGTTGCTGAGGGCCTGGCTCATCATTAAGTATAAACCCCTGCTGTTCAGTTAGCTTGGTTTCTTGGGGCCCATCTGTGCCAAACTGCCTGCAGTAAACTGCATCAGTACCTTCCCCTACCTGGCTTGGATGCAAAACTGTTTTAAAAACTAAATTGCACAGACAAACATGAGGTGCTTTGACTGTGTCTCAAGGTGGGTTTATCTTCCTCTCTACTAGACTATGGAGAGATTAGCTGGGTAGCAAATATTCCCTTACCTTGACTGTGTGGTGAGACTGGTTCTACTTGCCCTTCCTAGCTGGAGAAATCCTATAAAGAGATTATAGGATATGAGGAGAGGACACAGCAGAGGATGAGTCTTACTTGTCTGAGAGACTTAATTATGCGTTTTGTCCCTGTGCCCAAAATTTGTATCTCTCTAGGGAGTTAAACACTGCAGCTTTCTCTGTAGGACATCTAGAGTCCAAATTATATAATCTAGTTCAGCCTGAGTACTTGGGACCACTGTGTGAGCCTCCCAATGCATTTTGAAGAGTGGCTCTTTTGAAGGAAACCGTAATGCATTTGGACTGGACTCCTTTGCCGTCATGTCCACCGTGGTGCCTATGGGCAGAGTTGGTTGCACTCCATGAGCATGGCAGCAGTTGGCTGGTATAACTTTCCAACCAGCTTGCCACGTTCCTTCCTCTGTGAGATCTGTGCAGTATTTAGCTGAGACCTGGTGGGCAGAGAACAGCAGCAGCAGCAGCCGGTGCCCTTGGCTGGTCTTCAAGTTGCACCAGGGGAGGTTTAGATTGGATATGGGGAAATATTTCTTCATGGAGAGGGTTGTTGGGCATTGGAACAGGCTTCCCAGGGCAATAGTGGAGTCGCCATCCCTGGAAGTGTTTAAAATATGTGCAGATGAGGTTCTTAGGGACATGGGATAGTGCTAGTGTCAGGTTAATAGTTGGATTTGATCTTGAGGGTCTCTTCTAAACAAAATTATTCTGTGATCTGATCAGCTTCTGTCACAGTTCTGTACAGGATGTGATCCAGGGATGCTCTGAGGATGAGCAGAAGGTAGGTTAGCTCGCTTTCTGTGAGTTCCTTGAAGGTCATGTCATCGTTGTGTGTTATTCCCAAACCAGCAGTTAGTACAGAACCAGCCTGCTGCCAGGAGTGATGGCTTGCCTGTCACAGCCTGGGTGACAAGCCAGTTCAATGTGACAAGCTTACAGCACTGTTGCCTGTGGCTGTTGGTGAGGGTGGGTTGGTGTCTGTCAATGCACACTCATAGCTTGGTTTTCCTGTGTGCCACCATCCTGCCTGGACAGCAAGGTCTCACTGAAAGGGCTCAAGGGTGGTGGTGACTGTGAAGAAAAGCACATGGAATAGAGAATGGGAAGATGTCTTGGCGTTCATCGAACCCTGCAAGGACCAGCCTCTTCTGACATGTAGGGCAGATGTTGCTATGTTACTTTCTAAGGCTGCCCAGATGCAGCAGTGACAGTTGCCTCTTGAGGTACTTGTGATCAACCCGCAAGCCCAGAGAAGCCCTTCAGCAGTTAGACCCCCCCATATACTACCCTGGATGCATCAAAGCTCCTCAGGAAAACATTTGAAGATGAATGATGCCCACTCCCTGCAGCTCAGTAAACTCCAGCTTGGCCCATTGCAGCATTAATTTGGGATTTAGAGACTGTCCACTTGTGATTTTGAGATGGAGAGAGGAACAAATATGGCTTTTGCTGCTCTCCTATAGGTGCTTTTAAGAGAACAAGGAAGAGAATTATACATTGGTGGTTCTGATGCATCTGTCCTATTTTTCATGTACCACACACCCTAAAATCCAAACCTGCTGTGCAACAGTGTGTAAACCCTAAGGCTGGTTCCAGTCATCTAGGCTTGCTTCAAGGCTTTGTTGGGAGTGAGCTGCTTGCATGGTTTAGCTGTCATAGAGTGTGCTTAGAGCTTTTAGAAAAGCAGGGGATGCTCTACCTGTTGTGTGGTGTCAGGAACAGTCCATAACTCTGTGAAAATGGACAACTTAAACTCAGTTATTCTAGAGGGAGATCATCTTAACTATATAGCTCTTGAAGGTGATCTGTTCCTGGTTAATTGGGGTGGGTTAGACTTTCTGGTGGACAGCAGGATGAGCATGAGCCAGCACTGTGCCCTTGTGGCCAGGAAGCCAGTGGTACCTGGGGTGGGTTAGAAGGGGGTGGTCAGTAGGTCAGAGAGGTTCTCCTGCCCCTCTGCTCTGCCCTGGGGAGACCACACCTGGAATATTGTGTCCAGTTGTGGCCCCTCAGTTCCAGCAGGACAGGGAACTGCTGGAGAGAGTCCAGCGCAGCCACCAAGATGCTGGAGGGAGTGGAGCATCTCCCGTGTGAGGAAAGGCTGAGGGAGCTGGGGCTCTGGAGCTGGACAAGAGGAGACTGAGGGGGGAACTCATTCCTGGGGATCAATATGGAAAGGGGGAGTGTCAGGAGGATGCAGCCAGGCTCTTCTCAGTGACAACCAATGGTAGGACAAGGGGTAATGTGTGCAAACTGGAACACAAGAGGTTCCACTTAAATATGAGAAGAAACTTGTTCCTGGTGAGGGTGGCAGAGCCTGGCCCAGGCTGCCCAGGGATGTTGTGGAGTCTCCTTCTGTGCAGACATTCCAACCCGCCTGGACACCTTCCTGTGTAACCTCATCTGGGTGTTCCTGCTCCATGGGGGGATTGCACTGCATGAGCTTTCCAGGTCCCTTCCAACCCCTGACATTCTGGGGTTCTGTGATTCTAACCTCATGGTAATTTTACAATATTCACTTCTCTTTGCATTTAAACAGTTCCTATTGCTCTTTGCCGACCTGTGTACTCAAGTTTACCTTTCCAAGGAAACTGAATCTTAACTAATTTCAGTGAGAAGAGCTTTCCTAGTCCTCTTCTCCTTTCTATACCTATTTCCCTTGCATCTTGTTCTTCTTGTACACAATAATCTAAGCTGCATGTCACTTCAGAAGTAAAGGCAGGGGTTGCTTTTCTTTTCAGAAAATACTTCAGAACTCGTAGGCATTTACAAAACTTTATAGAAGACTCTTCAAGTTTTCCTTACATTTATCTTCTAAGCCGTGTCACAGTACAAGGACCCATCTTATTTTTTTGGATGTGAACAGTGTTTTTGCTGGAAATTTGGGCGCTGACTGGGACTGCTGTTTAGACCCTGACTGTATGGATTAAGACCTGCCTTGTTAAATCTCTGTAACCTCATTGGAAATGTAAATGAGGTTGTAGGGGTGTAAATAAGACAGGCACCTAACCCAGCATGGTTAATGTGCCTGATACTATACTTCCTCACCAGCTCTTTAGATATCAGCTGAATTGGCAAGGAGCAGAAGGCGCAAAACAAAGTGCATGCAAAATGAATTAATTATTACATGTTTTGTACTTACTTTTGTTTTGCTCCCGGTTTATCGCTGTGACTGAAATGGGAGCTGCTGTCCCTCTGGTGCAGGTCGACCTCCACGTTCTTCACGGTAGATGGTAGTTCATCCCCAATTCTCCTCCTTTGTAGCACAAAAATGTAAAAAGAAACAAAAAGCATGATAGAATTCTGCATCAAAACCACGCTTTTTCTTTTTCTGAAAGTGTTTGACCAAAGATGATGGTTTTTGGGAGAGGAATGAAACTTCTTTAAGTAACTTTGTCCTTTGTGATATTCTGGCCCTGGTCTTCTGCCTCCAGCAGGTTAGGTGACATTTCCTAATCTGACCTGCTGTTGGCCCTGCTCTGGTAGGGCTATACTTGAGTCTTCAACCATATCTGACTTTTCTTTTATCCAAAAAATTAGATTTGAGTTAAATATCATTTTAATGTTATAGCTTTCCCATGCTTATCTTCAAGCTTAAACAAAAACCAGCAGAAAACCCCTACTGTTGCTATTGCAAGGTAATCACACTGTGTGGGTGAGAGTTTTTAATGAGTTTGTGTTTGTTTTAATCTGGGGATTAAGCAGCTCACCCTCACGGCCCTGGGGAGGTGGACGCAGATAAGCAGGTATGGGGCAGTTTGTTTTGAAGGCTCTGTGAGAAGCGCTTTCCTCAGGAGCTGTGGATGGCTGGGGTCTGTGTTTGGCGATAGGGGCTTTTCTGGGGAGCTTTGGGCATTGGAACCAGAGCAAACCACCCTGGTTTAGCTCTCCAATTTCTGTGTCCTACCCAGGGCAGCTGGGATGCTGTCCCTCTTGTCAGTGACACAGGAGGCAGTGACTAAAGCACTGGCTTAACTAATTTTCTAGGAAGAGTCATAAGCTTATATTTTTTTTAATGACAAGTTCTCTCTAAATGTGGGGAGACCTCTTGATGTGTTTCCTCCTGGCTGGCATCAACCCTTCAGACTGCATGGGTGCAAGGGTGTGGTGGTTTTAAACTCGAAGAGGGGGGATTTGGGCTCAATATGAGGAAGAGGTTTTTGCCCTGAGGGTGGTGAGAGCCTGTCCCAGGTTGGCCAGAGAGGTGGTGGATGAACCATCCCTGGAGACATCCCAGGCCAGGCTGGACGGGGCTCTGAGCAACCTGAGCTGGTGAAGATGTCCCTGCTCATGGCAGGGGTGGCACTGGGGGAGCAGGGAATGTCCCTTCAACCCAAACTGTTCTGTGATTAAGGACAGACCAGCAGTGTTGTCCTGAACCTGTCCACAAAAATACCCTGGGGAGAGGCATTACCCTTGGCAGAGGGTGGTGGAGGCTGCAGGAGGAAGATGAAGGACTTGTCAGTGCTCACGCTTCTTTCTTAGAAGTGATTGGGGTATGTTTGCAGTCATCTTTCCTTCTGGATCTGATAGAACTTGAGCTAAAACCTCAGTACCCTGGAGACTGTTGCTCACAATAACAGATCCACCCCTTAATCTATGTCATCTGCGATGGATCCGTGCTGGGTTTGGATGATGAAACTGAAATCAAATGTTTTCTTAAGTCTTGAGTTGTTAGTCGCTCCTTTTCCAGGCAGCGTGGTTGAATTGAATACTTCTGAAGAGAAGTAAACAGCTTTTTGTCAGATAAAATGGAATTAACATCTCTGCTGGGGCTTATTTTTTTGTGATTGGAAGAAAGTACTATGCCAACAGCCCTTTTCCATTTGAAAATGGAGTTTTGTTGAGAGAAGTAAACTGTCTGCCTTCATCAGTCTTGTTCTGCTCTGTCTAATTACAGGTCGTAGTCATTAAATCTGGACTGATTTGAATGCCCTCACTTGAGAAATCACCTCTTCCTCATCTTGATTTTTATACTGGTTAGTTCAGCAACTGCATATTTCAGGTTGGAAGAGATGTCCTGCAGCCAACTAGGGAGCAAACTTGTTATAGGCCATACTGTGTATTTTACAGCATTCTCCTTTTTTTTTTTCCTGTTTTAAAATAGCCTTGTGTTGCTATAACTGATTCTCCAGCCTGGCTCAGTGTGAAAGCGATTTTGTGGTGGATGCTGCTGGAAATGCTGCTCTTAGGAATGATTGTTTCTGATCTTAATACAGAAGCAGACCCGCGGACCCTGCTGGAATATTTTACCTTTTTTTTGTCTCCAAAAGCTTTTCAGTGCCTCAGATCCCCTGAAAAAGCAAGTGTGAATCCCCTCAGATTTGGGGGGCAGTAGGTGAAGATCAGAATCTCTCCTTGTACTGTCTTTGCAAGGTCAGTGAGCCCTGTGCAGGACTTGAGCTTTGGCAAGAAGAGTAAAGCTCATGATAAACTGTATGGTGTTTAAATGCAATATTTAGCGACAGTGAAATTCTGTTGAAGTTAATTATATCTTCAACAAGAAGAACGGAGGTTATGCTGTGACCTCCATAAACCTGTATTTTTTCACAAGATCATGTTGTGATAGCACAAGGGCTGGTGGTTTTACACTGGAAGATGGTGGGTTTAGATTAGATACATGGAAGAAATTCTTCACTATGAGGGTAGTGAGACAGTGGAACAACTTTCCTGGAGGAGCTGTGGGTGCCCCATCCCTGAAGTGTTCAAGCCCAGGATGGATGGGGCTTTGAGCAACCTGGTCTAGTGGAAGGTGTTGGAACTAGGGGGTTGGAACTAGGTGACCTTTAACCAAACCATTCTGTGATTCTATGTACTTTTTCTTCTCTTGAAACTTGATTTGTGCGGTAGGATCCCACCCAAGGGATGCGTTCTTCCCAATTGCCCCTTTCCTTGGCTCTGTGCAATCAGCCAGAGGCTGATAATTCCCATGACAGGCCATGCTTCGATTTGGCTTGCCTTCCAATACAAAACATTTTAAGACTATGCTCATGCAGCACAGTCTGCAAATACCCTAGAGGGGTTCTCAGTGACCACAGCTGGGTTTAGCTGAACTCATCAGTTTGAGGGTTTTAGCCTGATGATCTTTAGAGCTTCTGCACCCACTACTTGCTTGGGTATCTTCACCCACCATGGTACACTGTGCCCAGAAAGCCGTCTACGTGATGAGTCTATGTTCCTACCAGCTGTCTCCTTCCAAGCTGTCACAAGCAATTGTTTTTGGCAGCATTTTGGAGACGTGGGATGGTGATGTTGTTACCGATCATGTGAAAGCAACAGATTAATAATAAAAGAGTTGTCCTAGGAAGGCCTTCCTGCCTTGGCAGTCGCCTGTGATTGTAAAAGCAATGCAGAAAATGAACCTCATTGGAAGAAAACATTTGGCAGAGACTTCTTAATGCTTCTTCCTCCTTTTCTGGCAGGAGAAGGTAGTCATAGAGCTCTGGCCATAATCCTGTCATTATTTACACTCCTCTGCTTCCCATGCTCTATGAAAACATGGGTGACCAAGGCCTAGTGATGCCATAGGGGTGTGAAGTAGATGAAGATAAGCTATGGGGTGGACAAATGGATGGTGGACAAGATGCTTCAGTCTATCCCTGCTCCCTCTTTCCCTGCAAGTGGCTCCAGGACACACAGGAGGAAAAGAAATCACCTCCTCAGGTGCATGGGTCACCTGTGAAACGGGTGTTATTCTTCTCACCCTGGTGCAGCATCCCTGCAGCATTCGCATCATTCCTCATTTCATACCACAGAGTTATAACAGGGGCACAAATTAGTACGACTGCTCCTGTAGCTTGTGTGTTCCAGCCTTTTGGAGTCTGTAATTTAACACTTAAAAATCCTGTTGATCTGTTGCATAACAAGACCTGTAGATGGGAGAAAAGGGGTGGCTTTGACCAAAAATGTTGCCCCAAGAGACAGCATCATGATGGCTCTTAGGTGCCTCGTTTGGTGTCTGTGGGGCTGTTGTAGAGATCAAAGCAGAACATGAGTCCTCGGCTGTGTTTTGGCCAGCCACAACTTCTTGAAAAGTAGAATTTTGCTGAATGGTGTGTGAGTCCAAGCTTTCCAAATCAGCATCATCATGCTCCATAGTGTTCTGCTTTCCTTCACGGAGGTAAGTTCTAGATCTACACCACTCAGCTTGCAGGAGCTTTTGCTCAGTGCTTGTGCAGGAGAGCTCTTGGCACACTGTGTCTCCCTGAAGTCATGCAAAGAGTGGGCTCACCACTGCAAACCAATTAGTGCTGCCCGCTCGTTAATCACAATTTTCTTGGCACCCATGAGATGCTGCTAGGCATTCAGACCCTGCACTGTTGGGTACCATATAAAATCAAAGCTTATAGTGTAATGAAGCACAATGATGCTCTGGGTTATTGTCCAGACACTGTTGTCCTCTGAGGTTGGTGTGAGGGAGGCTGGGAAGGGAAGAGACAGAGAAAATGACAACTTCAGGTTTTGTCCTGCAACCTCCTTTTTAGTTTTGTGCGGTTTGTGGGTTTTGTTTGTTTGGTTTTGGGGGTGGTTTTTGTTTTTAATCCCCAGTTTGAGTTTAGTTTGAAATTGTGAGTGATTCTGTCACCTTCTACTGAGACTCTTGCAGCTCAGGGCACAGCAAGGCATTCCTCTTGTGTGCCAAACCTGACAAATGATGGTTTCTGGAATCACCTAAGGAGGAGAAAATGTTTGCAAGCATTAATAGGAAATATCTAAAGCTAGAAACATCCCTCTTCAGTGAAGGTTTCTGCAACTGAAAACAAAGGCTCTGATGTAACTCTGACTTCAGCAAGGTTATGACAACAGTGGCTTCAGCTCCAGCTTGTTACATGCCATTGTACCAAAAAGAAAACCCCTTTATTTATTGCCTTTTCAGCAGGTTCCTGACAGTTGTGCCTTGCTGGTGCTGCTCCCCATGGCCTGTACAAATAACAGCACTGCTGGTAATGTGGATTTTGGATTTCCCCTGATTAGGAGGAGGATGCGTTTGTGCAGCTGTGGGAGAAGCACAAGGGCTGACAGGAGCCATCTATGAAGAATTGGCTGTTGGCACTTTCGTTGTCCTAAAAATAGGGTTCTTTACCCAGTGTGCATACAAATGAGCCAAATTTAGCACACGGAGATGAGATATTGTTAATTACAGAGTTGTGCAAGGCTGGCTGCTGGAATAAAGCCAGCAAGCCAGAGAGAAAAGTAAAAGGCATTATATACAAAATCTTAGCACTATTCAGGGCAGTCCTAAAGAGCCAACGGGTTACACATTTGCATATTGCACTACCTAATCATTTTAGTGTATAACAAGCAATGTTCAGCTAAAGGACACTTTATCCAACAATCTTGAGAGATCTGCTGAAGTAAGACTCAACTAATTGTGCTGCTTCAAAAGGTCTAAAGCCACAAGGTCAGAAGTGTCTGTGGTTCATGATTAGTTGTCTTATAAGTCACTCTTTCTTATATGAGTCGACTGACCTTAAACTGAAAGGATTTACATATCTTTAGGTTAGCAATTGTTGGCAGGATTCATTCTTTTAAGTGATGGCAACACTTGGAGGTGCTGCCCTGAAACAGCAAATCCCATCCTGTGGGTATCACCACTGTTGCTAGTGGATCAGTATGGAGCCCCATGGTGAAGCCCAACCATGGCTGTTTCTTTGACTATTAAAGCTGTGAACCACCAAAAACTCCACTAAAAATTTGTTATTTTGCCTCAGACTTGTTTTCTTGGTGCTCTCCTATGGCTTCTTGCAACCTGAAAATTTGAACGCCTGTTACAAGGTTGTCAAGCCCTTCAAAACTAAAATCTTTGACATGTGAAGTGGGAATCTAATTTTCCTGGGATTCCTGCTGCGTGCATCTTTCCGAGGTTGTACTGTTGTCACAGCAGGGAGGTGTTAAGTTTCCTGTTTCTTTATTTTTCTGTTTCAATGAAGGTGAAGCAGAGCCTGCTTTGCAGAATACAGGGTTTATTTAGTCTGTCAAAGAGCGACAGATTTTGGATTTCTTCACCCTTGGAGATGAGTCTTTAACTTTGCCCTAGACTACTCTCATATTACTGTAACCACAGGAGACAACACAAACATCTACTTGGGCTGTAAGTGTTTCAGTCTCCTGGTGTCACCAGGAGAGGACACAGGATCCCATCCCTCCTGGGTAGGTCTGTGTGCACATCACAAGCAAGACCCAGGATTTGGTGTGTACAAGTGGAGTAACAAAATCAGCTTATATGAAATATGAAGATCTATAGAGCAAGGGTGGCTGCCAGCAGAAACTGCGATATGAGCAGTGTCGGATGCTCAGAAGTGTTCCTGCAGCTGTGCTCCAGATATCAAATGCCTGACTTTGTAACATGGACCTTTGCCATATTACTGAGAAGCGTGCACAAGCATGGTATGCAAGACAGTTCCCAACGGGCTACAAATGCACATGAAAATCCAAATGCTTTGTGAACCTGTTGGCCTTTGCACCTTCACTCCTTGCTACTTTCAGTCTCTTCTATTTCTTTTCTTTCAAAGCTGCTGCTGAGGCCTCTGAAAGGCCCCAAAGTGCCGAGTTAGGCAGGAAAACATGAGTTTTGTACAGGCTCTGTTGTGGAGCACGCACCGCCAGCTTGAGGTCCAGCTGTGTGATGCTCTCTTCCATTTTCCATCTTAAGAGACTACCAAGTGCTATGTGCACCCTGCCCGCAGCTGCCCCTGCAATCCAACGTTTGTGAAGCCCGTGGATTTTTGTTTTAAAGTGTAGCTTCCTCCTTGTGGCCACCAAGTGGTGCTCTGCACTGCACCTTGCAGCAAGGCAAGCTGTTGGCATTTTGGGATGGGGGTTTAAAAAGCTGTTTTCAGAAGTGGGAATGAGCTGGAGAGGAGGAGGAAAGAAGCAAAGAACCCTTTCCCTTCCCCTCGCAGCCATTGTGCTGCAAGGGCTACGTTATTAATGTCTTCACGCTGTGGCTGTGTGATGATAGATGTAGCTCGGTGATGATCAGATGTGATAAGTAGTCTTGGCACTTTCAATTTGGGTGTTCAGCTTGGCTGCCCACAAGGCTTTGGAGGTACAGCGATGGTTATCTGCTGCTTCAACACGAGATCCAGGCAGGTGGTTCTGATTTGTCTCACTAAAATCACAAAACACTTCTAAAAACCTTGTCCCAAACTAGTTTTTCAGAGATAAATATCTGATCCCTGGTTTTTCTTGGCTGCTTTACCTGGTTTATCCAGGGAAAAGCTCTGTTCGTGTTGCTTCTCTCCGGTGTGCTAGCTGTTTCGTGTCTTTGCTGTTAAAGTTTGGGAATGTTTATAGCTCTCAGCAGAGGCAAAAGACCTACATTAGTTTGTCTGTGCAGGTTTCCTGCAAGTGCTCTCCAGGTGCCATTCTCAGGTTTACAGAAGCTGCGTCTTTTGTATGGAAACACGCGGTTTGATAGAGAAAATTCTTATGTTGATTTGAAACGACGGGCACATTATAAGACAGAAACTGCCTATAAAATGTAATGGGAATTTAAAAGGCTAACTGCATCCCTGTAAGCTCCATTAGATGCTCTGTGTGGTATAATTGTTTGTAGGAGTGATCATTCCTTTCCAGGTACTGAAAGCTGTGCCATGGCAGGATGATGCAGCTAAATTCAAACAGCAGCTCATTTGTATGGACTGCAGGGCTGGATTGAAAGGTGGCAATTGGGATTGTCTTGTTTGGTGAGCTGGAAAACATGCAGTGTTTTAAAGCGAATCCTTGAAATAAAGGAAAGGAGATGCCATGTAACAGCACAGCGAATGCACTGTTTTCATAACGTGCACTGATTTCTCTAGGTATTCCAATCTGTGAAGCAGAGGCCAAAGAAAGGAGGCCAGCTCCCCCTGGTTAATTAAAAGCCACCAACTAAGTAGCTTTCCCAAAGTTCCCTGGTTTGTTTCTTGGGTGTCTTGTGGAACAGCTGTGCTGGAATGACATTGCATCCCACTGCGGAAAGGAGAAGGGTGAAGCATCACCTGCTTTACCTACAGCAGGTACGATACGTGCACCCACTTCAGGTGTCCCATCTCAGCTGCCCCATCTTATTGCTGTATGAGGTACAACTCCAAGAGATATAAAATGATATCTAGATAACAAACGTCAGTTGTGCTGGATCATTAGTTTTTAGCGTGGTCTTAGACCACTGGCTAAAGCCACTGCTGAGATGCAGAGGGATGAGATCTCATAGTCTGACTGCATCGGGAAGGAGTTTTTCCACAGGGCTGAGCAGAGCTTCATGTAAACTAGATAAAGCTCAAAAATATTATGTTTTAATTTTCAGCTTTGAAAAACTTAACTATGGGAAGTTCAAGCATGTCATTATTCCAGATACTATCTTTTCGTGGTGGATAGCTTCATTAGTAGCTATTAAATAGCTCAGATGCAAATTGTGGCTCAGAGAGGCCTTGAGTCTTTGATAGCTATTAATAAGAGCTGGGAAGAGACACTGTGGGAAGCCTGGCTTCATGTGTGCCCTTCTCCGGACTTTCTTCAGCATTTGGGGCTGGTTGTGGTCAGAAATGGGATGCGGGCAGAAAGGGCCTTTGGTTTCATCCATTATGGTTGTTCTTGCGTTGCCATTTTAGATTCTAGCAAAGAAACATACCTTAAATATTTATCTCTCCATATGTTAACGTCGTGGTCAGCTTTGGAATAAGACAGGTATCTGCTCTTGTGGGGAATCCACAGGGATTTCCTCACCGTCACATTAACCTGCTCTCATGTGGAGTATTGGCGGTGCCGCCTTCTTTCCAACGCTGAGCTAAGTATTCCTTGCTCATACCTGTGTCTGGTGTAAATCTGTTGTGACAGGAGTGCTGGTACGAACCTGCTGAGGATCACGGCCATCACCGTTGTTCTCCTGTGTGATTTGCCAGCGTACATCAAAGCGAGATGCTGTTTAGGGAGGAGAACCCATATGACCCTAGTTGGGCTGGAAAGCAGCGTCCTCCTCAGAGCTGTGAAAGGCCTAATAAAAGTTGAAAATAGAACCAACTTATTGCTGCTTCCAAGCTTGGAAATCAGGGAGCTGAAACTAGTTGAGCAGGGAGCACTGTAGTTACGTCTATATGTATAGTTATATATACTTGGGTAGTTGTACACACGCTTGTTTGTACTCTGCTATTAGGAAGCAAAATAACAGTATTTCCCACTAATGTATTTGACAGTCAACATCTCATTGTTACTTAGCAACTTCAGACAGTGGGGAGCTCTTTCAAATTAACCCCTTTGGGTGTCTTTCCTGTTAGAAAACAGGCATGAGTTCATTCTGCTGCTCTGCCTTTGGAGAAGTGGTATCAGCTGGTTGTCTTGGTGGTCACCTGTAGAGATGTATGAACCTTCTGCCTTGTGGGATCTTTCCTGATGTTGCTTTTGTGTCTCCTTGGCCAGAGGCTGAGGAAGAGGATGAAGAAGAGGAAGAAGAAGAGGAGGAGGAAGAGGAAGATGAGGAGGAGAAAGACATGGATTCGTTGGATGAAAGCATGGAGGGCGACACGGAGCTGCCAGGTTTCACACTTCCAGGCGAGACCTCCCAGGAGCCCATAGCCGGCCTGGAAAACCCTGTGGCCCAGCTGGCCGGGGTGTCCTACCAGGTTCCTGACACCATCGAGTGGGAGCAGCAGAACCAGGGTCTGGGTAAGAGAAAAAGCCCCTTGCTCCTTTACCCTTACAGAGGACATGTCTCTCAAGCTAAAGACAGAGCAGGTTCATCTCTGAGGAAACCTCATCCACCAGTGACAACTGGTTGAACTGGGATGGGTCCCGGGCAGCATGGCCTGAGTTTTTATTATGAGGAGAGCTGCTCTGAATGCTCCAGACCTGCCCCTTCATTCCCAGAGCTTGGTGTCATCTTGCTCTAAGAGTGGACAAATAAATAACTTATTGGGTGGGATTCTTGGGGAAATTTCAGTTCCCTTTGCACGAGGTGGTGCAGGGATATACATCCTGTGAGGACAAAGCAAGTAGGGTCATTGGGTAGTTGCTCACCAGCCCATTTACTATTTCAGCAGCATTTTTATAAGTGCCACTTTTTTGGCATTTTTAAAGGGCATATAGTCCAGCCGTGGGACCCTATGCTGGCAGCATTAAGCAAGACAAGCCTGCAAAGCCTGTATAAAACTTTATACAGTTTATTCCCACTGTACATATAGGCCCTGTGTTTAATGGCTGAACAAACTTATTCCCTGTACAGCTTATCAGTGTTTACATGTGTCATATCCATCTGACGCAAGTCAAAGCTGGTGTGGGACAAGGTAAAGGTTGGAAGGGAACTTGCCCAGCTTGGCTAATAATTTTGGCTAATAATTTCCCAGCGTACTCAATTTCCAAGCCAAAACCCATCAAAAGCAGTGGGAATTGGTGCAAGCCAAACCACATCTGCATAGAAAGTCTCTGTATCTAGCTACTGGAGAACCAGCTGTTTTGAGAAGCTCATCCAATAAGGAAACCCCAAAACTCTTTCATATGCTGTATTATAAGAACTATCACTTCCCCTGGATGTTTAATTCTGATTTAACCTGGTGGTTCTCCCCCTGTAGTGCTGTTTCTAGCCAGCTTTAGCGTTGTTAGCTGCCTGTGAATTGAATGAAAGAGCTTATTTCAAGAACTCTGTGGGAGGGCAGATTGTGTTTGCATCAGGTCTGATATCTCCCTGTCCCAATAACTCTTGCTTTAAAAACGTTGTATTGGGTGAGTGCTGTGTCAGATCTGTTCCACATGTCCTGTTAGCCCATCAGGCTGAACAGGAGCTGTGGGGTGGGAATAATTATAAGTGTTTAAGGCTTTCTGTTTGACTTTTGTAAGGTGGATTGAATAGGTACATGACAGTGCTCAGAGGAGAAGTGTGTAAGAAACAGGGTTATGATGGGAGTCACATCAGTAGCTTTGTGTTCACATTTTACTCGTTTCCTCGGTGCAGGATCTTTGTGGCGTTTTGAAAGAAAACGTAAAGCAGCAGCATATTTTCTGCACTTGGGGGTGCAATGGGCTGGCTTGCTGAGCTCTGTACTGCTAGCAATAACGTGAAGGTAGCATTAAGCTGTTGAGCATCTTAAACCATTTGCCTTGTTCAGGATTGTTAGCACGAGGATAGATGGCTTGGCAGAGATTTGCCTCTGAATCAGTCAGTCCTGGCCGAGGGTGCCAGTGTTTTGTAATGTGCTCAAGAGATGCAGCGTTTTGCAAACTCCAAAGTGTGTCCCCACACACCAGACATCCTGTTATGCAGCACTGGAGGAAGATGGTTCTGATATCTCCCCAGGGATCTGGGTACATTTATCCATCCCAGCCAGGGGGCTGATGCAGTGTCTCCTGGCTTGGGTCCCTGGAGGGCTCACGTTGTCATTACCACTTAAAAGAGTGAATCCTGTCCGCAATTGCTAACCTAAAGATATGTAAAAAATCCTTTCAGTTTAAGGTCAGTCTGACAAAGGTAAGGGTGACTGGCAAAGCACCTGATCAGAGAGACTGACCTTGCAGCTTTAGACATTTTGAAGCCCACACAATCAGTTGAATCTTGCTTTAACACATATCTCAAGAGTGTTGGATAAAGTGTCCTTTAGCTGAACATTGCTCATTATACACTAACATCATTATGTAACCAGTATGCGAATACGTGACCGATTGGCTCTTCAGGACTGCCCTGAGTCGTGATAAGATCTTGTGTATAAGGGCTGTTACTTTTCTTTCTGGCATGCTGGCTTTATTCCAGCATCCAGACTTGCACAACTCCATGATAAACAATACCTCATCTCTGTGTGCTAAATTTGGCTCATTTGTGTATGTACTGGGTAAAGAACCCTGTTTTGGGGACAACACACTGGTGGGGAGCCCTGTTCCCAAAACAGCATGCAGGGCAACGGTTAATTTGTCTGGAAGGGTGTCTAGAGACTGCTGAAGATGCTGTTGTATATGCCATGGGCTCTTCCCTGATCTTTGGGGCTACAGAGGAGGTTGTTCTGCAGAAGCCATCAGGCACAGCTCTGTTCATAGCTGGTGCAGGTCTGAACTGGAGCCGCGGCTGCGTGTCCAACCCGAGCACCTTTGCTGCTGGAGGAGGAGGCTCAGGGTAGGAGATGTCTACCCGATGCACTGGTAAATGTGAGAAAGCAGTGACCAGCGGCTGAAGCTGTCCCCAGTGTGCAGTAAGCCTCTCTGGTTGGATAGGCTGGAATAATCATGCACAAGAAATAAGCAGACCTAGTCTTTGAAACAATATGTAGCTTTAACAGTGCTTGTGTAATAGCATCTATTATGGGGTGTCCTTTCCCCACCGCAGAGCCATGTCAGAGGATACGCTTTGCAGCGTCTCTTCTGGAGATCTGCTTCTGAACTTACAGGTTCAGTTCCATTCCTGATGTTTAATATTACATCATCTTGCAGCCTTTGTCCTGCACCACCTTCTCTCTTTTTCAGCCCTTTCAAAAGGAGAAGGGAAGGGACAGCCTTTCAAAGGCTGTCTTTCTAAAAATTTCAGACGTGGAATAAGTTGGGTGGCAAAAGGTAGGATTTTTCTCCCTAACTTATGTTTTATTGATCCTCATGCAAATCGGAGGAGCCCCCTGTGCAGTCTGTTGAGTCCGCTGCAGTGTGCCAAGTCTGGGCACCCGAAGAACCGAACAAACGTGAATTTCTGCATTCTCTGGCAGTGCCTGGCTGGGTTGGGTGTCACCAGATCCAGATGCTTCGGATTGCCTTTTGTTTTGAAGCTGTTGCAGTCTGTGCAAGCAGCCGTGAGGGGGAGGATGATGCTGTGGCCAAGCTGAGTTCCTCTGTAGGAGTTAGATGGGACTTCTATGCAGGTGAGAAAAGAGGGGATATGGTGGGATCCATCTCTCTGCTTGCGACTCACCCATCTTATTCCATCAGGTAAATATTTGTGTGAAGACCCATTTATTTTTCTGTCTAGACGACCTTAATGGCTTTTTGGTATTGCTTCCTTCTCCATCTACAATGTGCTGATGCCCACAGTGCTCTTAAGAAGGAGGGAAATTATTTAGGTTTTAGAGGCAGAAAAGAACCCAAGGATGTGTATGAGCCCACATTGAAAATCTGAGGCCAAAGGAGCTGAACCCGGATCTTTGAAGGGCTCATTTGCTGGGTGTGCTTGGGGAATGGGAGATGCTGCTGCATCTCTGTGGTGGTGCTGGGCTCCTTTTCCCTGAGGTGCTGCTGCAGTGGTGTAGCCCTTCTCTTCTTCCCAATTTGTGCCTGGTGGGAGTTTCTGCCCTGGTTCTCCAGCCGTGGGTCCATGGGTACATGCTGAGCTACTCCTGTGTCCGTATCTGTGTTTGTACCTGGTCCTAGTTACGTGTTTCTTTGTGGGGTTTATCAGGGAGAACAGAAAGGGTGGAAAAAGATGTTTAACTCATGTCAGCAGGAGGAGGATTGTTAAGAACAGAAGAAATCCTCCAAAGCTGCCAGGAGGCCAGAAGAGTTCTGCTGGGACAGCTGGAGACACCAGACTCACCATGAAGGGCTCCTAGAGCTTCAGATCTAGTGGACACAGGCATGGACTATTTTGCTTTGAAGCCCTTTTTGTGCTTTTCGCCTAAAGCTACCGCTTTGAAATCTATCTCCTTTAAGTGCTTTTCTTCTAAAGTTTAAACTGACTTTAATTTAAAGATGGCTTTGTAACCGCTGGACGTCCCCAGATGGAGCCCATGGAGGAGGGAGCTCCAGTTGTTCTGGATGCAGCTGGGTCAGGGCACGGTGCTCCCGCCTGCCTTGACCCACGGCGTGTGGCTTTGTGGATCCCATGTAGAGCTCTGCACTTCTCTTCCTTCCCCAAATAGTGCTGAGGTGTGAAGAGTTTCCCATCTTGTGCAAGTGAATTATGGCTTAGAAGGGAAAGTTGTTCTGCTTGTCCTTGGGTACAGCACAGGAAAGCAAGACCTGAAGAAAGGTGATGGTACCTCACACGGTACAAGATGAGGAAGAAATTTTACACATTGAGGGTGTTAAAAACCTGGCCCAGGTTGGCCAGAGAGGTGGTGGCTGAACCATCCCTGGAGACATCCCAGGCCAGGCTGGACGGGGCTCTGAGCAACCTGAGCTGGTGAAGATGTCCCTGCTCATGGCAGGGGGGGCACTGGGGGAGCTGGGAACGTCCCTTCAACCCAAACCATTCTATGATTTGATGAGGGTACACCAACTAAGCGCCAAATTTTACAGTTGGTACTTTCCTTTTTAAAAATACTTTGCACCTAGGACCTTCTCCTGGGGATGCATCTGTCTTCTGGCCTTCAGAATTTTGACATTTAATGCTAAAATCTGTAGTGCAGAAGAGCCCAGAAGTGTTAGAATCACTGTTCTGAGGTCAGTTATTATTGAGTTTGCTTGGTCTGATGGCTGACACACTGCAAATCCCTTGAGAACACGTAACTTGATCCACAAACAGCTCGGCAGAGCAAGAGACAGTTTGCAGTTTTGTAGTGATCAGCGAGAAAGTGCTGGAGAAACAGAATCATTTAAAATGTCAATTCTGGGAAGTCAGATGGTCCTACATGAACTCCAGCTGAGCAAAAGCAATTGATAAGCAGCAGTAAGGAGGCTGTCAGTTTTACAGCCCATCAGCTGATTCTCTAACCAGCAATAATTAGACAAAAAGTAAAGCAGAAAATGATGTCATCTCTGCCTTTATAAAATAGAAATTGATCCTCCAAAGACTGTTCTGGTGGCCTGCAGCTCTGGAGAAGGATGGTCTGAATATACTCTGGGATCTCTTTTGCTGTCCCATTCAAATGCTTTGGCTCCAGACATTGTCAGCAAAGAACATATATATATATATATATATATATATATACTTTATATATAGTATATATATATACTTTGGGACCTCTCTGCACTGTGTGCAAGGTGTCTTTGACCTTTCTCTGCTCGTTCCTTGATTTGTCCATGGGTGGTGTGTGGCAGGTGAACACTGTTCAGAGAGCACAAGTGGGGCAGGAACCTTGGGCTTTCTGGAAATGAATGGAAATATATCATTTTCTCTGCTACCTCTTTTGTGATTGTTTATGTGTGGCAAGAACTGCAGTTGGTTCAGATGGCTTCAAACGTAGTGAAGGGTTTCTGGGTCCTCCTTTAGCTGTTCCTTATGATGGTTTTTGTTGTACACCTCCACTCCTGTGTTGGTGGTGGCTCCTCTGACTGCGTTCTTCTTCCACTTAGTATTTTTTGCCATAGTTCTTGTCCATCATCCACGTTCCAAGATGAAGTCCATAACTTGCATGTCCTGCTATCCATGCTAAGGTGGCAGCTGGAGGTCCAGGGCAATTTACTACGCCTTTAATTTTGCTGCTTTGGGTCATGCAGCGGTTCACTTCATGCCTTCAAAATGTACGGAGTTGTTTGGAGTGACAATGGCACTGGCTCCTTGAGGCATATGAGGTTGTGGCATTTTGAATGTGTTGCTCAAATCATCTAAGCAGAGGTTTTTACAGTGGATTTTGGTTGTTTAAGATGTTAGCTGAAACCAGTTGCTCACCCTGGACTACCACGAATCTCAGATAACAGCTGTAAACATGAGAGTACTGATTTGAACCAGAAGCCTTAGCAGAGGAAACTCTATTGTTATGCTCAAAATCTTATTTTATGGTCACAGAATCAGACAGAATCCCAGAATGTCGGGGACTGGAAGGGACCTGGAAAGCTCACCCAGTGCAATCCCCCCATGGAGCAGGAACACCCAGATGAGGTTACACAGGAAGGTGTCCAGGCGGGTTGGAATGTCTGCACAGAAGGAGACTCCACAACCCCCTGGGCAGCCTGGGCCAGGCTCTGCCACCCTCACCAGGAACAAGTTTCTTCTCAAATTTAAGTGGAACCTCTTGTGTTCCAGTTTGAACCCATTGCCCCTTGTCCTATCATTGGTTGTCACCGATAAGAGCCTGGCTCCATCCTCCTGACACTCCCCCTTTCCATATTGATCCCCAGGAATGAGGTCACCCCTCAGTCTCCTCTTGTCCAGCTCCAGAGCCCCAGCTCCCTCAGCCTTTCCTCACACGGGAGATGCTCCACTCCCTTCAGCATCTTGGTGGCTGCGCTGGACTCTCTCCAGCAGTTCCCTGTCCTGCTGGAACTGAGGGGCCACAACTGGACACAATATTCCAGGTGTGGTCTCCCCAGGGCAGAGCAGAGGGGCAGGAGAACCTCTCTGACCTACTGACCACCCCCTTCTAACCCACCCCAGGTACCATTGGCCTTCCTGGCCACAAGGGCCCAGTGCTGGCTCATGGTCATCCTGCTGTCCCCAGGACCCCCAGGTCCCTTTCCCCTATACTCTCTAATAGGTCGTTCCCCAACTTACACTGGGCAAGAGAAGACATATCTAATATATATATACACATATGTAAAGCCAATAATTTATTGCTAATATAATTGAAATCTTAAGAGTCTAAACATTATAAGTCCAGGTCTAATTATTACAAGAAAAGAAATAATAATGCAGTTAGGATTGTTAAACACACGCTTTTTAGCTTCTGTGCTTTATTGTGATGTTATGCTGGTCCTTCCCTTGCTTCTGTGGATCCCAAGGTTGGTGTTTTCATTCAGTGGGTTGTGGTGAATTTCAACCCCTGGAGTCCTTTTCCAGGATGATGGGAATTAAAGATTCAAATAAAAATGAAGAATGCCAGCTTAGAAAGAAGTTATGGAGTATGACAATGTAATTCTCAACATGGAGTTTCCAAGACATATATACCATGTCTGCATTTCATGTATTTTTTGTGTGCAGGATCATAGTTCTTACAATAATGGAAGGCTGTATAACACTTAGGTAGTGACAAGGCACTTGCATGATAAACACACTTTTGGAATGCAATTTTATTTTAAGGGATAAAAATACTTGCAACTCTGCGTAGATACTTACCGAGAAAATAGCCATAGCTGTATTGCAGATCTGTGGTCACAAATTATACTGCATAAACCATATGACAGATGCCACTTGTTAATGATGGTAAGACAGAGTAGCAGAGTAGTGGAAGATGATGAATATTTGAAATGCCAGTTTTACAGGAAACTGGGATTAATGCTTTTATGGGCAAAAATAACCAGCATTAGGAAGACAGAAGCTGAGATTCTGAAGTTAGTAACACATTCTTTAATTGCTGCCCAAAATGGATCTATTTTAAGTACTCTTACAGCTCTTGTTATTGGAACATCAGAGTGCCTTTTAATCTTTAATGCATTTATGTTCTTAATTACCCTGGGAAGTCTATCCACGTTTTACAAGTGGCAAAAAAAAACACGCAGAGGCCAAGTGACCCCACTGGTTTCATGAGGGAGCCTTCAGCAAAGTCGAGATTTGAACGAGGGGAATTAAATTAGTGCCTGGGCATTCCAATTCTCTCCTTCCCTCCCTTCTCCTTCCCTCCCTTCTCCTTCCCTCCCTTCTCCTTCCCTCCCTTCTCCTTCCCTCCCTTCTCCTTCCCTCCCTTCTCCTTCCCTCCCTTCTCCTTCCCTCCCTTCTCCTTCCCTCCCTTCTCCTTCCCTCCCTTCTCCTTCCCTCCCTTCTCCTTCCCTCCCTTCTCCTTCCCTCCCTTCTCCTTCCCTCCCTTCTCCTTCCCTCCCTTCTCCTTCCCTCCCTTCTCCTTCCCTCCCTTCTCCTTCCCTCCCTTCTCCTTCCCTCCCTTCTCCTTCCCTCCCTTCTCCTTCCCTCCCTTCTCCTTCCCTCCCTTCTCCTTCCCTCCCTTCTCCTTCCCTCCCTTCTCCTTCCCTCCCTTCTCCTTCCCTCCCTTCTCCTTCCCTCCCTTCTCCTTCCCTCCCTTCTCCTTCCCTCCCTTCTCCTTCCCTCCCTTCTCCTTCCCTCCCTTCTCCTTCCCTCCCTTCTCCTTCCCTCCCTTCTCCTTCCCTCCCTTCTCCTTCCCTCCCTTCTCCTTCCCTCCCTTCTCCTTCCCTCCCTTCTCCTGGCTGGTGGGAGCCAGGAGGTTTTCCTTCCTGGCGTGTTGAAAGTGCAGCTGCCCTCAGCCATCGTGCCCTCTGTAGCTTTGCCGTGTACGTGTCTACGGGAGTTTTGTTGCACAAAGCGTTGGTCGCGCCAGGTCTGCGTTCCAGATGGCTGCAGACTGAAGTGAGCAGTCAGAGAAATAGGAATGATGGGTTTTTCCTGTCTTTCTGGGTGCTCCAAATAATTTATACTGCTCCATATGTTCTTGGCTGGCTCCTCCTCCCTCTCCCAAGCAGTAATAAAGCTCCCATCATCAATCTGTGCCTAAATCAAGTTTCTCTTCCTCATAAAGGATGGCTAGTTAGTTTGGAAATGACTTTTTAAACTGTTTTAAGAGATTATTCATGGCTGCATCTTAATCCTGGAGCAGACTCATATTTAAACAGGTTTTCCTTATTAAAGGAGATTTTGTATCCAAATACCTCTAAACAATAAGGATCCTCTGTGCCAGCGCCGTGTGACATACGCTGTTGTAACAACAAAGCATCTCCCAGGAGAGAACAATTGACATCAGAAATGGCTTTTTCTTTCTGATGGGACCTTCCAGGAGATTGTAGAATCATTGAATAGTTGGGGTTGGAAGGGAAATAAAGAAAGGGAAAAATAATTTTAAAAAAATATATGTATGTGTATATATATATATATATATTTCAGTGAAATAACAAACATGGGAGAATTCACACAGCCCAGTGGCAGGTATATGGCTGTTGGGCATGATCTCACTAAGCTTCCTAGATAGTCGCTACAGTTAACTGAAGTGGTCTGCAACACCTATGAAGTAAATAGTTTCTCTGTTGGCTACAGAATGAGTGGAGAAATGAGAGTTCTAAGCTGGATACAAATATTTGACAGGCTGAGAGATTTGGGTTTCTTCAGCTTGGAGAAGAGGAGGCTCTGGGGAGACCTTATTGCGGCCTTTTGAGTACTTGAAAGGAGCCTATGAGAAAGATGGGGACAGACTATTTAGAAGAGCGTGTTAGAACAAGACAAGCAGTAACAGTTTTAACTAGAAGAGGGGAGATTTAGGTAAGATATGAGGAAGAATTTTTTGCAATAATGGTGATGGAACACTGGAACGAGTTGCCCAGAGAGGTGGTAGATGCCCCATCCCTGGAGATACTCAAGGCCAGGCTGGATGGAGCTCTGAGCAACCTGATCTAGTTGAAGATGTCCCTGCTCATGGCAGGGGCATTGGACTAGATGACCTTTGATTGTCCCTTCCAACCCGAACTATTCTATGATTCTAACCTTCAAAGCTCAACTAGTTCAACCTCCCTGCCACGAGCAGGGACATCTTCACCCACATCAAGTTGCTCAGAGCCCCATCCTGAAGAGAACTGAAGTCTGGGCCACCAGTTGCCTACAATTTGCCTGGCAGACCACAGCAGAGCAAATTCCACCTTTATGGCGTGCTCGGGAGCACGGCAAGGCAGCCTGCAGCAGCACTAAGCTCCTGGGCTTTCCCACTATAGGAGTGACTTGGTTTTTCTTGTTCAAAGGCAGACAAGAGCTTTTCAGTCTTGAGAGAGACCAGTAGCCAATTCAGTGGGGCCTTGAATTCAGCATTTTCACCAGCGGGGGGTCTGTCTTCCCCCATCCTTGTTCAGCACGGGTTGAAGATGCTCTGCAATGCACATGCCTGCTGTTCCTGAAGGCATCTGGGCTGGTTTTGCTTTGATCGCACACTGCAGCCTTAAAATCAGGGTTAGCAAGAACTGAATCCAGTTCAGGAAAATGTCGGAGCTCTAGATGTGTTTCTCTCAGAAAGTCATTTTTGCAGCTGTAGTGTCAGCACACCAGAAGGTATCTCCACATCTAGTGCTCAACTCTTAGGCTAAGTTTTACGTTTGCTTGAATAACCACCTGTAAAGAAGTTGATGACGTGATATTTCATGCCAACATCCACTAAGACTGCATGAGAAGGAAAAAAAGCTCTTCCCACCAGCACCCACTCTCCACCCCCTCCCAAAAAACTACTCATTCGCTGTTCACTCTTAATCCTTCGTTCTTCAAAGCTGGATGGCAGCAATGTGATGACAAAGTGATGAACAGTTTACTTTGGAGCTAGAGGGGGAAAAATACATAGTGCACTCTTAGGTCTCATTTCAAAGACTGAGAATCCTTAAAACAGGGAGAGGCAGTCAGCAACAGGACAAGGGGGCATGGGCTTAAAACTCTGCCAGGGGAAATTGAGGCTGGGTGTTAGAAAGCAATTCTTTGCAGAGAGAGTGGTCAGGCATTGGAATGGCTGCCCAGGGAGATGCTGGACTCACCGGCCCTGGAGGGTTTGAAACTGAGACTGGACATGGCACTTAGTGCCATGATCTAGTCAATGGACTGGAGTTGGACCAAGGGTTGGACTGGATGATCTCTGAGGGCTTTTCCAACCAAGTCGATTCTGTGATTCTGTGATTTGCTGCCCCCTGAATTTCTGCCAGGCTTTGTTCCTGCACCTCCAGCCACTCTTGCTGGCCAAGGAAGCAAAGCTGGAAAACTCAAGTGCATGGTTGAGCGTTTTTGACCTTGTCCAGCTGTCGGGCTCTGTCCGTCTGTTCGGAAGTGTCTGCCTCAGAGCACAGCTTGGCATTTGCTGCTCTAAGTCATTTATCTTATTTATTCGCCTGGATTACAGGATAGGGCCCATTAGCCTGTGCAGAGCTCTGTGCTGCGAGGGCTGGGCTGTATCTGCTCACCAAGCACCATCTGGGCTTCTGCACAGTGCGGTGAGGAGGTATCCTCCTTCCCTCCTTCCCTCCTTCCCTCCTTCCCTCCTTCCCTCCTTCCCTCCTTCCCTCCTTCCCTCCTTCCCTCCTTCCCTCCTTCCCTCCTTCCCTCCTTCCCTCCTTCCCTCCTTCCCTCCTTCCCTCCTTCCCTCCTTCCCTCCTTCCCTCCTTCCCTCCTTCCCTCCTTCCCTCCTTCCCTCCTTCCCTCCTTCCCTCCTTCCCTCCTTCCCTCCTTCCCTCCTTCCCTCCTTCCCTCCTTCCCTTCCCGTCTGTCAGCCTCCTTGGTTCTGTCTGTGTGCCCCCTTGGCTGCCAGCCCTACTGTGGTATAAATCGTAGTGTCTTCTCTCCCTTTTTAATCTGCAGCAATCCTTTCTTCTCCTCATGTCTGCAGTTTCGGTGTGCACACATATCACATTTCAGTCTGCTTTGCCTCTTCTATCCTTCAGTCTATACGCGTCAGAAAACTTGGCTCCATTTAGACAGAGGAGATGGTTTGGAGCCCTGTCTCCCTTTGGATTTCAGTAATCACTTAGCTTGATTGAAGAACACGGGCAGGCCAGTAGCTTTCCCTGAGTGAGAGTTATTAATTTCTCCTTTATGTGCGAGTCTGAGTGGCCTTTACCTTGTAAAAAGCAAGTTGTCCTTATGTTGGAGAAATCACATTTATTTTCTAATAGCGATCTATACTATGGTGCAAAAGATCTGTCTGTTTTCATGGTGGTTGAGCTCTCCAAAAGAAAATATAGAGAGGGAATATGAAGGTCCATTGGCCTTGAATTGCCTCTGTCCTTCTGGGGATTTGCGTCAGAGGCAATTTTGGGTTAAAATGTTGGCTCCATTGCAGAGCCGGTAAGAGAAAAATAGAGGGAAAGAGCTCATTGCAGGGAGACAGGGGATAATTTATTGAGCAGATGCTTTTAAAATATTCCTTTCTAGTGAGGCTGTAGAAACGTTTTCTCTGTGCTTGGGCAGCGCAAGCCACAAATGACTGATGCTAAACCCACCTCCCCTCTGGTGTTTGCTCAAATTAAGTGCGCTTGAGGATCAAAGGAGATCCAGGTTCCTTCCTGGAAGGACATTCTATTGATACACAAGTAAATCCTGCCCTGCATGAGGGTGACTTAGTATTGGAAATAAGTAAATTGCTTAGATTTTGATTGGCAAGAAAATAATTGCCTCAAACCTCTAGGAATTGTTGTTTTGCAAAAGTGCTGGGTGTCAGCATTAATCACAGAAAGAGGTCGATACGGTGAGAATTACTAGAAGCTTTTGCTTTTCCCCCACCTTGTTTTTGAATAACTCTAATCACAGCCTTATCCAAGCCTGGGATACAATAAAGTATTTCAGCAAGGCTGTTCCTCGGTAGCATATAGTTTATTTTAATGTAAGGGCAACTCCGTCTGCACTTGAGGCTTTGCTAATAAGCAAGGCCAAGAGTTTCTCCAGTTTCATTCCTTTTCTACGTTGCTTTCCCCACGTCCTCCCAGTTCCCTCTGACCACTCAGGCCAACTTTCTCACTCAGGATTTTTGCACAATCGGGTTTTGCAGGAGCGGGTGCTGAGGCTTGTGCTTGTTTTCAGCAAGGGGCTCAATGCGATCACCGGGGCTGGGCTCTGTCCTGTCACCCATTCTACAGCCACAATGTGTGTCCCCAGGGGACCCTCCTGTTTTGTGTCACATACTGCACTCCTGTCCCGGTAAGCTGGACATGCTGTTGTGTCCATCATATCAGCTTATAGATGCCCATGCTGGGGCAACCTGGACACTGCTCCGAGGTCTCCATCAGGAACCCGGTGCTGGCACACGTGGCATCGTGATGGTCCTTCCATGCTTTTGCTGCATGTGCACATTGAGCTGGTGTTTCTCTTTGCATGCTTGAGGACAGGTCTAATGCCAGTGGAGGATTTCATCATCACTTTCTTGCATCTGGGCAGGAACAACCCCAGGTTCCAGTGTAAGTTGGGGAATGGCCTGTTGGAGAGCAGTGTAGGGGAAAGGGACCTGGGGGTCCTGGGGACAGCAGGGTGACCATGAGCCAGCACTGGGCCCTTGTGGCCAGGAAGCCAATGGGACCTGGGGTGGGTTAGAAGGGGGTGGTCAGTAGGTCAGAGAGGTTCTCCTGCCCCTCTGCTCTGCCCTGGGGAGACCACAGCTGGAATATTGTGTCCAGTTGTGGCCCCTCAGTTCCAGCAGGACAGGGAACTGCTGGAGAGAGTCCAGCGCAGCCACCAAGATGCTGAAGGGAGTGGAGCATCTCCCGTGTGAGGAAAGGCTGAGGGAGCTGGGGCTCTGGAGCTGGACAAGAGGAGACTGAGGGGTGACCTCATTCCTGGGGATCAATATGGAAAGGGGGACTGTCAGAGGGATGAAGCCAGACTCTTCTCGGTGGCAACCAATGGTAGGACAAGGGGCAATGGGTTCAAACTGGAACACAGGAGGTTCCACTTAAATATGAGAAGAAATTTCTTCCCGGTGAGGGTGGCAGAGCCTGGCCCAGGCTGCCCAGGGGGTTGTGGAGTCTCCTTCTGTGCAGACATTCCAACCCGCCTGGACACCTTCCTGTGTAACCTCATCTGGGTGTTCCTGCTCCATGGGGGGATTGCACTGCATGAGCTTTCCAGGGCCCTTCCAGTCCCTGACATTCTGGGATTCTGTGGTCAGAGCACCTTACATTTCTCATCAGTAGGGAATGTGCTGGTGGCTGGTCTGTGTGGCTCAGGTATTTTGCTGTGACCTCTTAAGCCACAGTTTGCAATGACTCCATGGTGACTCAACCCCATTCAGCCACACGTTGCTCACTCCAGTACAGTTGCAGTGTGGAGGAGGAGGAAGCAGAGAGTTAATTTAGCTTCTCCTAGACCAAGCAGGAGCGTTTTTCTATAAGGCAGATATTTTAATGGAGCAGTTAAAGTCAGAATCCCAGGCAGCAAAACTGAGCAGCATTCTGGTGACTGCTGCACTGGAGGCTCTTGTCCCACAGCCTCGGAGCTGCTATGGCTGTGAAGACCCTTCTCCGGGACTGAGTACCATTTTGCTTCATGCTTAGCGGGGCTCTGTCACTGGTCCTTTGTGTCTGAATTCAGTTTTGCATCCTGACAAGCTCAGAGCAAAATTTGGCCCAGGTTTAGTGGCTCAAACCACGCTAGATCACCTCTGTGCGAGAGGAGGTACCGGCCTGGCTGCAGGTGGGCTCTGACAGCACCCAGCACACAGAAATGCCTCCAGGAACAGCGTGAGGTTTGGGATACAGCTGCGTGGCTCGTTCCCAGGGCACTGCAGGGGATCCTGTACCCGGGGGAGTCTCCTGGAATCGTGGTGGGACCTCCTGGGACTGTGTATGAACATGGACCGGCACAGGAGCTGCAACGACATCCCTCTGAACCAGAGCTGGCATCCCCGAAACCGAGTCATCTGCTGTAGGGAAAGCACGCTTCAATGGTACTAATTGACAGCAGTGATGATTAGTTATTAAGGTGTGATTAGTCACTACTGTGTGGGCTCTGAAGATGAATAGGAGGGTTTAGAAAACAGCGGGACTCTTAATATATTCCGAATCGGCTTCAAGTTCCTGCCAGCAGTGACGCTGGATGTATTATATTGTGGGTGGGCAGGAGAGTTTCCTTGTCCTTATCACCCTGGGATGAACCAGGAGAGATCTGCAGCTACCTGGAGCACTGTTGGGGTCCCTCTTCATCACCTGCCATCTCAGCTGCTTCCCTCTGCTCTGCGCTGCTTAAAACCAGACTTTCCTAACAGAGTTCCTGGGTGATGAGCACTGGACCCATCCTGCCCTGTCCCAGGCCTTGGGTTGCGATGCAAAGATTTTCCCCGTAGTCTTTCTAAGCTGAGTCTGTGTGGGTGTGAACACTCACAGTAAATATATCTCTGTGAGTCATGGAAGAAATAGAATTTATTTATGCCTGGGTGAGTAGGAAAGTGGAGATAATGTTTCTGAAAGAGATCCTGGAGAAAATCCTAGGGACAGCCAAGTTCCAGGGGGAAATTTAGGCTGAAAGTTATTTTTATTAGTCCTGTCACCATAATAGAGTTGTTTTGGATGGTGGTCTGTTGGCAAAGAGTAGAAATTAAAGCAAATCCTCTGCTCCAAATCCTTCTGGGGGGAGGATGATACATTAGGAACAGTGATCTGGTGGGATGTGGGGGCAAAAAAGGAAAAGAGAGATAAACAACAGCCATTATTTTAATCCTAAATACTCAGTGCTGTTCTGCCCCTCTGCCCATCTGGAGTTTTACCCATCTGGAAAAGCATACAGCAAAGCTGGAAAAGGTGTGTGGAAGAAGAAGAATCACCAAAGAATAACCCAAAGGATAAAATAACATGAATAACCAGAGGATAAATAGGATTCTGTCCAAGAAATGAATACACAGACCTTGACTGAGGTGAGTAAAGTCACAAGGGGTGTTGAGAGGGGGAACAGTGAGTGACTGTCCCCTTGTGCCAGAGCTGGAGAGCATCATGTGAAACAGGCAGGAGCAGGGAGTTTCATGACAAATTAGGTGAGACTTTACTCAGGGTATCACTAACCATGGGAAAACACCTGCCCATGGGGTGCCGAGGTGCCCACAGTTCGCACGTTTGCTTTTCCATTTGGGCAGACAAGTTCACAGAGGAAAAAATCCATCCCGGTCTTTCAGATGCGGAAACTCAGCATGTGTCTCTGCAGGTCTCTGAGCCGCAAAGCACCGGGTGCCAGGAGGGTGTGTAAGGGGAGCACCACTCTGTGGTCCTCCTGTTCACGGATGCTTTTGGCTACTGTCAGCCTTACTAAGCCAGACAGACCTTTGGTCTGACCTAGGCTGGCTGTAAGCAGAGCCTGCTCTCCTCATCGGTTTAATTACTGGCAGTGCTGCTTTTTTTTAGTGCATCCTTGAGCAAATCACTCATCCTGTGCTTGAGTCCTGGTGTTCACAGATGGGCAATATCGATGCTTCTGTGGTGGTTCATTCATCTAGGTTCTTTTGGGTAGATACCATCTCTCTTTACACATTTGTAGAGCGTTTTTCATGCCTGTGCCATCTCAGATGGCCTTTCAGCTGTCACAGTAATAGAAATAATTAACAAGAAATTATTTCTCTTCCTTCCTTTATTATATTTTGCTCACAAACAAAATGCTGACAGTTGCTGAGACAAAAACAGGTATAGAAGCCTGCTAAAGAGGAAAGCCATGACCCTTGGATCAGCAGTAAGTTGCCTTAGGCTGAAGAGCGAGACAGGGAAGTATCTGTGTGTTTGTCCTGCATTTAGGCTTTTCTGTGAGCATCTGCCTTCGGAGATGGGATGTGGGGCAGAGCTGATCGGCTACAGCCAGTGTTATATTCTCTTCCTTCAGCACAAGCTTCCCCCCCTTGCAGCTCTTAACCATATGCCAGGGACAGAAACCTCCCAAACTGCGTGGTTTTGCTCATCCGCAGGGAGATGTGACTCAATCAGTAACTGTACCTTCCAAGGTGCTTATCTGGACAGTGTCCTTCAGGTTCAGCAGGCTTCACATAAAACATTTCTATACTGAAATCAGAGGTGAGACCGTATTGATAATTTAGCCCAGGGACCAAAGATGTGCAGCTGAGCACGGGCATCAGTGCAAGTTTATGTTGTCCCCTTCCCTTGCTGAGGACTCCGCACATTCTCTTTAGCATCTGGTCTGCCCTATAGTTGCTGCTGCCCTTGGGCTGAGTTATTTTCCCCCTCGAAGCACAGTCAGGATCTTATCTCAAGTCTTGAATGCAGAAAAGCTGGTGCGATACTATAGAAACTAATGGCATTTTCAGCAAAGCACCAGATAGGTTTTCTTTGGTCTTCTTCACTGTTCACAGATACCAGAATCATAGAATGTTAGGGATCGGAAGGAACCTCGAAAGATCATCTGTTCCAATCCCCTGAATGGTAATTTTGTTCTGTGCCTGTATTACCTGTGGATTCCCAAAGCTGGCTATGGGTCCAACGGCTCATAGGAAAGTATGTGGTTTGTTGCTCCTTTGGCTTTGGTAGATTTGTTTGTTATCTCTTAGAAACAGACTTTGAAAATGAAACTTAAACTCCTGTATCCTTTTGAGTTCAAGTAAATGAGGACAAATAGCATTTCTCAGTCAAGGGACAGATTTATAAATCAGGAGGTTGTGATGAACTGGTTTGAGTCAACAGTTCTTCCGGTCTGTCAATCAAACTGCTAACTAGGTTTGATCAGTAATTGCCTAAATCTGTCAACCGATTCACAACATTGTAGGATAAAACCAGTAGTTTATCCTCTATGTTTAGGGCTAAATTTCAGGAGTGCTCTGCAGTTCCACTATTTTCTGTACCTACAAAGAACTGCAGATTTTAGGTGGCCTGGAGAGGTTTTGTTTGTGCTGTGGGAGAGGAAGCCTTTCCCTTGGAGTCCCCCGTTCAGAATATTTGCAGTTATAAACCAAAGAATTACAAGTTATTGAGACACAGCGCTCTCCTGACCCATGCACTGAGATACTTTTGAAACAGCCAAAAGAAATTTCTGGCTGCCAACCTTTTCTTGGCTTTGTGTGTTTCTGAAATGTGCTGTTGGACAACAATTTCCACTCGGGGAAGGCTATTAACATCGTCTTTGGGATCAGAGCTTGCTCACTTACTTGTTTGCAGGATTTTGCAAGACCTGTTGGAAAATAAGCAACCAGCCCCCTGCTTGAAGCCTGACGAGATGCCCGTGTCTTTCTCCAGGCTGATTGCTTTTAGCATGTAATGTGGAGATTTATCTGCACTCCAGGAGATATAAAATCCTTGCAAAGGTCTCTAGATATTTCATAATGCATTCTCCGGCTGCTTATTTGTGTCTTTTTTGACCTTTGTTGCATCATCTAAAGTCACTTGATTTGTTCAGTCTGGAGAAAAGGAGACTGAGGGGAGATCTCATCGTGGTTACAGCTTCCTCACAAGAGGAGGAGAAGGGACAGGTCCTGCCCTCTGGTGACCGATGACAGGACCTGAGGGAATGACAGGAAGATGTGCCCAGGTTGGACATGAGGAAAAGGTTCTTCCCCCAGAGGTGCTGGACACTGAACAGGCTCCCCAGGGAGGTGTCACAGCCCAACCTGACAGTGTTCAAGAAGAGACTGGACAACGTCCTCAGACACACGGGGTGACCTGTGGTGTGTCCTGTGCAGTGACAGGAGTTGGACTCCATGGTCCTTCTTGGCCCCTTCCAACACTGGACATTCTGCAAAGTCTGTGAATCTTACCTTGGGGGTGATGCCCTTGTCCAACAAACCTTCCAGACTGGAGGTAAGAGTTGCCCACAGTGCTTTTGGATAACAATCTCCCATCTCTGCATTTGCCTGGGGTGCAAACAAGTCTGCGTGTGATGCAGCATGTAGCCTGATGCAGCCCATCGTCTGACAAGAACCTGGGGGTCTGAGGAGGAGTGGCTGCCCCACAACATGGGCCTTCAGGGAGGTGCCCTTTGAGGACCCTGTTGCATGTCTCACCTGGTGGCCACGAAGCAGCTGGTCAGATGGGATGAGTGACTCCTGCCTGGTGCATGGGGCCACGGGCAGGAGAGAGCCTGTAGCATTGATCTGAGGAATGACCTGTTGGAGAGCAGTGTAGGGCAAGAGACCTGGGGGTCCTGGGGACAGCAGGGTGACCATGAGCCAGCACTGGGCCCTTGTGGCCAGGAAGCCAATGGTACCTGGGGTGGGTTAGAAGGGGGTGGTCAGTAGGTCAGAGAGGTTCTCCTGCCCCTCTGCTCTGCCCTGGGGAGACCACACCTGGAATCTTGTGTCCAGTTGTGGCCCCTCAGTTCCAGCAGGACAGGGAACTGCTGGAGAGAGTCCAGCGCAGCCACCAAGATGCTGAAGGGAGTGGAGCATCTCCCGTGTGAGGAAAGGCTGAGGGAGCTGGGGCTCTGGAGCTGGACAAGAGGACACTGAGGGGGGACTCATTCCTGGGGATCAATATGGAAAGGGGGAGTGTCAGGAGGATGGAGCCAGGCTCTTCTCAGTGACAACCAATGGTAGGACAAGGGGTAATGGGTTCAAACTGGAACACAGGAGGTTCCACTTAGATTTGAGAAGAAACTTCTTCCTGGTGAGGGTGGCAGAGCCTGGCCCAGGCTGCCCAGGGGGGTTGTGGAGTCTCCTTCTGTGCAGACATTCCAACCCGCCTGGACACCTTCCTGTGTAACCTCATCTGGGTGTTCCTGCTCCATGGGGGGTTGCACTGGATGAGCTTTCCAGGTCCCTTCCAACCCCCGACATTCTGTTAGTCTGTGACTCTGTGATTCTGTGATCTGCTAACACATAAGGGTCGAGTCATGTTGGGGAGGTTGTCATCAAGAAGAAATCAGGTTGCGTGTGGTTGGAAAGCCTTTACACATGAATATATTTCTTCAGTGTATCTAATCTCCTCTAAAACCACTGTGGAATCAAACCACTACAAAACTAATCTTTAAAGGCATCCTTTTGTTTATTCCTTCCTTGGGGCTTGTTGCTGCCTTCTTTATCTGTCTGTCTCTGCAGAGTTTTTCTCCTAGAGGACCTGATACACTTGTCAAGTCAACAGGAAATGTTCTGGCCCATTTTATGGGCTTTGGAAGCTGGTCAGTAGAGAGGGGCCGTCAGCATTTAGATAATAAACATTTGCGGCTACTTTGAAAGCAGATTAAGCTCTGAAGCTTTATCCAGATAATTTTGTGAAGGCTCTCACATGTCAAGTAATTTCTTCATTATTTGAACAGATGATGGCAGCAAAATAAGGGACATTCAGAGACATTCATATTCCAAATCGTCTTCTTAGAGCCACATCATATCACTTTCCTAATCAGAAAGTGGTCTCTGACCAGTTCCAATCAGGATAATGCCCTTTCAGTGTAAGTAAATAGTTACAGATAATCTGCCTGGAGAAAGAGCAGATCCATTCATTTCTGCTTCTCTGCAGCCCCTGGAATAGCCACTCCACAGCAATAAAACTTAATATATCACAGTATCACAATATGTTTGGGATTGGAAGGGACCTCAAAAGATCATCTAGTCCAATCCCCCATATAAGGACTTAGGTTGAAGGCACAAGGTCAGAAGGACGTGGACGTAGGGCTGGTGCTTGGTTTGGAGTTCACTCTCTCGAGCCAGGGCATCTCTCCAGGGCATAGGTGAGATCCGAGGAGGAACCAGGAGTCGCAGGGGCCAGGCGCTGGACCAGTTTGCTGAGTCCCACCAGTCTGGATTTACACCATCAGCCCCTGGAAACAGCTTGGCTGGTGGGAAGGTTGAATCCTACCACAATGCCAGTAACCAAAATTCCTCCTCTCCTTCAAAGCATTTCCCTTTAGAGACTTTTCAGTATTAAAGTGCTTGAGATCAGCCATTCCCCCCTATGCAAGCTACAAATGGAGCTGCCTTCTCCACCTTTTTCTACCAAATGTATTAGTGGCTCCTTCATTTGGATAACCCAGTGTCAGACTGTCATGTTCTGCCTCCTAGGAGAGTTTTTGTCTGTCAAACTTGCTTTCTCCTCAGCAAACACAGATTCAGTGAAACCATTTTGGTTTGATTGGCATCATCTGTCTGAGTTGTTATCAGTGAGAAATACCCGCTGGCTTTGAACGCTCGTTGCCTCATGGCCCAACTTTCACTAAGAATCTTCGCTATTAACTGAATAGGAACTGTCATTGAGATAATTTTTGTTATGACAGTAAAACAGGACCTCAGCGCTGGTCTGAACCTCTTTGTGAAGAAATGCAGATTCCTCTTCTCGGCTAGAGCAGAATTCTATCTGCGCTGAAGATATCTGCGGATTTTGCCCTTGATTTCTGCACTGGCTTTGGGTCTTCCTGCCTCCATTTGGTGGTAAATACACCCTGTCGGTGCTTTCAGGTTTGGATTCCCAGTTAATTGATGAAGATAGCACTGCTTGCTCATATTAGAGAAATGTTGTGAGTGCAATTAAAGCTGAAAAGTAGTGGAAGAGCTAAATATCATTACATAATGAGACCTCGTTCACAGTAAATTATATGAAAAATGATTTGTTGCGAAGAATAACAAATTGCCATAGCTTTTTAGCCTAATTGTAGATGCTTGATTCTAATTTGTTATTTGTCATTTCCATATTAATGAAGAGTTTTAGATATAATTACCACATTTGTGGCAAACAACACATTATCATTTCCCAATGCTTGAGAAGCACCGTCTCCTTTAGAAATAGAAGAGCTGACTAATTATCCCCGTTGTGCAGATCTGGGAGGGCTCCACAAATAATCGTTTCCAGATCCTTCTCCAGAACAGGTCTTGTGCAAGATGCTGCTCCAAGGCAGCTGATCTCATCAACCTCCTTCTGCATTTGGGGAGCCGGGACTCAGAGACCTGAAGTGTTATATAACTTCCCCAGGGCACTCGGCAGTGCTCCTGGTACCCAGATCCCTTCTGGACAGCATCTTCATCACTCTCACAATGCAAAAGCTGTCCAGAGCCACCATTTCAACTGGCATTAGGTTTCCCAGTTTGTCCTAGTTACCACAGTGTCGAGGGTTTAGATTGTGGGGTGGCAATAAAACCCTGGCAGATGTATTGTTAACCTCCTCTCCCCCCTCCTTCCCCCTTTTATCCCTCCCTCTCCCCCTTCCCACTCAGCACAGGCCATCGGGAGGGACAGAAGGACAGAGAGAGGAGAGCTGGAAAAATTAAAAATGTTTTACTAATGCTACTGATAAGAATAGAGAAAATAATACAAAATATACAAAACCAATCTTGAAAGTCTCAGCAACTGCAGAGCCAGCACGCGAAGTCCTGGACTGGACTCTGCAGCCAACCGGAGCTGGATTCAGTCTGTCACTGGCCTCAGTTCGCAGGGACGACTCGCAAGGTCCTCTCCTAATGTCGCCATAAGGAAAAGGGACGAGATCCTCGTGATCTCCCACTTTTATATGAAGTATCACATGAATGGGATGTTATACACAGTTGGTCAGTTTCTTGGTCACCTGTTTCTCGTTGCCCCTCTGGCGAGATGTCCATCCATGCTTATCAATAACTTTGCATTCCATTGCGATGTTTATCAAAACATGTATCTGGCTTTCAGGAAAATGCAGCTGATATGAAGCTTTAGCTGACAGGCAAATTCACTAAAAGAGAAACTTGTTTTTAACAAAGCCAGGACACACAGTCAGGGAAATGATGCTCAAGCCCCATTCACTGGCATATTGCAGAGGTTTTGTGTGATCAAGGCTGGGTTTGACTCCCTTTGGTTGTGATGGGAGATTTTCACGGGTTTCTAGGAGTACATCATCTAAGGCCTGGGAAGTTCTGGTGTGATGACAACCCATAATTGCTGTTTTGGAACAAGGCGGTGGTTGTGAGTTTCTATTGTGTTGGTAGACATGATAGTTCCTGATCCTCTGTTTTAGCTGCATTCCTTCTTGGTGTGCTGCTTCATCCAATGACAAGTGGAGCCCAATGTGGGCTTCTCTCCATGGAGTGGCAAAAGGCAATTTTGAGAAGCTTTGATGCATAACAGTAGGAGAGAGGAGTCTTAGCGCGTTGACTTGAGATGCTGATGAACATGTCACTTCTCTGTGATGGGCAGCTCTATCATACCATCCTCCTCTGCCAGCAAGCTCTGTCTCACATCTACTTTGAGGCTCGGCCAGTGCTATGAAAAGAGCCTTGCTGCTCTGAAAATGAGAAACCTTTGGCTTTCCAGTCTCAAGTGTCCATGGTCTGTTTGTCAGTGGAACAGCGTGGTTATTTAATTTAACTACCTCTTCTCTGTAGCTCATCTTCCTGTCCTGGTCCTTGCACACTGAAATATGCTTGTAGAGGGCAATGCTGCTCCCTTTCAGCCTTTGCTATAGCAGAATGAGCCAAATGTCTTTTGCTTTTAATTTTAAGACATTTTCTGCTTTTGCATCCCAGCACCGAGACAGTCTGAGCGTGCCTGTTGTGAACACCTCCTGTATGTGGCTTTTCATTACCCATCAGGGAAGGTGGGTGCAACACAGAGAAAGATGTTGGGAAACCAGCAACAGGGAAGGGCTTTACAAATATCTGAAGGGTCTGGTAAATATAATAATGAGGGCCAGAGACACGTGCTAAGCTTTGGGGAGGGGCAAATGTTCTGGTGCCACGTACAAGACTATGATCCTGTGTGTTAGAGTATATCAGGTATTAGAGATTCACCTTTGTCTAGCTCTCAAAACAGGGAAAACAGTTTCTTTTTCACTCCTTTCCATACTCGGAGTTCCTTGCTTTCGCAGACCACGCTTAGAGCCCAGGAGGTGGCATATAATGTGTTTGAAGTGGAATAAGTCAGTGGGCACTGCTTTCAATTATCCCAGCCCAAGCTTGTTCGCTGCACAAGACAGCCTGTGAAATATGGCAGGACTGACAGGGCGTGAGCGCTGCCGGAGCGTTAACGCCGGTGTGCAGACAGACACCAGCACAGTCCCCGCCGTGAGCAGCAATTCCTGCCCGCGCTGCGGGTGACAGCTCCAGCTCCCCTGGTTTGGAGGGGCTGAAAGCAGAGGGGGGAGCTGGAGGAGAGCGCTGAAGTTCACCTCTGCCAGCATGCCGTGGCTGAAAGCCTGGAGCTGCTTGTAACGCTTAAAGCCACTTCAGCCTTTTCAAACACAAGATGTGGCCAAAAAGATCAACAGCATCCTGGCGTGTGTCAGGAATAATGTGGCCAGCAGGACCAGGGGTACTTGTGGAGCTGAACCTCGAATTCTGTGTTCAGTTTTGGGCCCCTCACACCGAGAAAGGCCTTGAGGTGCTGGAGCGAGTTGAGAGGAGGGAACGGAGCTGGTGAGGGGCTGGAGCACAAGTGTGATGGAGCGGCTGAGGGACCTGGGGGGTTCAGCTGGAGAACAGGAGCTGAGGGGAGACCTTCTGATCTCTGAACTGCCTGAAAGGAGCTTGGAGCCAGGGGGGTCGGGCTCTGCTCCCCAGGAACAAGCGCCAGGAGCAGAGGAAACGGCCTCAAGTTGCACCAGGGGAGGTTGAGGTTGGATGTGGGAACAATTTCTTCCCCAAAGGGCTGTGGGGCATTGGAACAGGCTGCCCAGGGCAGTGCTGGAGTCACCAGCCCTGGAGGGTTGGACAGGCAGAGATGAGGTTCTCAGGACATGGGGCAGTGCCAGGGGTGGGAGAATGGTTGGACTGGATGATTTTGAGGGTCTTTTCCACCAAATTGTTCTATGTTTTTATGTCCTGACCTGCTAGTTTTAAGCCATTAGAATTGGAAGCATTGCCACTCATCTCACTGTGGTGAGAAAAACACTGCCCTGTGGTAGTAATGACATTACTGAGGCTTGTGAACACAAAATGGGATGGAAGACCTTGCTCTTGCCCCCATCCCAACCCTGTCTGGTTGGTGGCTCTGAGCTAGTCACACCTCCATGGTTTCCTTGTCTGTCTTGCAGAACAAGATACTCAAGATAGGATTGAGCAAGGCAACACGGGTAGAGGTGGCCGGGGGAAAGCGATGCATGCAGCAGCTCAACCCCGAAATCACATCAAAATGTTCTTTAATCTGAGCCCCTTCCACTGGGAAACCATTGTCAGAAATCATTGGAGTCAGACAGCTGCCAGACTCTTTGTGGGGCTGCCAGCACCAAACGGATCCATCACCCCAGTTCCTGCAGCTGGATGGTTGCCCACGGGCACTCTGGTTCCTGTAGCACCAACCAGCCTGGTACAATGAGAATTTCTGATTTATATTTCCTTTTAGTCAGTGCTATAGAAACACTTTCTGACTCATCAGATCCTGTTTCCTGCCTTCTATTTTAACCTGGTCTTATGTGACTTCATGGGATGTACACAGAGGACTTTCCCCTCCTGCTTCATATGCTAGAAATTGAGGGTGTTGGCATTCATTCAAAATGCATTGCAGGGAGTAGAAAGTGTCGTTCAAGCTGCCTTGGCATGATGCTGGATGTCATTACCTCCCTGTCTGTCTCACTGCCAGGCACCAAGTATGTTTGTGCCATCGCTTTCCTGGAGCTCAGAGTCTCTTGATTAGTCTCCTGGTACCCAGCTCTCCTGCAACCTTCTCAATGACCTCCAAAGAACACCATAATTTCTGGAGGTTTTCTATTTTTTAGGGGATAAAATCTGCCAGTGACAGAGGCCATTTGTAGACAGCGGGAATAAATCATTGCAAAGTGTAAGCACAAGGAAAAATCACTGTTTCTAGTCAGATCCTGCCATTTCCATGTTCTCTCCCTACAGATTTGCTTTGCTCATTCTCTTTGCGATTTCCCCATCCCCATAGTTTTACCGTGAACATTACAGGTGGCTGGGAGAGATTTTGGGAGAACCCATTCACTTTCTTCCCCTGCCTGGTGAAGCTATTTCATTTTTCTTCTCTTCTGGATAAGGATGCTTTGCTCTGCAAATTTTCAGCCTTCACAGTTGTGGCAATGGGTATTGACCATTTTGGGTTTAATATATAGTGCGTCTGGGTCTTTGGTCAGGATCATGTTGGCCTTAGCGGAGAGTAAGTAAGGCCTTATGTGAATTAAATGAAGCAGCATAATTTTGGGGACACTCCATTGGCACCAGATGGGCACAAGCTGATGAGTTGCAGTTGGGTATCGCCTCCTCCCTGGAGCTGGGCTTCTCCTGGCAGCATTCACAATTCTCCGGATGTTATTGAAGATATCAGTGGACACTACGGGTGTATAATGTGACAGCATACCTGGAAGTGGCACAACCCTGCTGAAGCCAGTGGAGTTTCACCACGTAGGGAAAGGCCGGGTTTGATCTGCTGTCCCATGTTTCATGTTCCTTCCTGGAGCAGAAGTAAGATCAGGTTCCATTTCTGTCACAAATAGATGCTCAGAGCAGCTTTCTGAGCAGCAGAATTCTTCCCTCTTTGGTCCTATATTTATTAGACCATTTGCTTCTCCCTGCAAATGTTTGTTAGAAACTTCTTTGCGTGTTCTAGCCTCAAGAACTGGTTATATAGTCTGAGTGGATACTAATGAGGGTAGGGAGTGGAGAATATATTTGTTTTGCTTTAGCACCCTACATACTTTGATACTTAAAATAACGCCCCCCTAAAGAGCATTTGTTTCTGAAGAAGACCATTTTATAATTTAATATTTGCACTGTATTAGCTTCTAGAACATCCCATCCAGATGAAGGTGTGACAGTAGGGGCTATTAAAATATGTAGGAAGAGGCTCTGACACATCTCACAACCGAAACAGAAAAGACCTACTAAATATTATGTATTATACCCTTAGTACTCATGGTAAGGATGAGAAATGGAATAACAGAGATTAATTTACTTGCCTGTGGTTATACAAGAAGTCGATTGCAAGGCTATCGAACCGGTGTCAGGAACCTTAAGTCCCCATTTGGTGTCGAATCACAGCGGGAATCGATATTCAGTTCTTGATGCAAGAGGAACGTGGGATAAGACTTTTTCTATTAGCAAATATAAGCAAGTGCATTTTCCTTTTGCGACTAACTCTGGGTAGCGCTTGTGTTCCTAAGTATTTGCATTAAAACGAGTCTCTGAGATAATCAGATTTTATTTCCAGCATCTAATCGATGCTCAGGGCTTTGTGGTTTAATTACTAGAATAATTGTTTGCTGAAAACACAGTTCCGTATCTATTTTTTCCTTTAAAGGTCAACTCCATCATTTTCATTTCCAGCCATTTAGTACTTTATTGATCTTCATGTCGTTTCATGAAGAGTGTTGCATCTCGCCAGACAAAATAAAGGCCAAAACTTGAAATAAGAAAAGAGCATACTTTTTCTTAAATACAACAATGGAAAAGTCCCTATTTCAGCCTTGCTTGCTGCAGGCAAATCCTTCATACAGCATTGCTGGGAAAAATGATTCTGAAAATTACATTTGCTCTTTATGGAAGGGAAAAAAAGCGCAAACCAAGACTCTCTTCTGAGCCTGATTAACATCAGACATAAACTGAAGTACAGAAGGAAATTCCGCAGTTTAGCTGCTGATCCTTTAAAGCAGATAAGGACACGGGCTGTGTCGGGAGCACGGGAAATGCTGTGACTTGCATTTAGAGAGGGTTGAGTAGCTGCACGGAGAAATTCTCCCTCCTCTTTGTAAAGGGGAAAATTATGTGGCTTCATCTATAAATTTGGAAAGTATTTAGTCAAATAACAGCAACTGTGGCTTTGCTGCCGTCCTGCAATAGAAACGAGATGCTGTTTATCAGCGGGATGCGCGAGGTGCTCCCCATCTGCAGCCTCTCCAGCTTTTTCGCTCCCCCCATCCCAGCGACTTGCCGTTTAGTTTTACTTTGCAAAAATGTTTAATTTTGCAAAAATGCGTCTGTCTTTCCCAGATTATGGGAAAGGGTGTTGGGTTATGGAGCGGAAAATAGGCTTGTTGAGATATGGGCATTAAAAGGTAGCATGGGACTAGTTTCCATTTCAGGTTCTTTTCCTACAAGTATATGGAGTTCAATCCTACGGTTGCGGCTCAGGCAAAACCACCAGCGATTTTAGGGGGACTTGGTGCCAGAAAGGGCTAAAAGTTTGGCTTAATGTAAGTATAAAGATCCCCGATCCATCTTTGCAGTTTGGCTCTCGGTAGCATCAGGTTCCACAGCTTCCCAAGTGCCGCAGAGCGTTATTTATCCCTCTTTATTTTCTCTCATCCCCAAGGCAATTTGGGCAGATTGCAAACACAACACAGAGCCTGCTGGCAATAGGAAGAGTTTATGTTCTAGGGCCACATCCTCAGCTGCTATAAATCAGGGAACAGGCAACTAAGGATCTCAGCTTACCTTACAGCTCTTTAAAAAACATACAGATGTGCTTGCTATAGAATGGTGATGCTTCCCCCACAGGGCATTGCCATGTACATCTGCAAAGGTATGTGGCTTACCTGGCAGTAACAGCCATGCCAATAATTCCATTTGTTTGATTTATACTCTATTATATTCTGGTTCTTGATAACGTTACCAAATTTTAACTATGTGGACCAAAATTTTTTCCATGGTGCTTGCAATAGACTTTTAAAGAAAATTTTAGCAGAAGGAAATTTTCCTGCTCTGGTGGCTGAAAAGAAGATAAACATAAACCATTAGTCATTTGTTTTACTGAGGAAAAAGTAATGTGCAAATAGAAGTGGCATCCTGCTGAATATACAAAATGGAGTGTTTCTTTACTCATGAGTCTTGACTTTGCAGCTTTAATACCCCTTTTAAGATAGCTCTTGTGTGTCATTTATTTACGTACCGCTACCCAACTATTCCTACATAAAAGCAGCAATTGAAGAGCCACGTGTACTGTGAAAGAAAACCTTAGTGCGCTTTTTCAGTGCATTTTTTAGAGCTGTTCCAGAGTTCTTGCTAATCCCTGCACTCTGAATTCTTGTGACGTTTTGCTGTACAGGCATTGTATTTTGCAAGCGCCCCCATTGCTCGCTGCACTATTAACCCGGACTCCTATAACCCAGAGAATCGATTGAAAATCTCCAAAGAGCAACAAAAAACTGCCGTAAAACCCCACTTCGTGTGTTCTGCTTCCCTTGGAGAGAAGCTGAAGAAGACATGCAGCATGAAGACCTTCTGAGAAGCTTGGAAACCCTTGAGACCCAAATGAGGGTCTGTTACATCTCAGCCAAGGGAACCCAGGGGTTGGAGGTTTTCACCATTACCTATGAGACCACGCTGTATTTTCTTTTAGCGTCAGGATATTAGATCTTGCAGTTGTGGCACATTTATGTTGTAGAACAACTGTTGCGTTTTAGCTTTTTTTGGGGGGGGGCGGGGTTTAAGGTATTTCTCTTTGCTTGGTCCAGTAAGACCAGTAGTATGGAGGCTGGACTACAGAGAGTGGGACAGAAGATAACATCACATAGAATCATATAGTAGTTTGGGTTGAAGGGACCTTCAGAGCCCATCCAGTGCCCCCCCTGCCATGAGCAGGGACATCTTCACCAGCTCAGGTTGCTCAGAGCCCCGTCCAGCCTGGCCTGGGATGTCTCCAGGGATGGTTCATCCACCACCTCTCTGCCCAACCTGGGGGGATGACACTGTGCAAGTGTCAATCTCTCTCAGTGATTCTGGAAGCTGAAGGTAGATAGAATTGTAATTTGGGCATATCAGATAGCTGCCTGAAGTTTCGTGGGATATACCTTAAGTCTTGCAAACAGTTTTTCCCTTTCAGATGGTGACATGCGTTTTACAGAGGAGAAGGACTAGCTACAAGTGGCAGAGCCAGTTAGTAGATAAGGCGTCCCAATTCAGTTTTTAGGAATAGTTTATATTCCCAATATGGACACTGTGACTATGTCATGAGTGAAAGCTGGTGGATATGAACATTTTCAGCCCACAAGAAAACCCATTAGCTAAAGCAGGGCAGATTCTTGCTGCTGGTACGTCCATGTGTTGCTCTAGGAGCTGTGCCAGGCCAGAACGGTAAAGAACCTGGTCCAGCCTTTGCTTTGGTGAACACGTTGATGTTTCCATGAGCAAGATCTGCATTTTCTCTACCAGAGTGCGCACAACTTTTGGACATGGTGCAATGCAGTAAATGTTTAATTGTACAACAAGTTGTGACAGCCAATTCACAGAAACGTCCTGCTGATACCTTTTACCCTTAGGATATGGAGAGGTTTTCTACCTTGGCTTTGGTTTAAAATCTTGTGCCTGTCTGGGTCCATTTAGGGAGAAACAAACAGTTTGTCTATGTCAACAAGTGTTTTGAAGGCACAAGGAAAGAACTGAGTTTACAGAGAAGGGCAGTGCCTTTGCCAGCCTCAGCAAGTGGCTGCTTGGTGCGGGCAGATCCAAGCGTAAAACAGCCTAAAAATTGCAAGGGAAAAGGAAAAGCAGGAACCTGACCTAATGGCATGGGGAAGGCAGTGTCATAAGGATTGGTGAGGTCAGAGGAGGAGCTGGGAAGACCATCTGAGCTTCTTTCTGGGTGAACGTGGCAAGTTGTCCCTCGCAGTGTGCAGCCACTCTTAGGCTGTAGCTGTGCAGCCAGGGAAAGGTTGTAGTCACTACAGTTAATAGGCCAGGCAGTTGCATGGTAAGTAGTAAAGTTCACTTTATTAATTCAAAGTTCACCCAACGTTTTGTTGGTTTTGTTTTTTTTTTTTTTTCTGAAAAACAAATGGTAATTGTCAGTTTGACTTTTATTTGCTTATTTGGCTCTATTCAAGTCTTCTCGAGTTGGGCATGCAGGGAAATGCATTCATCAAAATTCACATCGAGTAGAAAGAGATTTTCTTCTGGAATTAAAAATAAGCCGCCTCCCAGCCAAATGCTCTTTTCTGTATTATTTATTTGTGCTAGTAAGTAAATTGGCAATTGTATTTTTTAGGGAAAAGGAGGCAATGCAGCCTTGTGCCATTAACTGCTCAGAGCTGAGCAGATGGAGCACGGAGCATTTCTGCAAAATTGTTCTCGCTAGACTCATTTAAAAGAAAATCTTACCTGCAAGAGAAAGGGATGAAATCTGTATGGTAATATAATCACAGAATGGTTTGGGTTGGAAGGGACTTTAAAGACCATCTAGTTCCACCCCCCTGCCATGGGCAGGGACACCTTCCACTAGACCAGGTTGCTCAGAGCCCCGTCCAGCCTGGGCTTGAACACTACCAGGGATGGGGCACCCACAGCTTCTCTGGGCAGCCTGTGCCAGGGCCTCAGCACCCTTGTGGGGAGGAATTTCTTCTTAATAACTGATCTAAATCTCCCCTCTTTTGGTTTAAAGCCATTACATCTTGTCCTATCACTACATGCCCTTGTAAAGAGTCCCTCTCTAGCTTTCCTGTAGGTCTTCTTCATGTACTGGCAGGCTGCTAAAAGGTCTCCCCAGAGCCTTCTCTTCTCCAGGCTGAACAACCCCAACTCTCAGCCTGTCCTGAGACTGTTTTGTCTCTCTGATCATCTTTGTGGCCTCCTCTGGACTCGCTCCAACAGTTCCATGTCCTTCTTATGTTGGGGACCCTAGAGCTGGACACAGAACTGCAGGGGGGGTCTCACCAGAGTGGGGTAGAGGGGGACAGTCACCTTCCTTGACCTGCTGGCCATACTTCTCTTGATGCAGCCCAGGATGCAGTTGGCTTTCTGGGCTGTGACCACACATTGCCAGCTCTTTGTTGAACTTCTCATCAACCAACACCCCCAAGTCCTTCTCCTCAGGGCTGCTCTCCATCCATTCTCCACTGTGTTTGTGCTGACCCACGTGCAGGACCTTGCACTTGGCCTTGTTGAACTTCATGAGGTTTGCGCAGTCCTACCTCTCAGGCTTAATAGGGCAGATTGCTTGGTGTACCTGGACTGATTTTTCTCTATTTTTTACACTTTAACCAGCTCTCCTCTGCTGGAATGAGGAATACAGCTTGGAAATTGTGCATGTAAGTGAGGGAAGAGGAGGACTAACTACAGCAAATCTCTTGCTCCAATGTATGTAAAGGAGATTGAACAGGTGCTCAAGTGGACAGTAATGTCCTCTTTTCTCACTGCAGAGGTTTATACAGGCAGCTGCTCTGACAGCTGGGTCTCTAGCAAAGTCTAACCATCAGGAACAAATGTTACTCCTCCTGACTACCACCAGTTGTTAGCTCCAACCAGAAGCAACCCCAAACCCCAGCCATTTTATGGCGGGGAACAGGGAGAGCAGGGTAGCAGCCAGGCATAGAAACATAGAATGCTAGGGATTGGAAGGGACCTCGAAAGATCATCTAGTCTAGGCAGAGTAGAGAGGAAGGAGAACCTCTCTCAACCTGCTAACCACCCCCCTTCTAATCTACCCCAGGTACCATTGGCCTTCCTGGCCACAAGGGCCCAGTGCTGGCTCATGGTCACCCTGCTGTCCCCAGGACCCCCAGGTCCCTTTCCAATACACTGCTCAATAACAGGTCATTCCCCAGCTTACACTGGAACCTGGGGTTGTTCCTGCCCAGATTCAAGACTCTACACTTGCCCTTGTTATATTTCATTACATTTTTCCCTGCCCAACTCTCCAGCCTGTCCAGGTCTCTGATGGCAGCACAGTTTCCAGTGTCACCACTCCTCCCAGCTTGGTGTCACCAGCAAACTTGCTGACAGTCACTCTATTCCCTCATCCAAGTCGTTGATGAATATATTGAATAATGCGGTCCCAGCACTGCCCCCTGAGGCACTGCACTGGATACAGGCCTCAACCGGACTCTGCCCCATTGACCACGGAGGAGGTGAATAAGTTTGTCCTGGGGAAAAAGGCGATGGGAGATGTGCTGAGCTGCATCAGCTGCAAGGTGCAGCTGTGTTTCACCATACCATGACCTACACAAAGCCTCCTCACTACGTATCGACAATTTCCGTGCTGTTGCAAATGTGCCAAACCGGGCTTTTCCTACCTAAAACAACTGTAGCTGTGGGTGGGACAAAAACCTTGTCCTGGCCAGAGAAAGACAGAGCAAACACAACATCCACAACAGGTGTTTCCAGTGCTCAAAAACTGCTGCTCTCTGTGCTCCTTGGCTCCATCCATCTTTGTCTGGTGCTCAGGTCACTTGTGGTGGGGACTGTCATCTGCTGCAGTGGGGGCCTTGTCCTCAAACAGCTTCCCTGGTTCCCAAGATAGGGGCGTCTCTGGTTTCACAGATGTGAAAGCAATGAACAGGAGCTGTTAGATCAAAACCTTTTGACGCCCTGGGCTTATAGGGGTGACTGGTGTTTTCTGCTTGCTCAGAATGAAGCTCGGTGCAGCTCTCTCGATTATTGCATTTAGGGAACTACAGATGCAAAGGTTGAGTCAGGTTACCTGAGCTCCAGCTTAACCATAAAACCATCCTTCAGGCCTTTTCTCTGCCCTTTGGAGAGCATATAGGAGCTTGGGTGCCACATTTTCACTGCTGTTTTGGTAGTCATGGTGGAGAATTGCGCTGGATATACTGATCAGTATCAAGATGAAGTTCTGGAATTTAGATGGAAATGCTGGATTTGAAAATACAGCGAGATACCCAGGGCAGAGGGATAATGTGCTGGTTTTGCTATGGAAAAATAGAATTGCTTTAGATCATGATTAAAAATGGGAATATAATTAAAACAGTGTGATAGGATGAAACTAAAGTGATAAGATAAAGCAGCAGGATATACAAGAGGGGAAAAGGGAGTCAGAACTGATGGCAGGAGAACATGAATTATTGATCGAGATCTCCACCAGAAGGTAAAGTCTTTGCAATTTCTTATCCAAAAATGAATGAGAAGTGAACAGAATTATTAAGCAGCTTTATCATTCCATTGGAGTGGATAATTAGGCAATTAGGATTACTAGAAGTCGGCAAAGCATGAAGCCCAGAGGACCTGTGCTTCTGATTTCAGAGGGGGTGGTGAAGGAAGCAAGAAAAAGCGTTTGGCGAGGGGTTTGATGATGATTTATGGTGAGGCTTGAAGGTAGAGCCTGGCTCTGGCACCCAGCACCCTGCAGCTTCCAGAATAAAAGGGGGTTCAAGAGACCTGACCAACAAATCAGAGAATCACAGGATGTCAGGGGTTGGAAGGGACCTGGAAAGCTCATGCAGTGCAATCCCCCCATGGAGCAGGAACACCCAGATGAGGTTACACAGGAAGGTGTCCAGGCGGGTTGGAATGTCTGCACAGAAGGAGTCTCCACAACCTCCCTGGGCAGCCTGGGCCAGGCTCTGCCACCCTCACCGGGAACAAGTTTCTTCTCATATTTAAGTGCAACCTCGTTGTGTTCCAGTTTGAACCCACTGCCCCTTGTCCTACCATTGGTTGTCACCGAGAAGAGCCTGGCTCCATCCTCCTGACACTCCCCCTTTCCATATTGATCCCCATGAATGAGTCCCCCCTCAGTCTCCTCTTGTCCAGCTCCAGAGCCCCAGCTCCCTCAGCCTTTCCTCACATGGGAGATGCTCCACTCCCTTCAGCATCTTGGTGGCTGCGCTGGACTCTCTCCAGCAGTTCCCTGTCCTGCTGGAACTGAGGGGCCACAACTGGACACAATATTCCAGGTGTGGTCTCCCCAGGGCAGAGCAGAGGGGCAGGAGAACCTCTCTGACCTACTGACCACCCCCTTCTAACCCACCCCAGGTACCATTGGCCTTCCTGGCCACAAGGGCCCAGTGCTGGCTCATAGTCACCCTGCTGTCCCCAGGACCCCCAGGTCCCTTTCCCCTACACTGCTCTCTAACGGGTATTCCCCAACCTATCCTGGAACCTGGGGTCATTCCTGCCCAAATAAGAACTTATTTGAAGGTGGACAGTCCTCTGAACAGCACCAAGAAGTGAGGTTGTGAAGGAAGCCCTGTTTCCACAGCTAATATCAGTACAAGTGGGCCCACTTTTTCCCATGGTGGGGTTGCACAGTAGCCATGGGAACCACTGTGTAGTAAATGCTTTGTGTGCTTTTTCCAGATCTTTGTCCTCAGTTGACATCCCCTCTCGTTTCAGGTGAGTTGTTTGTGGTGAGACTTTGCAAGGCCATAAGCTGAGGGTGCTGCCAGATCCCTGCGCAGAGCACCAAGAGCTCATGCTCTTCCCTGGGAGGAAAGTGTCAGTGTGGTTTAGATTTGTGGTGAATATGGTCTGTCATGCTACATTAATTTCATTTTCTTTGATCAGGACTGGCAAATAGTTTTTCACTGATGTAAGTCACGCAAAGGCTTCATTGTCAGAGAATCCTTCCAGCTGAGCTTGGAGGCAGCTTCCAAACCTCTTCCGTCTCAATTCTCCACTGTAAATTATATCTGATCACCCGCTTTGTAAAGAGGAGCCCCACAAAAACAACCGAGCAGCTTGAGTATGCTGACTGAATCTGTTCTTGTAGGGATGCAAAGCTGTAGGACACAGTTCAGTGATGATGTTGGGCCATCCAGTGCCATGTGCCACAGACCCTCAAATGCCACCTATCACCTCCTGGATCCGCAACCTGCATCTGGCAAAACCTGAAGTTTTAGAAAGGTTTTTCTCATGGGGCTTTTTGACTGTCCCTTTGGACCGAGTTCCTCCAAGGACGAGCCGGGCAGGCAATGCAGGTTGCTGCTTACCTCTGCAAATGAGCTTGACTTCTTCAGTTGGCACCGTGGCTTTGTAATAGCTGGCTGCACATTTGGAAGGGGAAAGCTGGGTAAAAAAGACTAAAAATAGCACAGTGCATCTGTAACTGTCTGAACTCATCCTGGGCTGCTCTGACGCCAGTGCCAGACAACCGTGCTCCTCCTCCGCACTCCCGACCTGCTTAATCTTAAGCTATACATTATTTAAAATTAATTTGCAGAGATGCAGACATTATATAAATCACTGAGGAAATGTCGGATTATGTATGTAATTTTCAGAAGTGCTCCACACTCATCTAACTCGGTTCCCCGTGAAACCGAGGGATCAAAATTAAGCCGAGGCAGAGCTGGGACTAGTCACTGTCCTTGAAATGCCAGGGAAGACAAGCCAGCAATGCAGACACTTGTTAGCAATTTCACACCCAAATATTGTCATTTTTTCAGGATGTTTAGTGATCAGGCACTGAAAATATAAAAAAAGAGACAATGAAAAATGCATGGATTAGAGCAGAGGTGTCAAACTAATTTTCACCGGGGGCCACATGAGCCTCGCGGTTGCCTTCCAAGGGCTGAATGTAATGTAAGGATTATATAAATGTAGGAGTAGTTACATTTATTCAGTCCAATTAAAGTATTTATCAGTTATCAAGGAAGAAAAAAAAGCAAACAAAGGAGAGTATGAAAAATACAGGGTTTGGAGTAATTTTTACTAATTATTTGCTTGGCCTCATTGGCAAGTTACCTAGTGTTCTTGGAGAGTGTTGTATTTTTGTACAGCCACAATGTTCTTCTTCCGCGACCAAGTCCAAATATTAATTATGGATGGTGATGCATAATTAGAGTCTGAAGTCCAGGATTAATTGATGTTAGCCATTTAGCACAGATATCAATTCTAACTTGAAAAAGTGTTTTATCTCCTACCCATACCCCGCAGTGTCCACATATGGGTAAATAACTGGAGCAGTAAGTGCTGGATTTCAATGACACACTGGCTTGTCATTTCCTTGGAGGCGTTTAACCAGTTTTGTGCATTAGTGGCATTAAAAGTGTTTGTAATTCATGGTAATCTGGTGCTCCTTGACTTGACTTGCAGGTCTGAGGTGTCCTCTCCTGCCCGGGAGAACTGGATCCGCTAATCACAGATCTCACAGAATGTCAGGGGTTGGAAGGGACCTGGAAAGCTCACCCAGTGCAATCCCCCCATGGAGCAGGAACACCCAGATGAGGTTACACAGGAAGGTGTCCAGGCGGGTTGGAATGTCTGCACAGAAGGAGACTCCACAACCCCCTGGGCAGCCTGGGCCAGGCTCTGCCACCCTCACCAGGAAGAAGTTTCTTCTCATATTTAAGTGGAACCTCTTGTGTTCCAGTTTGAACCCATTACCCCTTGTCCTATCATTGGTTGTCACCGATAAGAGCCTGGCTCCATCCTCCTGACACTCCCCCTTTCCATATTGATCCCCATGAATGAGTCACCCCTCAGTCTCCTCTTGTCCAGCTCCAGAGCCCCAGCTCCCTCAGCCTTTCCTCACACGGGAGATGCTCCACTCCCTGCAGCATCTTGGTGGCTGCGCTGGACTCTCTCCAGCAGTTCCCTGTCCTGCTGGAACTGAGGGGCCACAGCTGGACACAATATTCCAGGTGTGGTCTCCCCAGGGCAGAGCAGAGGGGCAGGAGAACCTCTCTGACCTACTGACCACCCCCTTCTAACCCACCCCCGGTACCATTGGCCTGCACATGGGTGAAATCCTCCTGGGACATTGAAGGTTTTTGACCTCTTGCTGCTTTAACCTCCCAAATCTGGGATCATATTTTCCTCTAGCACAGGTCGGGGGGCTTTCAACCAGCCAGAGTCAACCTGTTGGCTGCATTAGAGCATTAGACGTGTCCAGGCTGGAGTAGAAATCACCTTTGGTGTTTCTAACGTGGCTCAGGCTGATTCACGGAGGCATCTGGCATGCGCTTTACATGGCTGAAAACAAGGTTGGTTTTAACAATGAGCTATTGTATAAACAGCAAATAAAGATTTGTACTGTAGCGTCTTCTCTGGGTCCCAATGGATGTTCTGCTGTTATTTTGCAGAACAGAGAGAAACAAAGCTAGAATTTGTGTTTGTTGAAAATAGGTAGTAGCATATTATTAGACCAGCCCTTGCCTCCGACTTGTCGGAAATACTCCGGAGTTAATTGCTGCTTTAGGGGCACCGTTGTTCAGCTGCAAGTAACGGGTCAACTATTGATGAGATCGCCAATCCCACGTAATTATTGTGAAAGACGTGTCAACATAGGGTTTGTGCTTAGTTTGAGTTGAGGCCAACTGAGCATCACAGCAGCACCGTGTGGACTCGTGCAGCTGTCTGGATGTGCAGAGAGGATGTTGGTCCAACGCTTCAGATCCTGCACTGTGGTTTTGATACTGTGGCTGTTACTGAGGTTGTATCATGGAGGGGGTTGGCCTCTTCTCCCAAGTAACATTTGACAGGACAAGAGGAAATGGCCTCAAGTTGCGGCAGAGAAGGTTCAGATTGGATATTAGGAAAAAAACTCTTCACATACGTGGTTGTGAAGCATTGGAACAGGCTGCCCAGGGCAGTGGTGGAGTCACCATCCCTGGAGGGATTTAAAAGATGTGTAGATGAGGTTCTTAGGGACATGGTTTAGTGCCAGAGTTAGGTTATGGTTGGAGTCAATGATCTTGAGGGTCTCTTCCAACCAGAGTGATTCTACGATTCCGTGATTCTACTGCATGACTGAGTCACCATCAACCTGCTTCCCTTCAGCCTGGAATAAAAGATGATAGCATCGTTAAACATGAAAGGATGAGAAGGCTCTTCAGCAAGAATTTTGGGGCGAATTCCTTTGGTTTGTAATATTTGTGGGTTTAAGCAGAATTTTCTGGGTGTTTGGTGTTCCCATACCTGTCAGAAAGGCAATGGTGTAGGGGCTCCCCGTAATAGTCTACGTTTACACTCAGTGTTTTAGTGTTGCACCTACAAACCCAGCTGAGAAATGTAACCCAGGGGAACCTTGCATTCCCTGCCCCTCTGGGAGAGAAATACCAGAAATTCAGGTCATGCAGGCTTGAACTGGCAGAGGATGATGGTGATGGCACCTTCATCAATTGAGTTTGCTATGGCTTAGTCCATGCGGGTCAGGACTAATTGTGGGAAAGGTGGTAAAAGTAGACACCTTATCCTCTTCTAGTGCTGTGGGTGACTATGTCTCCCGGATAACAAAATCTTTTTACTTAGCTACCTGTCAGGGATAGTTCAGCTTGTGTGTACACTCCTGTGCCTGTTTCATTTTTCACCTCCAGGTAATTTGGGATCCTTCTGTTTGCAAAGTGTTATATTACTAATAGATAAAAAAGGAGCGTTCAAGTTACTTTAAACTTGGTAAAATGATGTGGTTTAATTCAGTGATGCTGATGTCTGGGCCAAGTCTTATTACTTCCTAGCTGCTGTGCTTCTCTGTATTGTATTTGAGAGATAAAAAGGCTGTTTTCTGGTCCTGCACCCAGCCTGCTCACATAAGGCTCATTTCAATAGGATGGTTCCATGAGTTCTATATGTACCTGTGCCAACAGACAGGCTCTAATACAGCTAATGAAAGCTTTGAAGGGAGCTTTTTTAAGAAAGCAGGCTTGGAAATAGGGTGTCGCTCCATAAATGGTGTGTTACGTTTGGGATCTAATGCGTCCTGGGAGAAATATCCTTCAGAAGGACACTGGTGCATCCAAGAGTCCCCTTGTGCCTCCAGCATTGTCCTGGAGGAACAGGGATCCTTGAGCGGGGCTGGACCCTGAAAAAACCCAACATTTAACTGTTTCCTTGCCTCTTACCTATGAGTAGGAATTCGTTAAAACATCAGCGGATCTCTCAAAGGCTGAGCATTTCTTTCGTCCTTGGTGCAGCACAGACAAATGTGGAGTGAATGAGTCCTGCCCCGCTGCTCAGCGCTTGTGGTTCTTTGGGATTAGCTTGAATAGTTCATCCCAAAGTACAGGCCATTAAAGACTTTTAATTCTTGGGTATCATATTTCATGGCACTTCTATTAACTGTTAGGAAATGAAAGTCTCTGAGATGGCAGTATGAATTTACTTGGTTTAGTAATTTAGCACCTCCAGTGCTATCCTAATTCCTCCGATATTTTCTGGTGACTTCCCAAAGCATATAGTGGCTGCTTCCAAAAATATAGGGGAATAGAAGCCAGGGAATAATCCCTTTTTAAGGCATTTTTACAGGCTATGCCAAAAAGAGGGAAGGTTATTTATGTGGAGGAGCTGAGCGCAAGGGGATAACCACACTGTAAGGTTTTCATCCCACTGTGTGTATGAGAAATGCTGGTTAAAAACGCACAACCCGAAATACTTTATTTAATCTTCCTTTTTTTCAGTCACTCTGAAAATGTGAATTGCACAGGCAAAAGTGATATTCTTGCCTGCCAGCTCGCTTTGAGTGTTTCTTGTGTTGATTTGCTGCATTTGCTCTTTTTCATGAATGAGAAGAGAGGAAATCTAAAGAAAAGTGTTAGCAGCTTGTCAAGTTAATTAGCGCCTATTTTAATACTATCACTATCATTACTAACATTATCATTACTAACTAATATAACAAGTAACATGATTGCATCTTTTTTTTGTCTTATTTTTCAGTGAGAAGCTGGATGGAGAAGCTGAAAGATAAGGTAGGAGGCTCAGTGTTTCAATTACTTTAAAAGGAAAAACTTGCAGGAATAAATAAACTCTCGTCAGTGCAGTTCGTTATCTTTACAAAGGCAATCAAGAAAGGGCTTAAAATTTCTCTGGGAGGCAAGTGAACCAGATGCTGCTGTTGTATATTGTGGTGTAAATCCACAGTACATCCCCAACGAGTAGTAACTAAGAGCAGGAGTAGGGAGAGGGGTATTTCACAGAATCAGAGAATCGAATGGGTTGGAAAAGACCTCAGAGATCATCCAGTCCAACCCTTGGTCCAACTCCAGTCCATTGACTAGATCATGGCACTAAGTGCCATGTCCAGTCTCAGTTTCAAACCCTCCAGGGCCAGTGAGTCCAGCACCTCCCTGGGCAGCCATTCCAATCCTGACCACTCTCTCTGCACAGAATTGCTTTCTCATCTCCAGCCTCAATTTCCCCTGGCAGAGTTGAAGCCCATGCCCCCTTGTCCTATTGCTGATGCCTGGGAGAAGAGCCCAATCCCCCCCTGGCTAGAACTGCCCTTCAGGTAGTTCTAGAGAGTGCTGAGCTCAGCTCTAAGCCTCCTCTTCTCCAGACTAAACAAGCCCAGCTCCCTCAGCCTCTCCCCATAGGGCTTGTGTTCCAGTCCCTTCCCCAGTCTTGTTGCTCTTCTCTGGACCCGCTCCAGCACTTCAATGTCATATTTGATAGACTTCTTTGTGCTAGAAAATCCCCTTCTCTTCAGACTACATGGGTTACTTTTTTATTGCCCTCTAACTTAGCACCATCCCTTTTCTCTAAGTCCTAGGCTTGGTTTTTGATCCAAGTCAAGAGGATCTGGTGATCCTCTCTGGTGAGAGACTGTGTGCCATGACATTGCCTCGAGATGAGAACTCTCCTGCCTCCACACGCAACAGGAGCTGCAAATTCCTGGAAGGAAGAAGAGCAAACACAGCAAGACTGAAAAGACAACAGACCCTGATCTTTGGTCCCAAAGTGGTGGTCCCTGAAATCAAGAACTGTGCCAGCCACAGGCAGCGATGGCTTTTTAGGCTCTGCTGCCCTAAGGCAAATATTAACATTTTGAAATGATTGTGAAACCTTCTGAATGTTGTGTTGATGATGGCGAAGCCATGAAGCTGGCAATGAGATGGTGGTAGTGTTTTAAGAAAAGGACATTTTGTGACTCAACAGAGCCTGGAAATTCTTGAACAGGATCAGAGTTAATAGACAAAAAAACCCGCCACAGGAATAATGACTCGATAAGAAACTCCAGCCCCTGAAAATATGTCTCTAAGCTTAAGCAGATTGTTAGTTGATGAGCTCAGCCTTCCCACGTGATACCCACCAGATTTCAGCAGCATCTTACCATCAAATTTGGACAGAGAGACAGGGTCTGGGTATTTGTTTTCCAGGACCAGAGAGTGGAAGGGTTTGAGGTGGATTCCTGCCTCGCCCTTGTTGAGTTGCTTTTTTGCCTACAATAGGAAGGAGACATGTCTAGTGTGGTCTATGCCCTTAGCAGAGCACCTTGGCCTGGGATTCAGCCCGAGCGAACACCGAAAGGGCAGAGGATGGTTTTCCCAATGAAGGTACAAAGCAAACACCACGACTGGCTGGAGTGAATGTAGCACAAAGGGATCACCTGCTTATGCCAGACCTACCCACTGGCACAACACAAGCTTGGGGGCATCAGGCACCTTCTCACTGGAGCTGTAGCTTTCACTCCTTTCTTCTTGGCACCTTGTTGGCTACCTCTGCCCTCCCCCATTGCAGAGGTGGGTGTTGCGTGGTCCAGTCTCCAAAGAGCTTGCTCTGGAGGGTCTGAACCTCTTGTAGGTAGATGTTGGACTGCATGGCGTTGGTGTAACTGGGGGTCTGCTGGTGCCCACTTGAGAGACTCAGCCCTGAGCCAGCTTCCTCCTTTGGGGAATGGTAGATGCGTGGAGGCAGATCTTTTGCTTTGCTGATGTCTTCCCTTGGCAAAACCCAACAAAAAAACACTCCCCCAACTACAGGCTGGTGAAGCAAATCACCCCTAGATAAATCTGCTCACCCAGTTTCCTCCTCTTCCTTGTTGAGTTTATCAGCATAATATGTGCCCTCTCATTTGCTGTTGGCAGAGCCCTGTCCTCTCTATTTTCCAATCCCTCCACCTAGGAGAGGATCCTGGCACATGATGGCCCCATCCCTAAGAGATGTGTCCTCCTGTGTCCATCAGGGCTGCCCTGCTGGGAGAGGGAAGGGCTTGGGGAGTGTAGGGTCAGTGACAGATTTATAGAATATATATATTTATAATATATTTATAATATACTATTGTCTGGTCTCCTGCAAACACTTGGCAAATGTTGCATTTGGCGTGCTGAATAATGGGTATGTCGTCCCTCTGAAGTCCTTTGTTGCTGTTATCTTGAAGTCCAGCAGAGTCAAGATGGTCATGGTCATGGATTGGCTGTATTAAAAGCATCTCTAGGATCTGTAAAGAAGCTGCATCTCCCCCACTGGCAAGAGGGTAAAAATGTGGCTTCAGAGCTGCCAGTGAAATGGGGTTTCTGATCAAGCAGCCGCAGATAGTCCCTCACGAGTTGGGCTGCGTGACACAGAAGCGCTGGGACAACAGGTCCTGGACCTGCTTCATGTTGAAGGATTTTGGGGTTGAAATCATTGGTCCAGCTGTTGGGGGAAGCCTGTAAAAGGGCATGGGCTGGCCAGGTATGATAAAGGCTTGTGGATGGGCTAGAGAGTTCAGTGATTTCTGACATGGAAACTCAGCTGAGCAGCAGCTAAAAAGCCTTTTCCAGTCTCCCCTCACCACCCACGCCAGCAGCAAAGTTCCAGAAATAGAAAAACCCATGCCGCACTAATTAGGTCACCCAATTAAAGCACCTTAATTGCCTTGCAGAGATACGATCTTTTATCTGTGATCTCACTAACCTCCTTTTTCGGGGGCACAGGCACAGCCTCTCCAAGCGCATCTGCTGGGTTTTCTGGGAGGGCATCCAGGGAACCTGCACGATGTGGATGAAGATCCCTCAAGCCTTGGGATCCAGGCACAAAGTTGTTATTATTTAAAGCCCCAAGCAGGATCTAGAGGGTTTTGGGAGAGCAAAGCAGCCTTTGTTAGCATTGTGTCTGCCCCAGGTGAAAGTAGATATTTTCATTCTTCAGGTAACAGGATCGTAGAATGTCCTGTAAGGCAAGAGTATGAAGGCAGGGCAGTGCGCACTGAATAGCTTTTTTTTCTGCCCCAAAACTCAATGGATTATGGAAGAAAAGCAATTAACGTGTAAGCAAGTGTTGTGAAGTTGTATTGCGGTTTGGGAGTGCAGGGGAGGATGAGTGGTTGTAAGCAATGGGCTGAGGCTTGCTGAGAGCTGTGTCCCCTGAACTGTGCATGCGTCCCCTGGAAGGTATAAAATCTATTCTGGGGGGAGCAGATGGCGAAGGGTAAAGCTGTAGTGCCACAGCACAGGACTCCATTCCTGCAGTGTGAACAAAGGCAGCGGTAACGAGGGAGGGAGCCAGGTTGTACCTGTCACCCTTACTCCATTGAGCCCCCCAGCCTGAATTAGGTGAGGATGCTGAAGAGGGTTCTGAACCAATTTGGTGCTTTAAAACTTGGCTTAATTTCATTTCAAGTTGTAACATATAAAATAACATGCACTTGGGAATGTTTTCCAAAGGATTTAAAATGTTTAAATGTACAATATTAAGTTTTTAAATGTGTAATTTTAAATTACTCATGCTTACTATTTTTTTATTGGGTAATGCAAACATATGGATCATAGCTTATGAATTAGAGCTGATTTATATTTGCCAGGCTTCCCTTAAGGACAGCCCATAGAATCATAGAATATCCTGAGCTAGAAGGGACCTAAAAGGATCATTGAGCCCAACTCCTGTCCCTGTACAGGACACCCCACAGTTCACAGAATCCCAGAATGTGAGGGGTTGAAGGGCCCTGGAAAGCTCATCCAGTGCAATCCCCCATGGAGCAGGAACACCCAGATGAGGTTACACAGGAAGGTGTCCAGGCGGGTTGGAATGTCTGCACAGAAGGAGACTCCACAACCCCCTGGGCAGCCTGGGCCAGGCTCTGCCACCCTCACCCCCAACAAGTTTCTTCTCATATTTAAGTGGAACCTCCTGTGTTCCAGTTTGTACCCGTTACTCCTTGTACTATCACTGGTTGTCACCGAGAAGAGCCTGGCTCCATCCTCCTGACACTCCCCCTTTCCGTATTGATCCCCATGAATGAGTCACCCCTCAGTCTCCTCTTCTCCAACCTAAAGAGACCCACATCACACCATATGTCTGAGGGTGTTGTCCAGTCTCTTCTTGAACACTGTCAGGTTGGGGCTGTGACACCTCCCTGGGGAGCCTGTTCAGTGTCCAGCACCTCTGGGTGAAGAACCTTTTCCTAATGTCCAGCTGACCCTCCCCTGGCACATTTTCCTGCCATTCCCTGGGGTTCTGTCACTGGTCACCAGAGATATCAGCTCTCTAGATCTTTGTCCTGTTCATGCAAGCCACCCTTTCCCATGCAAAGTGAAAGCTTTTAGTTCAAAGCTTTTGTGTACAAAGCTGAGGTGGTTCAAGCTGGGCAGGGAGAGGGCAAACTGCTTCTTCTTCCTGCAAAAAGGGAGCGCAGCCTGGCTTCGCACTTCAGCTCCTTCAGAGACCCAGCGGCAGGTGTTGGGAGCAGCTTCTGCTGTCCCTGTGCTGAGATATGACATTATTGTCCCAGGGCACTTGTTTTCCCCATGCAAACATGTCTCTGGGAAGCATGGGGCCTGTGTATTACTGGGTGTTTCAAAAAGATGGACCCAGTTTCAAACCAATATTTTTCACAGTGGCAACATTTCACATTTACATAAAAACTTACAAATGAGTTAATGAGTTATCAAGCAGTAATAATTTGAAACTCTCTGCCCCGCCGTTTCCAGTGGTAAGAGTTTCATTCATGGGCAGTTCATGCTTGCAGAGATATAGTGATTTCAAATTGGGTCCATCTTCTTGAAAGACCCTGTGCTCTTTGCTGGAGGTATATTGAGCAGTTTGACCATGGTAAGACACACTCCAGCAGTCAGAGGTGGCCAGGAGGATGTTGGGTCCCTTTCCCATCCACCTCCCAGGATGGAGGTCAGCATCCCTGCTTCAAAGTGCAGCCATTCTCCAAAAACAGCTCATCAACCGTCCTGCCTGCTCCCTGGCTGGTACCTGCCATCAAACCTGGTGCCTTTTACACACCAGCTCTTGTGCCAGCACTGTGCTCTCCTCTGCCTGCTCCCGCTGCCCCGACATACACCTGTGCCTTGATTTACGCTGGTGGTATCTGGGGAGCTTGGAGCAGCACTCAGCCTACTTTACACAGCACGTGGTGAAGCTGTTTGGGTGGTCACAATTCTTTCTTGTGGCTTGAGATTACCTGCCCTTGGCCGTTGTGGTTTTCCATCACACGTGCACCTATATTAACAGAAACTTCACCCCAGCACTTGAAGATCTGCACCAAAATTGCTTCCTCTCCTATAGATGGGCAAACACTGTCTCGGCTATCACAAGACAATATCTGTTAGCAAAAGCTGACAGTGAGTGAGCTGTGGTGTTACCGGTATCATGGAACAGTTTGGGTTGAAGGGACGTTCCAAGCCCATCCAGTGCCCCCCCTGCCATGAGCAGGGACATCTTCACCAGCTCAGGTTGCTCAGAGCCCCGTCCAGCCTGGCCTGGGATGTCTCCAGGGATGGTTCAGCCACCACCTCTCTGGCCAACCTGGGCCAGGCTCTCACCACCCTCAGGGCCAACAATTTCTTCCTCATGTCTGGCCTGAATCTCCCTCCTTTAGTTTAAAACCATCACCCCTTGTCCTGTCGCAACAGGCCCTGCTCAAAAGTCTGTCCCCATCTTTATTATCAGCCCCTTTTAAGTACAGAAAGGCCACACTAAGGTCTCACCGGAGCTTCTCTTCTCCAGCTGAACACCCCAACTCTCTCAGCCTGTCCTCCCAGCAGAGCTGTTCCAGCCTCGGATCATTCCTGTGGCTCCTCTGGCCCCTCTCCAGCAGGTCCATGTGTGTCCTGTGCTGAGGACCCAGAGCTGGACCAGCACTGCAGGGGGGTCTCACCAGAGCAGAGGGGCAGAATCACCTCCCTCCACCTGCTGCCCACATTCCTCGACCAATTTGATCCTAGAATGGAGCTGGTCGAGGCCTTATTTACTGATCTTGGAAGCCAGGCTCATCCATTGCAGGCAGGTCATACAGACTCAAGTACAATAAAGTTTGACGAAGCAGTGTAGGGATATATCACAGTGCTAGACTGGTGAAAAACGTCTCTGGAAGGATGGTCTTGTGAGTGCCGCTCTGCTTCTCTGTTTTCCACACAGGCTGGGTACATGTCGGGGATGCTGGTTCCTGTAGGAGTCGGAATAGCCGGAGCCCTCTTTATCCTAGGAGCACTCTACAGCATTAAGATTATGAGTCGCCGAAGGAGAAATGGCTCAAAGAGACATAAAAGAAAGGTATGGCAACTGCAAAGGAAAATTCAAGTCCCACCTACTCTCCTTTTAACCATTTTGGCTGTGACGCGAGCGCAGCCCAGTTACGTTTTCTTTGGGTTGGAGTGTCCAGGACCTCTCGGTTAGACTCTGAGGGGGATGCAAATACTCTTCATTTCCCTTTTGCATGTGGACCTCTTTCATGTTTCTTTTCTTCCCCCAGCAGCGAGAATTTAACAGCATGCAAGACCGAGTCATGCTCTTAGCTGACAGCTCTGAAGATGAATTCTGAACCGAACTGCAGTGCCCTTGTGAGAGCCCGTGACTTTGCAAAAGAGGGAGGGGGAGGAAAACAAACAAACAAACAAATAGAACAAACAACTTTCTGCTGCATCGCTGCTCTCCACCACCCCAAGCCACCGAGCAGTGGTCGGTACCACCCCGGCGAAACAGCATGCTCTGCTCTACGTGTACCGCCCAGTGACGTGTGTTTTGATACCGTAGTGAGATTCCACATTCGCACCCGGCGCCTCATTCAGATCCACAGCGCGTCTTGTTACAGCTGGAGCTGATACATATGGATGATTCTTTTTTTCCTGTTATCCTGGTGTGCTGTTTTTGGTCCTGGCTGGCAGTAATCTAATCATAACAATAGCTCTCACCTAACCCGGGAATGGAAATCTTTACTGTGAATGACTTCTGTCTGATTTGTTAATTTTTAAATGTTACATAACCTGAGCTAGAGTTCATTAGTGCTAAGATTAGCTGCTCTGCTTAATTAATGAGTTATACACTTGAACTGTATCCCTTGCCACCTGAGAAGTGCCCGACTACAGTATGGTTGATACAGTTTGAAGCACATTTCTGCACTCAGTTCCCCGACTCTCACCCCTTCTTTCTTCCTTCAGCTCTGCTCCACGCTTCTTGGAGACACACAGGAATGGCCTCGACACTTGATTCACAACAAAAATCTTAGTCCATTTTCAACCAGCACTGTCTGTTACAGCACAATAAATACCAGCGCTCACCTACTGACGGATAGTCTTGCATGGACCTCGTAGCTTTTGTTCAGTGTGCAAGTAGGTAAGAGAAGAGGCAGGTCAAGGGTTTCATCAGCTTCTGCCTCCTGTTTGAAGGACATTAGTTATTGGTTCATCTCTTCCACAAGGCTGCATTCACCTAGAGATGAAAGTGGAGCTCTGTCTCCTTTACCCACTGGAAATGGAATTTTCAGCCCTTGAAAGCTGCATGAACAGCAGCACCTCTGGGGCATCTGGATGGGTCTTGTCTCCAGGCCACCAAATGCAGACAGGCACCAAAGACTGCGGAGTGGGTGACTGTCGGTGTTGAGGGGTTCATAGCTAATGATGTCAAGACAGCTAGAAAGAGGGCTGTGTTACTTTATTTCTGCTTCTGCTTGTGAAATGACTTCAGTCTGACATTTATGCAAAATATCTATGTTCATGAGGTGGGAATCACTGTTGTGTAGGGAATCATTCTTCATACAAGGAGCAGCGGCTGTTGCCAAAGGAGACCTGACGAGACAAGTAAGGCCAGACCGCACATCTGCTGAGATTAAATCCCACTGAGCCTTTGAAGAAGTGGGATGGATGAGAGTTTGAGGAGGGGTACGTGCAGATTTAATTCCCTGTAGAAGTGAAAAGGCTTGTCAGATTGTGAAGGGCACATACAGATGATGGGAAGCAAGTGTCTTGTGGGCGTGTGAGTGGGTCTACAAGGAAGACAGGACATTTAGAAACTCTCCTAAGGCTCAGTTCTTTCTTGAGAGGGTCAGGGCCTCCTCTGGACCAGAGGTCATCAAGCAGTGCTCTTCAGAGCCCAGGTTCTTTCCTGTAGGCCTTACCCACACATCTACTGAGTCACCTCAAGAAGGACAGGCAGGACAACCTGTATTCAAAATGCTGCTACTGATGCTAGTCTTCCAGTTGAAAAGCTGTGCATGGTCCCTTGCACATCCATCCCACTGAGTGTGTGGGTTGGGGGAGGCACAGTAAAACCTGGTCCATCAACATCTTGGAGAGTCTTCATACCCCCATCCCTCTAGAATGGGCTTTCCTGGACAGGGCTCTACAGTGCTTGCATCTCTCTTTTCATTCCTGAGACTTTGACCAAGACAATTTTGCCTTGCTAAAAGCAGTCCCACATCTTTAACAGCCCAATGTGAAGTCCAGGAGCCTCTATCCAAAGTTGAAGCCTCTTTCTGCCATAGCAAGTGATCAGTTAACTAAGTGATCAGTAACTAAGAAGTTTTCCTTCTGGACTGATCTCTCTATTTCCTTTGCATTCCCAGGTCTCTTGGAGCTTGGAGGTGGTTGGGAGGTGTCTTGCAGTTTCAGGAATCAGGAAATGTTGTCCCTTGGGCTCTCTGATGATTTGTTCCTGGCAAGGCTTGATGAGAGTTAAGTTGCAAGGTGGAATGACTTCTCCTCCTTTCTGGTTTGCTTGAGATCACCTCCAGAAAGGCTTGACCTTTTAAGTACAGCTCCAGGCAGGCTGGGAACAAGGCTACAGAGGCAGCTGCAAGATGTTCTTGCTTTACTTTAGTCCAGCCAAGTCTTGGAGCAGAAAGGTTGGTAGCTGGGCTGGCTGAGTCCTTTGCATCATGCAACTGTAGCCTGAAAGAGAGAATCAAAACAACACTGGAAAAGAGGAGCTGTCAGCGATACCGCAGAACAGAGCAGATGTACCAGCAGGACCCAGGCAGCCGGGGATCAGCAGGGTGTTGGCAATAGCAGCCTGTGGAGGACAGGCTCCTCTCGCTTCGCTGTTCATGTGGAGTGTTCGACAACGACACAAGTAACACAGAGCTCCTGGCTGGTCGGGAGGAGGAGGGCTGGCTGAGCGAGGCTGCTGGTCTAAGTCCCGCAGCTCCAGCAGTGCGGGAAGAGCTTTATGGATGGGTTGTCTGTTTGATGGATTGGGAGGGCTGGCTGGGAGGTGCCATGGCCTTTTGTTGTGCTGATAAATCCACATTTTGGGAAACACTGACAGTTTCCCTGTCTCTTATTGCAGCCTTTGTGTACTTAAAAGGGGCCTGTAAGAAAGATGGGGACAGACTTTTGAGCAGGGCCTGTTGTGACAGGACGAGGGGTGGTGGTTTTAAACGAAAGGAGGGAGATTCAGGCTGGACATGAGGAAGAAATTGTTGCCCTGAGGGTGGTGAGAGCCTGGCCCAGGTTGGGCAGAGAGGTGGTGAATGAACCATCCCTGGAGACATCCCAGGCCAGGCTGGACGGGGCTCTGAGCAACCTGAGCTGGTGAAGATGTCCCTGCTCATGGCAGGGGGGGCACTGGGGGAGCTTTGAAGATGCCTTCCAACACAAACTATTCTAAGATTATTCTTCTCTCTGCTCAACATAATGAAATCAGCAGTCCCACAAGTGGGGCTGACAAGTGGTTTCAAATATCAGAGTGGTTATATGGCAAGTGTGGTGGGACAAAATGGGCATGGAGGGGAGTTGTAGGCCAAGGAAGGCCCAGCTGCACGCACAGTTGGCTGTTGGCTCTCTGGTCTGTGCTGGAGCTGGCCTTGTGGGATAGAAGAGCTGCCCAAAGTTTTTGTTTGAGGTCCAGCTTCACTCCCAGGCCTGTTTCTCAGTCTGAACACCACAAACCAAGACGCCTTGGTTGAGACCTGCTCGTTGGCAGAACACTGCTTTGGTAGGCCAACTTTCTGAGCTGCTCAGCAGTGCAGGGAGATCTCAACTGATGCCCATTTGAAGCAGAGGTGTTTGTTGAGCAGATGTTTTCAGTCAGGCACCTGCCCCAGAGCCTGGAAGTCCCTCATGTCTTCAGCTTAGCTATTCTTTATGTGGAAGCAAGATGGACAGTCAAAACCAGCCTTGGGTCGCAGGGAAGACTGTAGGATCCTTTGGAACACAGCGTTTTCTTCAGCTCCCCTGACATCGGTGTCATTTCTGGAGGTCCTTAAAGCACAAGAATTATTCAGCTCCTTCCTTGCTCTTCTAAGCCACTAGACTTTGGATTTGCCTCTTCAAAATATTCTCTATATGACCCCTGGAGTTTGATTCATTTGCTTCAAATTATCAGAGTGCAGACAGAGAGGGGAGGAGAGTTTTAAGTTGGAGTTGAAGTCTCCAGTCTCTTAACACTCTACAGATTTAATCGATAACTCTGCATTGCCAAACAAGCAGATTATTTTGAAAGAGACAGGTCAAGAAAAAGCAGCCAAGAAGGGTCCTCCTCATCCTCTGTGCTGGGTGAACCGCCCACCCCTTAATGCAGAGGTGGGTTGTGACATGTCTAACGCAGCCTTGGCCCCGTGCAACGGCTGCGACCGAGACTTTGCTGCAGCAATAATAACCCCTCGACTCAGCACAAGGCGAGGTGCTCACCTCCGTTTTCCTGTGGATGCCCAGCTTGGGATTTCTCAAGAGCACAAGCCAGAATTTACTGGAGGCATCACACACCCGCTTCAGCATCCACAGCCCCATTTCCAATGGGAGGAACCAGCCTGCCAGACGTGCAGCTCTTGCCCTGATGAAATGCATCTGCACTCGACAGCCGCTGGATTTTAAAGGTGTCTCTTACTCCAGATGTTCACCTAGGTGAGGTTTCTCTGGACTGCACTGCTTCCATAGAGCGATATTAGCAGTCCTTGCGCTTTCTTGTGGTTTTCTATTTCGGACAAGAACAACTCCTCATACTGTAACTATGGAATGTAGCACTTTGTTAAATTAAAACACCAGGAAATAAAAAGCTGTCCATCATAACTGACTTGTAGGGCCTCGTCTCCGTGATCTGTGGTTTGTGGCAGCCCCTGTCCCTCAGGTAAAGCTGTGAGGTGATTACCTGGGCACTTGAGTGCTGCAGTTCTTTCAGCCTGGGACTTTTTGGGTAGGATTTACCTGGAGGGAGGTATTGGCTGTAAGCTGTGATGAGTAACACCCAAAATTCCCTCAGCTGGGTTTTCAGTAGCTGTAATGAGCCCCAACACTGACATGTTTATATTGTTGATCTCTATGTACAGCCAGGTGTCTCTTTGTGGGTACCAGGATATTTCTTCTCCCCAGTTTGCCCTGTAAGCAAGGCTCTGTGCACACACATTATTATGGCGCTGGTGAGTCCTGAATCTCAGTTGTAGGTGCTGCAAAGGTTTAATAAAAGAGCATCCTTATTGCAGGTGAATATCATCACACACACCTCAATGGACCAGAGATCCGGACAGAAGAATCAGAAAAATTTGAGAGTGGGTAAGAAGAGGTGTACAGGCTGGGTTTATAATTGCCTTTCCAGTCCTGTTTGCAGATGTCCTTGCACACGTTATGTTCTCGCATGCAAGTACACAGGCGGGGTGTGCTTGCTTTTTGTACTTGCTGTGTACTTGCAGAGGCTTTTTGCCACACTGTGCCCCGGTGGAGGTGCTGGTGCGGGCGTGTGAGCCAGCAGGGCACAGAACTGGTCCATGGCGCGGGACCCCTAACCCTCTCCAAGCTTCCTCTAAAGGCTCAGAGAGTTGGGGTGTTCAGCCTGGGGAAGAGAAGCTTAGGGAGACCTTACTGCAGCCTTTCTGTACTTAAAAGGGGCTGATAAGAAAGATGGCGACAGAATTTGAAGCAGGGGCTGTTGTGACAGGACAAGGGGTGATCATAGAATCACAGAATGTCCTGAGTTGGAATGACCCACTAGAATCATCGAGTCCAACTCCTGTCCCTGCACAGGACACCCCACAGGTCACACCGTGTGTCTGAGGACGTTGTCCAGTCTCTTCTTGAACACTGTCAGGTTGGGGCTGTGACACCTCCCTGGGGAGCCTGTTCAGTGTCCAGCACCTCTGAGTGAAGAACCTTTTCCCCATGTCCAACTGACCTCCCCTGGAACATCTTCCGGCCATTCCCTCAGGTTCTGTCACTGGTCACTAAAGAGAAGAGTTCAGTGCCTGCCCTTCCTGCTCCCCTTGTGAGGAAGCTGTAGCCAGGATGAGGTCTCCTCTCAGTCTCCTCTTCTCCAAGCTGAACAAACCAAGTGTTGGTTTTAAACTAAGGGAGGGAGATTCAGGCTGGACATGAGGAAGAAATTGTTGTCCCTGAGGGTGGTGAGAGCCTGGCCCAGGTTGCCCAGAGAGGTGGTGGCTGAACCATCCCTGGAGACATCCCAGGCCAGGCTGGACGGGGCTCTGAGCAACCTGAGCTGGTGAAGGTGTCCCTGCTCATGGCAGGGGGGGCACTGGGGGAGCTTTGAAAGACCCTTCCAACCCAAACTGTTCTGTGATTCTGTGATTCCAGTAATAACAAGCAGCAAGAATTATTTGTCCAAGTGTGTGTATTTTCTCTAATGAAAAATGGCTTATTCAAAACAAAAGAATTCCCAGGGAAATAGCCTTTTGGGAACTACATGAACACATTCTTTGCTAATTGGTAGTTGCCAAAAACAATCTGTATATTCATGAAGCCTTTTGCTGCATTGCTGACTTTTTCCAGTGAAAAAAAACCAAAACCTGCTGAAAGAAGATAAACAGTGAGAATGTGGGTTTGTTTATTTTGTTTGTTTGTTAGTTTTCCCCATAGATTGATTTCCTAAGGAAATTACTCTCTCTGATCACGTTGCCTCCCTGTGAGCCTCTGTGCATCAGCCAGTGTCCTGCCCATGTCCCTGACTCTGCCAGCCAAGCCTCAGGTTTGTGATAACAGGGGAGAGGAGAGAGGTGATAGTAAAACCCCCACGAGAAAAGCACGTGTGGACCTGTTGTGAGGCCACAGAAAACCCGTGTAAGCAAAGATGGTTCTGTGTGCCCTGATGGAGGGGACGAGCTGGATGTCCCAGGCCCCCGTCGGGGTTGCTGCCCCATGGGGTTTCCCTGAGGTCACCCCAGCGCTGGGCTCAGCCTAATTCAATTACAAATGCCACCGATCCGCAGACAGCCCAGCTCGGGCTTGTTTTCATCCATGTGTTTTGGAAGGACAGACCAAATCATAAATAATTGATCTAATTTTTTCATTTTTAGCTGTTTTACCCAGGTTCATTCTTTCTGGTTAACATGGCCTCGAAACCTTATTGATTTGCCTCTGGAGATTGCCCATGGAGTTGTGCTTTTTTCTTGCCATAACTCACTCTGCTCTTATGTGCACTTATTTAAAAAAAATAAGAGCTTCTGATATATATTTTTTTCATATTATTATTTGCATTTTACATTTTTATTATTAAAAAATAGCAAATAACATCTTTCCAATCCACTGGTTGATTGGTTTAGCATTACACTTCGCTTCAGTTAAATCTCACTTGGATACCCACCAAAACTCAACTGAAATACCCAGAAATTGGGTTTTTGCTACAAGAGCAGAAGCGGGGCCGCTGCGGGTGAGAGCTGTGCCACTGTGCAAACATACAGGACCGGTTTATGGTTGACAAACCATTTCCTAGGGGCTGTGGGGTTGTGGTTTGTGGGACTAAATAACACACCAGTAACCTTGGTCCCTGTGTTCCAGGGAGACAGGAGCTGCCGCTGTGCATGGGTCAGCATGAAAAGCCAACTAGAGAGAAGATCAATGTTATGTTTGAGATGCAGCCATGGCCAAAGAGATTGACATAAAGAATACTCTGGTCTTGGGTTTAAAATTAAAAGGAGGGAGGTAGTAAAAAGCATCATTGAATCAGGGCTGGAATGAGAGAAAGCTGAGCTGTGCGTTAGTGCTGGGCATGTGAAAGTTAGTTATGGGCAGGAGAATGTCAGGTCTCCGGCTCCTCTGGACTGTGTCTGTAAGTGAATTGCATGAAAAACAGCGGTGGAGGATTGTTGGGGTGTTTTGTTCTTGCTATAAGTAACAAAAGAGTTTCCAAAACACAGTTTTCTGGTCGACAACAAGTTGACCAGAAGTCAACAATGTGTCCTTGTGGACAAAAAGGCCAACGGTACCCAGAGGTGCATTAACAAAAGCGTGGCCAGCAGGTCCAGGGAGGTTGTTCCTCCCCCTCTACTCTGCCCTGGTGAGGACACATATAGAGTTCTGGGTCCAGTTCTGGGCTTTCCAGTTTAAGAAGGACAAGGAATTACTGGAGGGAGTCCATGGGAGGGACACAAAGATGCTGAGGGGTCTGGAGCATCTTCGTGATGGGGAGACACTGAGAGAGCTGGGGCTGTTCAGCTGGAGAAGAGAAGCTGAGAGGGATCTGATCAATGGGACCAATATCTCAGGGTGGGTGTCAGAGGATGGACCAGACTCTGTTCAGTGGTGCCCAGCGCCAGGGTGAGGGGCAACGGGCACAGACTGAGACACAGGAGGGTCCATCTGAACATGAGGAGAAACTTGTTTGCTGGGAGGTGCCAGAGCCTGGCCCAGGCTGCCCAGAGCGGGTGTGGAGTCTCCTGCTCTGAGACATTCAAACCCCCTGGACCCACCTGTGTGATCTGCTCTGTGACCCTGCGGGAGCAGGGGGGTTGGACTGGGGGATCTACAGAGGTCCCTTCAACCCCAACCACTCTGTGGTTCTATTATTCTGTAATATGGCTGTGGTATTTGAGGGCAGTGAATTGCTGAAGGCTCGATAGCAGTGGATGAGCTGGTAGACATTTGCTGAGGAAGACATTCCTCTAAAATTGAAATTGAAGAATGTGGTTTAAAAGCATTAAAACCAAAAGGCTAACAAAGGCATTTGGCTGCATCCAAGCTGTACGGTGTCTATTAAAAATGAGTGTTTAATTGGATATTTGTTTTGCAGTCAGCCTACTGGGATTAAAAATACATGCTACTGCCTTGAAATATTTAAATGATGATACCTGGGTGTAGGAAGACGAGGCAGTGGAAATCCTAAGCCAGAAGATACCTGGGGTTTTTTGGATGGCAGAGTACAGACTTTGAGGAGATGGGAAACAATAAAAATACCTTATTATTTAACATTTACTTCATAACAAAGCAAAGTGCTCAGAGCTGGGCTGGGGCTTGTGGTACTGGGTAATGTCCTCAGGCACACGATGGCTCAGACCACTTAATGTGGAGGGTCAAATCTGCAAGGGTGTCATGGTCCAGAGATGGCTTTAAGCATGTGTGGTTTGGGAAATTCATATGGGTCAAGTGTTACTAAAACCCAAGAGTCTGCAGAGAGACTCTCTTCTACATATGCTGGTCCAAGAGCAATCTGGAGCTAAAATCTTACAGTGAGTTGCTTGGAAGCTCCCGTGCCACAGCATCCCCCAGCCCTCACTCTGCTGCTCACAGAGCCGCATGTGGGAAAACCACAGTTCTGGAGATTTTCTGCAGAAGAGGGATCTCAGCTGACACTATGGAAATGAAATCTTGCTGCTATTTTACAGGCTGAACACTTGATCTGAAGAATGGTGAAGTTGGAGGAAGAGTTTTTGCTTGCTTGACCACCCTTGAGATGACACACGTGGCCACTGCTTGTAAGACAAAATTGAAGCAATAGATGTAATTTTGTATATAGTAACCAGTAAATAAGTATGTATGTCACCCACAATTGGTACAGTGGAGAAAGGAATTCATGCAGTAGACAGCTTGGATTTTACAAGGGAACCTAAGCACTGGAAATACTGCCAATCCCACCAATTAATTGAAGTCTGCATTCAGCAAAGCCCAGGGCATTGTAATGGAGCTGGCTGGATGTACAGCATTTTAGGCAGCGATGGAAACATATGTACAACCACGTGTATACAAGGGGTGCTACTAGTGCAAGGCGCCCAAAGTTCAACACAACGTAGCAGACTGCTATTGTGTGGCCACCTAATTGCTAATGTCACAGGTGGGTGAAAGCCAAGCCAGCTTGTGCCAAAATTAATTGTATGTTGGTTTAATAGATGGGCAGGAGGCATCTTTGCTCATACAAGTGCATGGCAGTGATTTGAGCATCCTGGCAGGTCTTGTGCTGCATGGGAGGAGGGAAACCCATTTCAGGCTGGAGTCGGCGAAGGGATGTCTCTGATTTTAGCAGCAGAGTGTGATGGACTGAGCCCTGGCTGGGACACCAGAGACTGAAGTTCATGTGCTGGGTGCTCCACTACCCAATTAATTTCATCAACTTTGTGCTGTGGTTTTCCCTGTTTTTGAGCTCAATACACTTGGCCGTCTGCCTTGACAGTCGCTGTCGCAGGGGCAGGTGTTTTTAATAAGTGCAGTGCTGGAAGAAAAAAGGCTTTTTCTCTGCAGTTTGATTCTTCCTCTCTGATATATTGACGTGTCCGACAAAGAAATTGAGCAGAGATTCATTTTTCCTTTTTGCCTAAAGCGAACAACCAGCTCGTCACGGAGGGCGCAAGGTGCGGAAAGCAGCACCTTCAGTCCCACCCCTTCCATACAGCCTTTCCTCCTCTGGAAGGAGCTAAAAGAAATAGATGATACCTGGTCACAGCAGAGCCTGCCATAATTTCTCCAAGCCCCTTTGCCCATCTGGCTCCACTCTGCGGACCATTTAGCGTGAAGAAAGCAATTTTTTGCCTTTGATACTGAAAGCGAGGAGGGTAATTGGAGCCTGGAAGGCACAGTGGCTATCGAGCAATCTCAACCCTTGCAGATCTCTGATGTACTGTAAAACTCAAAGGGGAGGTACAATTACTACCCGTTGCCCTGGGCAATGATTTATCTCGTAGCCACACAAAAGCAAAATCTCTCTGATCTGTTTTTTCCACCCCCCTGTACCAGATCGGGATGCGTCATATCACAGATTAAAGGGGCTTCCTTTTCAAATGCTGCAAGGAAAACCTGTGTGTGATGTTCGATTATTCTGCCATTTAAAATAATATCCCTGATGAGAAGGGAGTTGTTGCAGTGCTGGCATCCTGAGGAATTGGATGCTGAAGTGGAAACCTGGAGTATTTAATCAAAAACCACAAAGCAAACGATTTAATGGATTTTTTTAAAGCTCCTTTTGAGGGGGGATGATGACTCAGTAGCTGAGGAATGACCTTGGATGAGGAGATGGGGCATGAGTTCTTTGTGTTGTTGCAAATGCAACAAGAAAACGAAAGGTTTAATGAAAGTAGAACAAGTTTGGGAACTATCACAGGAGATCAGAGCCCTTCACTATCCCCTCCTGGTCCATACAACCCAACATTTACTGCCATCAACAAATGGCACTTCAGGGTGAGATCTAATGGACAAAATAAGCCAAAAGAGGAGCTCCTGCCTTAGTCCGGGGTTGGTTTTGTTTTGGCTCAGATGACTCCTCAAAGAGCTGGGCTCCCAATTGCTGCTTGGGAGCAGGCAGCGGTCTCCACTGCGTGTCATCTCACAGACGTAATAGCATGAATCTTCTGGAAATAGCCAAGGCATTCTTAACTTGACATTTTCCCTTCTTTTCATAAAATATAATAGCACATCACAGGCGTAGGCTGCATGAGAAACCTCCCAGCAAGCGGCAGTTCCACCGATGGGGAGGATCGTGCTTGTGATGTCTCTTTGTCTCAAGCTCCCCTCCGACTCCCCTGTATTAACAGATGCTTTTCAAGGGAAAAAGAGAGGCTGTCCGTAACCCCAACTCCCACTGCTTCAAGGTGAGCGAGACCCTTTTATTTGCTCAGAGGCACGTTGGAAGTGCAAGTCACAGACTTTCCAAGTCTCACGTACAGGGAGAGCAGATCTACCACTCGCTTCTACACCTGCCTCACTGGGCACCCCCGACTCTCCTGCAGATGTGGTCAATCTGGGATCCGCTGTGGTGCTGAGGCAGTGGGGAGGTGGTGACCACAGGGCCACTTCATGAAACAGCTTTGGGTGGTGACATGATAACCTCCAGGATGTCCGATGGTGGAGGAGAAACCAGAGAGGTCTTGGCTGAATGCGGGGGGAAACCGTCTAGATTCAGGTGGGAAAACTGGTGGATAAATCCACCAGACTCAGTGTCCTCAGGACAGGGAACTGCTGGAGAGAGTCCAGCGCAGCCACCAAGATGCTGAAGGGAGTGGAGCATCTCCCATGTGAGGAAAGGCTGAGGGAGCTGGGGCTCTGGAGCTGGACAAGAGGAGACTGGGGGGTGACTCATTCATGGGGATCAATATGGAAAGGGGGAGTGTCAGGAGGATGGAGCCAGGCTCTTCTGGTGACAACCAGTGATAGGACAAGGGACAATGGGTTCAAACTGGAACACAAGAGGTTCCACTTAAATATGAGAAGAAACTTGTTCCCGGTGAGGGTGGCAGAGCCTGGCCCAGGCTGCCCAGGGGGGTTGTGGAGTCTCCTTCTGTGCAGACATTCCAACCCGCCTGGACACCTTCCTGTGTAACCTCATCTGGGTGTTCCTGCTCCATGGGGGGATTGCACTGGATGAGCTTTCCAGGTCCCTTCCAACCCCTGACGTTCTGGGATTCTGTAATAAACTGAGCATCAGTTGGCTCAGATCCACCATTTGGTTGCAGCCCATCAGCTGCCACCTATTTTGGACCCTTTTTCTGGTAACTGGCATCCACCAGCAGTGGCACGACTGAAATTGGGTCCTTTGCCCAGCACATGGGGGCTCGTCAGTCAACTGATTTCCATCTTCCTTCTCAGGCTGAAAACTACTGAGGGACAAACTGCTCAGGCCAATGTCTCTACAGCTGTTGGCCTTCCACCAAAGGAGGATGGGAGCCCTGGTCATGACGATCTGTTCAAATAATGACCATAACTAGAAAGTAATGGTCTCTGCGTGAGTGATGCTTGAGATCACTGGTGGGATGTAGGGAAGGGGAAAGGTCTCAGGAGGAAAAGAGGTTGGCTCAGTCTGGGATAATGCATCTGGTATATCAATTATAAGGGAATGTCCCTTCTTAGGTAGGAGAAAGAAGTGCATTTGAGTTTCTTTGAGCAATTTTGCATCTCAGGCATAGAATAATAGAATAGTTTGGGTTGGGACTTTAAAATAACTTAATTCACCTCTTAAACAGGGCTCAATGGAAAAACTTCACTCAGGTACTGGTATAAAAATACTGTTCCTTTAAGTCATTACATTAATAGGTCAACAACAATTTGTGTCCAGCTGTATCCCACCGCTGCTGTCTCCTGCAGTCGCTGGTACCCATGCCAGGGCATTTTCTACTTTTGCCTCAGCTACCACCTGCTCCTGGGTGGTAGATAAACAACTGTGCCCTAGATCAGCATTTCTCAGTGCTCAAAACCCCACCAAAATATTCTTTTCTTCTCCACAGTATGATGCTATGACAGTTTCAGCTGTGGACCTGGAGACCTTTAGTGTTCTTGAGGCCATGCATGCTGGATCCCAGCATGTTTCCGGGCACAGAAAACACCCTGTTTTTGAAAATACATCAGAAAATGCTGCTGAGGAGCTGGGGCAGCTTGTCTTGATCAACGATGCTCTGCTGCTGTCCTGGAGAGACTCATTTGGGATGGGGACACTGCAGCAGGATGTCACCGAACGCTGTCGTAGCTCTGGGCAACCACAGACCCTGCTCACATTGTCCTCGCAGCACATCTGTCCATTTGGGGTGGCTCTTGGTGAGGCTGGAGCCTGAATCATTATTTTAGTGGCTTATTTAAAAGCACAGAGTCCTTTAAAAAAAGACCTACAAAAACATAATGGCTACAAGTGGAATAATCTGCCCGATACAGAAAAAAGAGGTATATAACTGCCCATAAAGAACACAATGTCCACCAGTAGCTTCAGAATCTATAGATCAAATGCTGCTGTAACCTACTCTGACAGCAGAACATTTCCCTGAGAGCATATGTATTAACTTTTTAAAATAAATATGCTTGTGCCTTCTCTGAAGGTGAATAGATTTTTGCTGTTGGCTTTGAGAGAAGTAAGATGTTCACAGAATCATAGAATAGTTTGGGTTGGAAGGGATCTTCAAAGGTCATCTAGACCAACTAGTTCTCTGCCCATAACTCCTTGTAGAAAGTGTGTGGGGATGATGCACTGGGCAAAGTTCACCACAACTAAGACTTCTCAATACCTTCACACCTGATTAATCAGCACAGCTTCATCAGCTGCAGTGGACCTGACCCAGTTCACAGTGGCAAAGATTCAGGTGGGTATTATTGTCCCAGTGGCCTCATGGGCAGGTTGTTCTGCCTTCATATCAGCAAGCCCTCTGAGTCATCTATTTACTTTCAGCTGCAATATTTGTGCAGGAAGGTGGTGCCTGGGGTAGGTTTGAGGAGCATCTGTTGGTCCATATACCACCACAGGTCTCCTCTGATGCAGAGGTTCATGGATGGTGAATGCTTTCCTTGGGAAGAAGTTTCAATAGTACTTGGTTGTGCAAGAAGATGCTTAAAGAAGCACATGACTTTCCAGCTATTACAGCCAGTGCGTGCTCCTCCATGAAGAGGAGTTAGAGCTGAACTCTCACTTCCCAGGCAAAACAGAGGGAGATTTTGGTAAGTCCCTTTTCTAAGCCAGTGGTAAGCTCTTCACAAACCAGTCTCCTTATCTCTAGCAAAGGAAAAACAGAGCTCTGTTTCATCTTGGTTACAAATTAGGGCTGAAATTGAAGGGTGGGGGGGAAGAAAAAGTGCAGTATCCTCTTAACCCCTCCCTGAAAGCCTTCTGTTAATGCCCTTTGGTCTGCCAAAATATTTCAAAATCATGAGCAGCGGCTCTTCCTCCAGCTCCTGAACCAGAAGCTTGCAGAAACAAACTCAAGAGAGGGTCATATTTTTATTTTGGTCTTGTGTTCGCTCCCATGATGAGCTCAAGCTCTTCTGGCAAACACAAGAGCAAGGGAGGTCTCTGAGATACTGAATCCAGCCCAAGGTCTCAGGAGCCGCTGCTCTCAGAGTCCTGGCAGGTATCAGGAGAGTCACCACGACGCCCTGAGCAGCAGTGCAGGCTTTCTCTGAAGCCAGTAAGTATAGTAGCAACGTTTCATGGTTTTATTTAGATGTATCTACGAAACATCTTTATGTCAAAGGATGCAACTTTCCATAATTTTCAGGGAATTTTTGGGCATCTTCTAGAGGATACATGGGAGAAATATTGAAGACGGCAATTGTTGGGCTATGAAAGGACCTTCTGGCTTAGTAACCCTATTTTTTAACCAGAAGCTTTCCACCTTCCACGTAATTTTGTTTTTAGTATAGGACTGAGAATTTGGCATCAGGCACGTGCAAACCTGCCAGCAATGAACAAAATGAGCCACAACATGTGAGAGGGCAAGTAGCTGTTGCTCTTAGCTCCTTCTGTACTTAAAGCCCATGGTTGTTGCTCCCCACTGCTCTGCAGTGTAATGAATAATTCACCAAAATCGTGGTCTGTTGCCTAATCTGAGAGGTTACGGGTGGTAGCTGGTGATATGTTACTGGGCAGGGCAGCACTGCTAAATATTACAGCTGGCATTCCATCAATGAAGCTGCAGCTCCGCATTAAAAATTAAGATCCTTCTCCTAAGCTGTCAAGATCCATCAATGCATGTGCTGGCACAGTGGTTTAATTAAACAGATAGCTTAACTGGGTGTATTTGGGGGATGATCCAAAGCCTATTTTAATCGGTATAAGCCCCTTTCTCTCATGCACATGAATTATCTTGGCTAGTGCTTCCAGTGGCTCTTGGCTCTGGCATTTACGACCAGCAGTGAGAGGAAGGTCATTGATAAATCTCTGCAGCTGGGTACAGTGTTCTGTTAATGCAGGTTATATCAGAACAGCTCGTGTGAGGCCCAGGGGCTCCTCGGTGATTAAGAGCCTATTTCTGTGAAACGTTAAAGGCTGCTCTGCTTAAAGACTTCACCCGAGCTGCACTCCAAAGAACAGTCCCAGGTGACGAAGTTCTGTGTACGCTTGGTGTACGTAGGCCCTGCATTTTTAGCCAACCTCTTGCCGTTGCTGCTCACAGCAAATGTGCTGATCCAACCTGCCTGCCCCCTTGAGTAAGTGCTGCTTAGGGTGGCAGCAAAACCAAGTTGATTCCATGTTTTCTGAAGTCAACAGTGCCTTTCATACAGACCTTCCTTGGCTGTGATCAAACCCTTGGTGAGCCTCTCCGTGCCCGTCACTGCAGGGGCCACCTTGGGATCGAGGAAGGTCTGTCATGGGAATGCTTCACTCCACTTTGGTCCGGGTTTTGTATTGTCTACACAGCTTCCATGGTCTGTTGTTTTTTCCCAAGAATTGAGGAGCATCTCTGCTGTTGGCTAACAAGTCTCTGTGGGAGTGCCTCAAATAGAGGCAACGGACCCTCCACTGCTGTGTGTTTGGATTAGGGAATTAAATGGAGAAGAAATAAGTCATCAGCTGACCTGAGGGAACCAAGCTTGTAGATTTTGGTCTTGGATCTATTGCTAATTCTTGGACTGAGTGATGATGGGGATGGCAGGAGGGAAGCAAGATGGGGTTGGATTCCCCTAAGAGAAGCAAGATTTTGCTACCTTGAGCCATATGAATGGAGAGAGAAAAGGTGAAGGGTCTGCTTAACCCTCTAGAGAAATTCAACAGGACAATTTGGGTGAATAAGGACTCCTCTGGGCCGTCCTGGAGGATGCTCTGCATTGCCTGAGTTGGAGCAGCATCCTGTGGATTGTAAACACACTTGTTACTTGAAGTCCATGTTTCCCCTATTGCTGTCACCACTGGTCCATGCCATGCTCCTGGTGCTGGAAGCACTTGCTAGAGGGTCACCCACACCTCACCGTGTGCCCTGGTTTGGGGCATGAACGGCCCCTGGTCTCTGTGGGTGAGACAATAGCTTTGATTTGCACAGAGAGCTCAGTCAACATGTGCGTTTTCCTTAACAAAGTGCACAGGGCAAGAGGACTAGAAACATTTGGTTTGTCTCTGTAGAAAAGCAACTGGTGCAGACTCGCTTTCTGAAATGAGGTTTCATAATACCAATGGTTAGTGGGATTTGAAGATATAAATATATATTTACGTTTTTTTCCTGGATGATTGCTGAGTAGACCTAAAAGGAAGCTGTGGGGAGGTGGAACTTGGATATTTCCAAGAAAATGCAGTGTGGGAATCCAAAAGTTTCAAGCAAACGCTTTCACTCCAGCTCCTCAAATTCTCATCACACAGCTCTCAAAGGTTACCCTGTCTCCTCAGTGATTAACCGCTCCTCTCTGTAATTGCCTTGGGTGGAGATTGTCTGAGTTTAAAATGCTCCTGCTGTGGGAATTTTTGCTTTAGTGCTTTCCCTGATTTATGAATGGAGATTGGTAAGAAAATAAGCGTGTGATGAGGATCCAGGGAAGCTGGTAGGCAGACAGAATCATGGAATGGTTTGAGTTGGAAGGGACCTTTAAAGATCATCTAGTCCAACTGTCTTGCCACGGGCAGGGATATCTTCAATTAGAAAAGGTTGCGCAAAGCCTGGTCCAGCCTAACCTTGAATGTTTCCAGGAAAGGGGCAAAGCCAATGTGGAGATAATCTTCTGAGGCCTGCAAAAAGGCAGTAAATACTGATATAAAGTTTATCTCCTAGATTTTCTCCCTCATTCAACACCTTTGTCCTCTAAGGTACGCTTTGGTTCTCTCCTGTAAGCCTTTTCCAGGACTGGAATACAGGGATAATCGCACAGTTCAGTTACAAGTGATGCACAACTCAGTTATAAGCGCAACCTGTTCTCCTCCATCAATGTGGTTTCTCTGGGCGCTCAGTAAAATTATTTCTGAGGCCACTTACAAGGATGACTGGTCCCACTCTTTGCATCCCTCAGGAGTCATTGAAACCAAGTTGTAAGCTGCCGTTCTTCTCTCAGCTTCGCTAGGAAAATAGATGGCAGTGTTGGCCTCAACATACTTGCCAATAACAAGAGCTGTTGCTTGTCTACCTTTCTGAGGGGAAAATGAGGTTTTTTCAAAGAGCTATGTGTGATGGATAGTCCTCGCCAATCCTTGCTGCATCCACCAGCACTGACTTCACTCCAGCTGGTGGATGCATTCACTTTTGTTGGAGAGGAAGACAGCGGCAACTTTTCAGACAGGGCTTGCACCATGTGTTTTACTGGCTGGTGTTTAAAGCAGCATTCCTCTGCTTTCAGGTGCATGCTCTTGCTTTCTGCAGTTTTGCAGGTCCTGGATTGCAATATTTCCTAACCCTTGTGTAGTTCATAGAATCGCTTTGGTTGGAAGAGACCCTCAAGATCATTGAGTCCAGTCCAACCGTAACCTACCCCTGGCACTGCCCCATGTCCTGAGAACCTCATCTCTGTTTGTCCAGCCCTCCAGGGCTGGTGACTCCAGCACTGCCCTGGGCAGCCTGTTCCAATGCCCCACAGCCCTTTGGGGAAGAAATTGTTCCCAGATACAACATCAACCTCCCCTGGCGCAACTTGTGGTCGTTTCCTCTCCACTCTTCCATTTGATACTTGGGAGAAGAGACCAACACCCACCTTGCTACAGCCTCCTTTGAGGTAGTTGAGGAGAGAGATATGATCTTCCTGGGAGCTGCAGCTTCTCCAGTTTTCTTTGGGGCAAGGGAGTCAGCACACACCAGCGCTATGCACCGCACGAGGGCTTTGGAAGTACAAGGTGATCTTACGAATGGTGGCCAGTGTCCCAGGATCGTTTGGAAGCACAGCTTGAGATTTCCACTTAAAGACGCTTCTGACTACCTGGGATAATGCGATCTTGAACAGAAAGAAGAAGAGAGGATTATATTTTCCAGGGTCCTCCTTGTGGGGCCAAGACAGAGCGTGTTTTTCTGTCCTGTGATGGAGAAGGGAGGCTGTGAAAAATGACAAGTTGTTGAGTAAGTGTGTTGTAATCTCAAATCACCACTCTGGAGTCTAATCTTGATTATCATAATGAGACAAAGCAGGCGGCAATTTTTCATGCAGGATTGTTGTCTGTAAACTGCGATAACACTATTGACGTTTTTTTCTTTAGAATTATTCGAGTCACAGTCTTCTCTTGTGCTGGGATTTACCATAATAACTTCAACAAGCTTGTGGCATTACTCATGATTACTTTAGGTTTGGTAAAAGGAGAGCTGGCACTACCAACACATTTCCATTAAGCAGCCTTAGGTCTTCAGTCAGATCGTAATGGAAAGTAATGTCATTATCCACATTTTATAGATGGAGGAAATGAGTCACATTTTGGTGAAAATCTTGTCAAAGAACATTTGGCAGAGGTAGAAATAGTCCAGTGCTCTAACTACAATGCTGCAACAATTAATACATTTATAAATCAAGAATATAAAAATAGTGTGCAGTAGTACTTTTGTACTGAAATTCAAGGAGCCATAGCAGTTAAAATCAAAGATCGGCTTTATTCATATAGTAACTGGAACCGACGTAAAAATTACAAACATGTTTTTAGCAACGTTGTCCGGGGGTGGTTCCGTGCTGTGATGATTGATGGATTGTATTCTTAATACTCCCTTTGGGTTTACTATAAGCTACTCACACTTATTATAGATCTACTATATTTAATTTTGTTACCGAGTTAATTGTATTTTCCCTAAGAGCTCCAGCAGCCTGCTGTGTAATATTGTGTCTTTGCCAATGAACTGCTCCACTTATTGGCTAATAACTAAGAATTTTACAATTGCCGTCTCCTTAAACGTCTCTGATAACATGGTCTGCATAAGTATTTTTCTGGCTTCTCTTTCAGTTTGTCTTACTCTAAGCACAGCAATATTTTGAGTTGCTTAAAGGTTTAGTGCCCCTTTGTCATATTTACTATCAGTATCTGAACTGCATAGATAAAAATTACTGGTTTATGAAAGCCACGGTAATTGCTTCCAAATCTCCCTCAGTGCAAGTGAATCTTGAAACAAAGGCTTAGAAAGACTGGCTTTGTTTATTATTCACAATTTCAGCGCAGTATTTATACCAAGCACTCCTGATCTGCAAACAACAAACACTGTGTATGCTGTGAGTAGTGTGATATGATGAAGTTGTACCTCCACAGTCCCTGCCATAGTGAAGAGAGCATTGTGCTCCTGATCGAGGTGTCCAGCTTGTTGCCTTACGTAGCTCATTCAACTCTGACTAATGTTTTTAGTGCAAGTTCATTTTCTTGTGCTAGTAGAAATGTTGATGCTGATTGCAGAGAGACCCACAAACTCCCTCCACGGGCTTTGCTATAACACAGCTTTTTCTTTTCTTATTGCTTATGTTTTCCATCATTCCCCAAACAGTGCTGAGATGTTTTCTTTCGGTTATACACTAAACACAGAGTTTCTGTGGTGGATTTCATTTGGCGGAGTCACCGTTGGAGAAGCTGGAGGAGCAATGAACTGGTGCTGGCCACCATCTATATAGAATTACTCTTTCCTTCTCTTAAAAGTAGTTGCCACTTCTATTCACAAACGATTTTTAGATAAAGTCTTTTGTTTCAGGTTGGAAACACACCAAAGTCAGGGTCCACTAAGCATTTACTTATTTGTAGAGAAGAGACTGGCCAAGAGTCATAGTGCTGTCCTGGTGGCCAGGATGCTCTGTGTTGGACATGAATGGAAGTGTAAGTCTCCACACCACATCAGGGAGATGATTTCCATCTCCAAACCCAGTTAATTAGCCTGTTGCCTACTTTGGATATGAAGTTTATTCTTTGTTGGGAGCAACAGACTAATCCCAGGAAGGAAAACATCATGGTTTATCTCTGACCACACCAGTTGCTTAATCCATTTAATTCCACTCCTTCTCTCCCTTTTCTCTTCTGACCGGTGGAAGTCCTTTGATTTGTCTGTACCTGAAGTGACTGCAAAGGCATTAAGCAGACCCTGCAGCCAGCTGAGAAACCAGGCTAATTAGGGAGGGCAAAGCACTGAACTAATATGTCTGTCCCGCTTCCCAAGCTCACTCAGTCTCCGCACAGCCTCACATCATAAATCTGGCTTCTGAGCATCCCATCTCTCAGCATCAACTCTCTCTATGCTCTGTGTTGTGGCCCTCGGAGCTCCACACTGCAATCAGGATTTTGCGTGGCCAGGAGTGAGGTACTGATGAGTCTTTGAGGATCCAGCCCTGCAGACTCAGTCCAGGGATCTGCTGGAGCAGAAAAAAGACTCCCAGGCTGGTTGTAGCAAAGAACACTGGCTGGTTGTGTCACAGCTCTCCGATGGCATTTTCTGGCGTGATCCTGTGATCCTCCCTCTTCTTGTCATGCCGTCTTTCTGGCGAGGAACACAGCCTCGCATCTCTCCCTGCTGTCTGCGCATCACCTGCTGCAGACAAAACAGAGAGCGGCTCCTGCCTGCGGCGTGACAAGGACGCTTTGATCACTCAGACAAAATCGGGGTTGAAATGGAGTGCAAAGGCCCCTTCTTTGCTCCTTGTAGACAGGTACTGCCTTCACCAAGGCTGCGGATGTCAGGTATTTGAGGCCGATGTACCTGGTTTTGATCACCTTACGCTGCCGTTGATCTGCTGCTCATGGGGCACATCCTGGTCAGCAGGCTGCAATGAACTGAAACGAAGAAATAAACTTAACAACAGAATCAATTATACTGTTAAGAGGCATTATTTTACCGCCAGTGCTGGGGAGCTCTGGGGATCATCCTCCATAAGTGCTCCCAAGACTATCCAACACTCTTGTGTTGCTTATATTCACATAATTATTACATATGCATTACAATTTTTGAAAATGTCAACATACAATACAATACAACATACAATTTCCTATACTAGGAAATAATCAATGAAGTTAGTTATAATTGTTTAGTTTCTCACAATATATCTATTAATGAATAGTTAAATATAAACTAAGCACTCTGTTTCTAAACAATGCATCACTTAATCTTTTGTCTCCTTCCTGTCATTCCTTTCTGAAGTGTCAGCTAGACAAGGATCCTCACTGGATCTGGCCCGGAGATCCAGTGGTCCTCCTGCGTCCACATCCCCTGTTCATGTAGCATCACCCTGTGCTGTCCAGGCTGCTGGAGGAGGTTGCTTATTCCTTATAGATCTGAAATGAAAACGTATAATGACTATAAATTGTCCTCTGTCCATGCTGCTGGCAATCTCTGCCTTCCAACAGCCCAAGCAAAACTGTTCCGAATGTAGTAGGGTGGAGTGTCTGCCTCTTTGGTGTAGGATTGAGCTATGAACCAAGGGTCCACAAATGATGGGATATTGCTTGAAAAGGCTCCAGATTTTAAAATAATAATAATAAAAAAAGGACATGCTTATAGAGGAAATGTGGATTTATTTTATTTTTTTACAGGTAGCTAGCAATGATGTTTTGTACTTGTACCACCTGTAACACTGTCACGGTTTAAGGCAAGGTGGCAATAAACCGTGACAGACGCTCCCTGTTATCTCCTTTACCTCCCGCCACCCCTTTCCTTTAGATCGGAAAGATGATGGGAAAGATAATGGTGGGAAGAGAGACTTAGACTTCAGGTTGGAAAGTTTTAAAGGGTTTTACTAATGCTAGTAATAAACAGAGAACATGTACACCAAATACACCAAACCAATCTCCAGTGCTGATGTGGGGTTGGCGTCACTGCGCAGCAGAGCTGGGGCTGCGGGGCTGGCGGCTCCAGCAGCTGCAGCTCAGGCCCCGGAAGTCCCGGGCGGGACTGCACAGCAAAGCGGAACCTGGGTGCGGGGTGCAGGGCCTGAGGGCTGTGGATACAGACAGACAGACAGACAGACAGGGGCCTCTCTGGATGCCGGCCATGGGCAAAGAGAGAGTGACCCTGTGATCACCCTCTTGTATAGGGGTATGAGGATTATGGGATGGAATACTTGCGTTGGTCAGTTCTAGTCACCTGTTCATCCACCCTCCTCAAACACGCCCCTCTCACAACGGAACGGGGGAAAACTGATCAGTCTTTCTTGGCTACCAAAGTAATAAATGTAACCATGAGCTTCTTCAGCATTCTGTTGGTCTCTGATCAGCACTGAGTGCAGCACCCTAGGAAAAATATGCAGGCTAAAACTCAGAAAAGTACAGACACCTAAAGAACTGAGCTGAAAGAAAAATCAGTTAAAGAGAACCGGTCTTGTTTTTAACAAAACCAGGACAAACACATTTAGGATCAGGCTGGAGGGACTATTTGCCTACAAGCAAAGCTGAATTAACCTTTGCTATGCCGTATTTCAAGCCACCCAAAAGGATCTGCAGACCTACCAAGCTACTTATAAGGGAGAATAAACTTTTAAGGGAGTTTATAAACTGAGGATTTATATAAAGATTATTTTTTTCTATGGTGAGAGTCTATTTGCACAATCGGGTATTGCCCATCAGGAGAAATCTCAGGGTATCAAGCTGAAACATCCACGAGCTCTGGCAGCCTGGGAGGATGTAGGTGGAAATGGCTGGGGAAGATTTCTGGCCTTTGCCATGCACTATAAACACGTCTTTATTTTACAGCCGAGGAAGCCTGAGGCAAAAGGAGTTGAAATTTGGCCTAAAGTCACACTGACAGCCGGAGGTTTCCCCTGAGTCACAAGCGGCGGAAATTATTGTGTTGCTCTCTTTGTTTGGGAAGTTTTCTGTTTGATCTTCCTTCAAGTGCCTATTAGGATATGATCCTAAAAGGTGGGCATCTGTTCAAGGCTGTCGTCAAGGCTCCTTCTCTTCAGGGTGGTAAAAATGCAAGTGGAAAATACAGGCTCTAATGAGGTGGTAAAATGTTAGATGACATTCGAAGGTAGTAAATAGGGAGGAAGGTGTTGTTACAAATCAAGCTTTAAGTTAGCTGCTACCATCCAGAAAAGAGGTATCTTCAAACTGTGGGAATATCTTTGAAAACACTTCCAGCCTCAGTGGTGCTCAAAAAGGAAAACAGCACGGGAGGGACTAATAGGTGGGAATAAATAACAAATCAGAAACTATTCCTTGGCCTTTCCTGCAGTGTGTCTGCAGTTACATTGTGTGCAGAGCTGGTCCCTCATCTCAAAAAGGACAGGCAGGACCAGAGAAAGACAAAGTGAAGGACATCAGAGATGGCCAAAGACGTGGAATGTGAAATAAAGAAGCCACTCCAGCCTGGAACAGAGATTAACAGGGAGAGAATATGATGGAGTTTTGTAAAAGCAGCAGTAGCATGGAAAACATTTAAGGGAGCAGTTATTGCATCTCATAACGAAGAGAGTAAAGGGCACTAACAGGTGGTCGAAGTGAGAGGTTTTAAAGTAACAACATAAATTTCCTTTCACAATATTCATCTTAATGCAAGGAACTTGTTGTAAGACGTTGTTTATAGAAAAGCCCACAGACATTCAAAAAAAATCAGGGAAGGAAAGTCCTTTTCGATGCAGCTTAGCAATTACGTGGAAAAATGTCACGTATTTTGTCTGAGGTGTTTGGACCAGGATGGGATGCAGCATCCTCTGGAACTGGTTGTCCTTCTCCATTGATTAGAGCAGGAACATAAAGATTCAGTTTAGGAAGGTGCGATTAAATTTTTCCACCTTTTCTGACAAGTTCTCCTTAGAAGCGACTTGCACAAGGCTTGTAGGAAGATAAATTCTTTCAGGTATGAGGTGATGAGCCCAAATTGTGATTGAGTCAGCAACAAGCTGAATTCTCCGGCTCAATGCTGGATAAACACAGGGACAGCACTTGATGTCCTGAAATGATAAGAAGCAGATCCAGAAGGGAGCAGAGCAAGATGAGGTGGCTCAGAGTGAAGGGACAAGAGGGGAGATGGTCCAGCCTTTGATACACAACTGGCATCGATCGTTGCTTACATCGAAAAGGAATCAGGAGCGCTGAAAGCCACGAGTGTCCCCTCAGTTGCGATAATAATTCTGCATGTTACAAATCCAACTGGCTTTGTTTGGCTGGTTTTGTAATCTCTTAAGTCGCTTTTTGAGGGTACTTTCCAAAGTGGTTGCTTGTATTTGATGTTGTGCGTTGGGTGGTTTTTTGGGTGTTTTTTGTTTGTTTTTTAAACACAGTCATGATGTATCTTTATCTGTAGAATATCATTTTCCTCCCATATCTCACTGAGCAACGCAAAAGAAGAAGAAAGCAAAACCTTTTCAATGTTTCATCGCCCGGTGTGCCCTGGCAAGGCAATCAAAACAGGAGGAGGAATGATGGGCAAGTTTCTCATCCCACATTTTCCCATGCGGTTAGTGATTAGCAGTGATTTATTTTGTGAGGTTCACTACAACACCCACTGGACCTGATGTGGAGATGCCTTGAGCTCTCAAGCTACAACTGAAGCCATAGTGAGCTGTGCTTTGAACAAACAGAGCGCTAAAACACAGTTAAATATCTGGAAAATTGGTGCCTTTGACTCTGCACCTACTTCCCCACATGCAAATGAGGGCAGCGAGGCCTTTTGACGTTCGCAGCATGTTGTGAAGATGAAGTCAAAGTGACTTTTGCACTTTGCCAGACTCCTGGTTTTCCCCGTGATGAGTGTCCCAGAAAAGTCCTACAGGGAATTATTTATCTTCAGTTCAGTGCAGAGGTTTGTTGCCGTGCAGAAAACAGGGGCTCAGCTCTCACACAGACTAATAAGTGTGGACAAAACGTGACTTGGTGCCTTGTCCCCACTGTGTCAGCGCCTCCAGGAGGTAAGAGACTTACAGGAAAAATTATGCCGTGGAATATGGTCTCAGATTCAGGGAGATAAATAAAAGCCAACTTGGAGGTTGTGCTACTTAATAAGTCCTAGAGATGCTAGAGGGGAATGTATGTGGTGGGAACGAGAATGGGGATGGCTCTGCCTCCAAATCAAAACCAAAGCCATGCTTTGAGCTAGGCTTAAATAATCCACATTTTGGAAGTGGGGCATCTGTACAGGGAGGGGGGTGGGTTTGCCACAGCCATTTGGGGTGGTTAATAGGTCGAGGGGTGGTCAGTAGGTCAGAGAGGTTCTCCTGCCCCTCTGCTCTGCCCTGGGGAGACCACAGCTGGAATATTGTGTCCAGTTGTGGCCCCTCAGTTCCAGCAGGACAGGGAACTGCTGGAGAGAGTCCAGCGCAGCCACCAAGATGCTGAAGGGAGTGGAGCATCTCCCGTGTGAGGAAAGGCTGAGGGAGCTGGGGCTCTGGAGCTGGACAAGAGGAGACTGAGGGGGGACTCATTCCTGGGGATCAATATGGAAAGGGGGAGTGTCAGGAGGATGGAGCCAGGCTCTTCTTTGTGACAACCAATGATAGGACAGGGGGCAATGGGTTCAAACTGGAACACAAGAGGTTCCACTTAAATTTGAGAAGAAACTTGTTCCTGGTGAGGGTGGCAGAGCCTGGCCCAGGCTGCCCAGGGGGTTGTGGAGTCTCCTTCTGTGCAGACATTCCAACCCGCCTGGACACCTTCCTGTGTAACCTCATCTGGGTGCTCCTGCTCCATGGGGGGATTGCACTGGGTGAGATTTCCAGGTCCCTTCCAATCCCTGACACTCTGGGATTCTGTGATCTCATAACAGCCAGTTTGGGTGCGGGACATGATTTTAACAGGCGGTTAAAACCCATCCAGCACAGTCCTGATGGCACAGACAACCTTTAGCCTGGCATTTCTGAGCTTTTTAGTGCTTGGCTTCGTGACCTTAACATTAACAGACTCTGTTGTCCGTGTAATAAATTGAGAGGCAGTGACAGAAGTTTCAGATACATGACATCTCCTGGAAATGGAAACATTTGATTTATACCACAATCAAATAGCTAGCAAGGAGGTAATTTATTACAAACAATGGAAAATGACTGGAAGGCCCTATTCTTCACACCAAATGATAAGAAATAGTTATTCCTGCTCTAAATTTTAATAGTAATGGGATTAGTGAATTTCTTTCTTTTAGAGATTATGCTGGTGGATGTGTCAGCTCCATGTTACACTTCAAACAGAAACCCAGCAACACCCCAGCTGTGACAGAAGAAGGTTTTCTGCCCTGCAGCGTGATTTCTGCCAAATACCATTGGGCTGTCATGTAAAATATATATATATATATATATAAATTCCTCTCTTCTGCAGGGCCAGCGCTCTGTCAAACAGATCTCAGTGCCACTCCAAGGATCATTTTTGTCACTGAAAACTTCAGAAAATGGGAAAAAAAAATGGTACTATAACTTAGAAACAATGTATTTAGCTAAATACTTTAACATCTGGCTCCATTCCTGATGAAAGACTTAATAATTTCCGTGATGAATAGCAAATAGTTTTGATGCTATCTGGGTCACTGTTTGAATATGACAGCCAGTTCTGGCTGCAGAATAGGTTGGTCGGGGCCAATATTTGACAAGGCCTGTTAGGTACATGAGCCAAACTCTGATCGTGTAAACACCAAAGACCGTATTTAGACCATATTTAAATGGCCCCAATGCAAAACACGGGATTGTTAAAGGAAGAACCATATTGCCCTTTTCCTTCTGGCCCTATAAGTCACATTTGCTTTCATCTTGCATAATAAAATTGAAGTAACTAGAATTGGAATGGGATATTGCGCTAAAGAGAGAAAAAGGAAATGATTTTTTATTGTATTTATTTATTTTTGACAATGCAGCATCTAGGACTGACTCCCTGGTGCTCTGGGTTGGATGGAGACTCTGTTGTGGGAATCTTTCGAGATACAGGCAGAGCTGATTGTCCAACCCATGAGGAAGACTTGGCTGCAATGACCCCCGGAGATGCTGTTTCAGGTGCAGCTTTCAATGGTTTTATGACCCCTGGGGCTCCTGAGGATGGGAGCAAATCTTTGACACATCTGGAGATGCACACCTGGTCCAGGTCTCTGGATGAGACATGCCTGCCTGTGCTTGGTGGTAACAGGCAAAATACCTCATTTTTCTACCTGCTTTTAAACAGCTGTGTGGCATTTGACAAACACGCAATAATAAGCTTTATTTTAAACAAGAATATCAGACTGAAAGGATTGCCCAGGGCTTGTTAGCAGTCTGGAAAGCTCTTTAAATACAAGGGGAGAATGAGATGTGTACACTAATGGCTGAAGCACTGAAGTGAATGGAGCAGCGGGCTGGGTGAGCTTGGAGGAAGAGATACAGTGATACATGTGGGTTTTGAAATGCTTATGGAAGCAGGAAAAAATACAAGCAGAAGATTTTGGGTAGCAGCAGGCACAGAAATAGATCTCCAAAGAGCAGATTTCATATAGAAAGTCCAGTGGCAGAAACAACCTGGGTTTAATTATAAAACTCTCTGCACAAAGAGCTCTGCTGTCCCTATGAAGCTTTTTCGTTGCACACAGTGATAGGTCTCCCAGCAGCAGAGCCAGGTTAGGCGATGGAAAACAGAGGGACAAGGGAAATGGAAAAAGGCTTTGCCTTTGGTATAAAGTAATGCTGAAAAATTGCACCAGCAGAGGGAGTGGGACTCCAGATTTCTTTTTTTCCTATGTATGCATCTAATCCAAAGAGATTCCAGAGAGAAATTAGATGTTAAAAAACAAACTTCACTCACTGATCCTTTAGAGAAAGTCTTAGTTGATTCAAGTTTTCTCCCATGGCTATGAAGTAGCTACAAAGGCAGAAAAATATTAATAGAATAGTCTCCAAATATGCACTGCAGTAAATAATATGGAAAAAGCTCACAGTGTTTCCAGGGTACTGGCCAGACCCTTTCAGGTTTATCTTACATTTTGTCACAAGAGATCCCAGATTTGGGGCATATGGAACAGGACTGAATTTTTAGCAGGACCTGTTGTGACAGGACAAGGGGTGATGGTTTTAAACTAAAGGAGGGAGATTCAGGCTGGACATGAGGAAGAAACTGTTGCTCTGAGGGTGGTGAGAGCCTGGCCCAGGTTGGCCAGAGAGGTGGTGGATGAACCATCCCTGGAGACATCCCAGGCCAGGCTGGACGGGGCTCTGAGCAACCTGAGCTGGTGAAGATGTCCCTGCTCATGGCAGGGGGGGCACTGGGGGAGCTGGGAAGGTCCCTTCAACCCAAACTATCCTATGATTCTGTTTTAGGATTCTATGAATGGTCTGAACAAGGGGGCTGCAACATGTGGTGAGACCTGCATGAGGAACCTGGGTCAAATTCATTGGGGAAGGTGGCTGAGTTCCTTTGGCAGGGGCTTTTGGTGCTGCATGTGGAGCATCATCAGCAGATCACAAGTCCTACATGTCCACTTGTAAGGCAGAAGAGACATCAAGGTGCTGGGCTACAAATGTGGCAGGTATGAGCCCAAAGAGGAGGGTGTGTGGAGCTCCAGCCAGATCTGCCACATGATAAGGGTGCAAAAGATGACAAACCTGACTGGAAGAAGCCCAGGGAACCTGAATTCATGAGCTCTTTCTGGAGAGCGGTCGGGGATGTCAACGCTGCTGGGCAGCGTGACAAAGTCAGCACGCTGAGGCTGGGCAGCGAAGACCGATTGCAATCTGCTCGACTTAGCCCAGTGTGGTAAACAGATGGGAAGAGAAGGATAACAATCAACCTCACCTTCACAGGCAGCTCACGCCATAGAAACCTCGTTCCCAAAGGCAAAAAGGCCCAGCTTGCAGTTGTGTTCCTCCAGCGAGTGATGCACCCAGCCTCCTGCAGCTAGCGGGGAAAGCAGAAAGCAGCCAAAGGTCCTGTCCCGTGTCCGGGAGGCCTTGCTTTCTCCATGTAATCTATCCTTCTGACTGGCCGGCGTGTTTTCAAGGGAGATATGCACACACAGACACACTTACTCAGCTAACCTGAGTGCTTGTCAATAGCATCTGTTGGGTTGTGCTGCCCTATATTCCCCCCATGCAATTCAGGTAACTCAGAGCATGCAGCCTCGGGACAACACACCAGCCTGCTCTTCTGCCTCCCGCAAGTACACGTGGCTCAAGATGAAACATCCCCGTCTTTAGAAGAACCAGGATTACTCTTTTGTTTTCTCCCAAGTAAATTCACAGAGTTATTTAGTGGTGACACTGAGGGCTTGATTCACGCAAAACATCAGAGCCATTTGGGATGTGCTGTAAAACACTTTATAGCCCCCAGCTGCCAGCACCAAAATGCACTAATTCTTTAAATCCTCTCTCATACCTGCCGGTGCTCCGCAGGTTTCTCAGGTGGCCCATGACACCAGATGATGATGTTCAGGTGTTGTGGATTGACCCCAGCTAGCAATCAAAACCACAAGAGCTGCTGGCTCACTCACTTTCACCCCCAGCTAAGGGAGAGAATTGAAAGGGGAGAAACTCATGGAGATAAAAATGGTATAACAACATAAAATAATGTTATTATAATATTACTACTACTAATATATATAAAGCTAAAAGAGAATATAAAATAGAAGGCACTCAGTGCAACTCTTCATGAACTCTGTCCATGCTGAGCAGCCAGTCCTGGGAAGAGAGCACTCTGGTCTCCCAGACGACAGTTAAGATAACAGTAAGTTCTTACATTCTCTTCATTTCAACTCAAAACCACTGGGAAGTTGCTTGAAGAAAAACATTAATTCTGTTCTGGGGTGTTATCTTATTATCCTCAAACTAAATCCAAACACTGACTGTGCTGGCTGTGAAAAAAGAAGTTTCCAACTGCTTGAAGAAAATTAACTTGATTTCAGCTAAATCAGCACATCAGGTCAACGAATTGAGCCCTGACTCACAGCAAGAACTGGAGTGAAAGAAAGAAGCCTTCTGGAGTGAAAGTACAACTAGTGTGATGGGACTGGGCACAAAGGGCCCTTGGGGAGCCTTGGGGGCTCTTCTTTTGAGAGCTGGGACTGGAGGGTCCTTGTGGCACACACGGTCATGTCATCCAGCTGCTCATTCCTGAAGAGGAGATATCGGTAAGGCTGCTCCTCTCTTTAGGTATCAGGTACAGACTCAACCTAGGACATCAGAGGGAGCCTTTATCTTTCTATACCATATTGATCTAACAGACCTGTGAAGGCCAGGGGACAGGACTAATTATATTGCTGGGGCTAAGTCAGGTTGCTTGATTTAATCTCCATGTTTCTAGGAGTGAGTCTAGAGAGAAGATCACTTTCTCCAGCAGCACACAGTATGTCAAAACGATCTTTGTTTTTGGCTTAACTGGCTGGAGGGTGGGAGAGCCTGAAGGAGTCGATTTGATGTAGGCAGGGAGAAATGTGCGAAGGAAAAGCTGAGGATAGACCCGACAGCTGCTGCTCAGGTAATACCTTACGTGTCACTGGGAGTTCTAAGGGGTTATAGAGCTGGCCTGGAGACACCAGAATTTTAACAGTGATGTCAGACGAGCGGGTGTCATTCCATCGGCATCTCTGTTCACACAGAGACCAAATCTCTGCCACCAGGAGGTGGTAGAGATTTCTGAGTTTTCCCTACCACTTCTCATCAACCCTCTTATCTCCTCGAAACACCTTCTGGGCAACTTCATAGGTGCAGATGTATTGAAAGAGCCGGGACTTAAAGCTGTTTTGTAAAAGTGCCCAATGTTGCAGATTTCTTGTGTGTGTTACATGCAGCGTTGCTTGTTGTGCCTCCTGCTGATACCAAAATCAATCGAAAAACTGGCATAGCTGATTACAAGGCAGAGAGGATTTCTGACACCAAATCATGAGTTCAGTATTGTCCTGACCACCAGCCATTCAGACACTTCCATGTCGCTGCATCAGCGCCTTCACTTTCCAGTGACAGCAGCCTCCAAACCCAGGGACAGGGACAAGTGCACCAAATCTTACCAGATTGCTCAAGAAATCCGTGTGGGTCCCATCACAGCTGATTCCTGAGTCGCAGTGTAGGGCTGCGGTTCCTCCTTGTGCACCGAACGCTGAAGACTGTTCAGAGATCAAATCCTGGTTTGAATGGGAAGGGCAGGAAAGTGGTTCCTTGGAAATACCATCATAGATTTATTCTAAAAAGTACCTTGTTTTCTCTACAAATAGTGATTTCCTATCCCTGCCACCGCAGTCAGACTGGAATCTGACATTGCAGCCAGACTTTGTCCACCCCAATTCTTACTGCTCCCAACAAAGATCATCTGCTGGTCTACATGGTCATGGCTCTACTGAAAACAGCACAAGAACCTAGTTGTGGCCATTCATTGCTCTCAGACTCTGCTGAAGCAGTGTGAGTTTAAAAAGTAAAGCAATGGGTAAAACCAGTCCATCAGCTGGAAGTGAGCTTAACTCTAGCCATTGAAGCAGGCAGACAAAATCATGGTCAGTAGTTTGCAAAACATGTGTCTCAGCCCATCTTAAGTGATGGAGAACGCAGCAGCCATGTGCCATTTGTATGGAGTTCTTAACTTCTTTTTCCATTGAGGATTAGAAGAGGTGCCTTGAATGACCCTTAGGGAGCAAATACTTTCAACAACTGGTTGCAATTTGGACCAAGTCTCTGTCTACTTCCCCACCCTTTGAAGCATCAGTAAATCAGCAGTGCTACCACTAAACAAATGTGCCTCGAAATGTTGGAGAGCATAGGCTCAGAGGAGTAACTACCTCCCTTTGCTACTTGGAAACAAAAATGATGAGTGTTCTGAAAGCTCCTTTCTTTCTGGCTTTCGTGAGAATAAATGTACAGAGCTGGGGGCTTGCATTTTTATGTATTATTTTCTAGTTCGGCTTATTGCTGTCCCAGTCTCTGCATGGACACATCTCACTTGCTGGCCTCCTCCTTTTGCAAACCTTCTTTTACTTTCTGTTCTTTCCTTTCCTGCTCATTCCTGTTTCTCTTCCTTGCTCTTCAACGTTCCTTGTGTTATTTTTCTGGCAGCTTTCTCCTCCATCTTTCATACCATCTTTGTGTCTTAGCTTCAGGAAGAATTGATTGTTTCTTGTTCTGCCTCCCTTCAATGAAATCAACTGGCACTGAAAAAGCTGCCTAGCTCATTGCCAAATCAAAACCTTTTAATATCTGGTGATGCTCTGAAATATTTTGGAACTGGGCGTCAGATTTTCTTCCAAGCTGGAATCTCCCCAGTTTTCAGGGGAGAAAAGCTATTAAAACCAAGCTGCCAGCTTCAGGCATCTTCATGCTAAATGGTTTCATATTGTCAATGAGTCCTTCTTGACCTTGATGGCGATGGAGAAGCTGGTCCAGCCTTTGTCCCCGGTGTGTGTGAGGCAGAGTGAGCAGGACCTGGTTGTGCTGGAGACAACAATTAGAGGAACTTTAAATGCTACAGACTTTCTTTTCCCTATCTATGGGTCCAGCTTCTTCACCTTTATGCTGGTTTTACACCAGCAAGACTTGTCTGAGAGGAGAACTGAGAGGCCATAACACGCAAACCAATTTTCTCCAAATGACACGAGAGAAATCCTATTTGCCATGACTGTTAAAAAATTCTTGCTAAGTTGAAGTCCAAGTCAAAGCATCATGTTCCTGTTAAAAAATAAAAACAACAACCCACAATGGTATATTGGAATGGAAACAATTTGGCATGATCAACTTGTAATCAATTTTTCAGTTAAGAGAGTCACTTGGCATTAAACATCGCTTGCTGTGGCAGGTTTTTAGTTGCTTTTTTTTTTCCCAATCTCATAGGTAAAGCCACATCCAGAAAGTAACGGGCACTAACAGACCAAAGCTGCCTGTGTTTTTTATAGCTCACTCCTGATACCAGCTGAGGTCAGAACCTCCCCAAAGAGATGAGGCAGCAGGACTGGCAGCAGCCTCTGCTCATGGACAGAGATCGCTCTTTCCAGGCAGACTGGGGAGGTACATGGAGGAGGATGAAGTAGTGATGGAGCAGGGTAGGAAACTGGTATGGGAAGCAGTAGAACTGGGATGTGACCCTCTGAGCTTGTGGTTGATCTGTGATCACTCCAGTTCTAAGCAGTTTTGCTACCCCTTTTGCTCCCATGTTGATCATAGAACCACAGAGTGGTTGGGGTTGAAGGGACCTCTGCAGATCCCCCAGTCCAACCCCCCTGCTCCCGCAGGGTCACAAAGCAGATCACACAGGTGGGTCCAGGGGGTTTGAATGTCTCAGAGCAGGAGACTCCACACCCGCTCTGGGCAGCCTGGGCCAGGCTCTGGCACCTCCCAGCAAACAAGTTTCTCCTCATGTTCAGATGGAGCCTCCTGTGTTTCAGTCTGTGCCCGTTGCCCTTAACCCCTTGGGCTGCTTGTCCAACACATGGACCTACTGAGTTTTGGTGACTGTTGGGTCTTTCGGGTACTTTGCAACATAAATAAGGAACCGAAAAGGAGGCAATGATGCCTCATGGAGAAAGAACCGGAGCTGCTGTGGTTGGAGAAGAGGCAGGTGAGGAAAGATCTGCTTCTCCAGGCTCTACTAGTGTGAAGATACTCTCTGTTTCATGACAGAACCACCCAGTGGGATTTGAAAGGCAGCTGTGAAATACATCCAGACTCTTGTTCCTTTCTATTTGAGGCTGTCTGGGAAAGCTGTGAGCAGCAAAAAAGACACTGGGACTGTCTGTCTGCAGAATCAGCAAGATGATCAGGAGACATTTACACTGTTCTCTCACTCAAGAGGTTATTTTTGCAAACATATGGCCTGAAGTTTGTGGTGTATTCTTTTTTAAATTTTTTTACCTTTTATTCTTTTTTTAAGTTTTCTCTTTTTTCTTTTTTTTTACTCAATTTTTTATTTTTCCTCCCCCCTTTGTCCTCTCTTTTTGTAGTGGTTTATTTTTTAAACTGTGCCTATTAATGGTGCAAATCTCTTCCTTTCTCTACAGAAAAATACCCATTGTAGAGTGTGGGGGAAATGTGACCTGTACAACAAGCTCTGGGTTAAACTGATGCTTATAAAACACTCTTCTAGATCAACTCCTAGATTTTAGTCACAGGCCGGTATCTATACTAAACTCTCTGCAAAATAATTTTAGCATATTTATGCAACTAGCGACTTTGATGAGCCTCTTAACCTGAAAAGATGAAACAAATAAGTCCCTATGTGCCCCTAATCATCTAAGTGTCTTTTTCTTGGTGATAAATGGTAGTTCATTCATCTTACTCAGCCAGGCTTCCTCTGCACTCCTTTAACTGTAACTTGCAAAAAACCTGATTGCACAAAAAGCAACCTGCTTGGTTTTTCTTAAGAGAAAAATGATCGTAGTAAGAATTCAGAAACAATCCAAAGCTGCAATTCATTACAAGCTTTCAAAGGGACACTGCGCATCTCTTGCATAGAGTGATGTTGGAAGGCAAGGGAACCATAGGAGCAATTTCAAGAGTGGCTTTGCTTCTATTATCATCTAGTGATGTTTAAACATGCACAGCATGTCCTTGAAAGCCCAGGGATAACACGAAGAGAGGAGATGAAAAATTAAGCCAGAATTAAGGTATTTGGAAAGAATTTGAAGCTTAGAGTTGTTTCTGGGCACTTTAGTTTAACCTTCAAATGAACCAGTCATTTCTCGTCTTCTCTTCAAAGTAACACTTTTAAGTCCCGAAATTTGACTTTGAAGCTGAGATCAATGCTGGTAATGTTCTCATAACACCAACTCCCACTGGAGGTGAAATTGGGAAGGGGGGGGGACTTGTGCTGTATTCAGAGACTCCACACAACACACCAGACAAGCGATTTTTGCATCAACTGCGCTTCCCTAACTAGGACAGAGAATTTTAATTTTGCAGAGCGGGTTAGAGCCTCACCAGCTCATACTGACCCAGCACCTCTCAAAGCCAAATAGCACCCGGTCTGGCTCTCAGCTGCTTCTGTCCCAAGCTCTGTGAAATCCTGGAGGGGCGCAGGCTGCTTATAACACTCCACAGATCAGAAGTAAGAGGAAAATGTGTGTTGTCAGTCAGTGTAAATTCACCACGCGGGAGTTTGTGCTTCTGTTGGACAAATAAATATATATATATATATATAAAGAAAATCTATGCATTGAAAACATTAAAAGTCACTAATCTTGTTTCATAGCTAGCCTAAAACAGGGTGAAGAAGCTGTGAAATGAGCAATAACTTGAATTCCTGAGTTACAGGCGGTTGATTTATCACTGATTTGTAACTGCCCTTAGTATTATCCAGCATGGCAGGAAACAAGAAATCAAGCTCAAGAGGAGATTTAATACATTAAGTGCATTTATTATATCTGCATTCATACACCAGAAAATGTTGATCTTCAAAGCACCGTATGCACACGAACTAGCTAATGACTCCCCATGCAAAGCCACAGCGACAGCTATTTTTAAAACATCTCTTATTTGTTTGTGCTCATGAAAGGCTGTTTTGTGCCACCGGCTGATTTAGCCAAGCATGGAAGGGAGAAGAGTGAATGTGAACAGCAGTGGAGGCAAGAGATATGAAATGTCTTGAGCGGGTTCCCCGTGCACCAGTTAATGGAAATGGCTGGATGAAAAAGGAGCAGGTAAGAGAAGGCACGACAGAGCCACTAAACAATGAACGCGCTGGAATAAAGTGAGTTGATTACTAGCTAGAAACCCATCTTGGAGGAAGAAAGGCTGGTTACTCATGGCCTTTTCAGTCTAGCACAGAGAAGTGTAGCAAGGACCAGTAGCAGGAAAAGTCAAGTGATTCAGTGCCTGTTACCAAAGAGAGAATTAGCCTTTGGAATGAGTTACAAAGCCAAATGGTGGATTTCTCACCTCTTTTTTCCAAATGCAGGCAAGGATTTAGAGGACAGCCTATGGATAGATCTTAGAGCAGGTATACAACTCCTCTTCTGAACTTTCCCACAGCGTGGGACAGCAGGGGGATTGGACTAGATGATCTTTTGAGGTCCCTTCCAACCCCAAACATACTGTGATACTGTGTGGGACAGCACAGTTGAGCATCCCAGTGACACGGGGAGAGCCGCGGGTTCCTCTGGAGGGACATGGAGTGGTGAGACCTTCCCCACCCCACAATCCTCTGAGGCCAAATTTGACCTCTGTCCTTTCTCTGACACCCATGGGGGGGACAGATCTGAGGATCCGGACCTTCCGCAGGTGCCATGCCACGCCACCTTCCTCACCCACGTCAAGCCCCCAGCGACCCGTGCGTGGGGAAGCACTGACCATCCCGCAAGCCAGAGCAATTCTGAATTAAATAAATTATAGTGGTCTTCCAGGTGTTTGTATCATCAAAAATACAAATGAAAGATGGAAATGCTCATGATGGTGGAGATCCTGGGGAATGAGTATTCCACAGTGTCAGACTGAGCTGTGAGAAATACTTTCCTGCATGTAGGAAACTCCTGTTGAGATGGTCTCTTCTCCCAGTAACAAGGGTAGGACAAGAGGATATGGCCTCAAGTTGCACCAGGGGAGGTTGAGGTTGGATCTGGGAACAATTTCTTCCCCAAAGGGCTGTGGGGCATTGGAACAGGCTGCCCAGGGCAGTGCTGGAGTCACCATCCCTGGAGGGTTGGACAGACGCAGATGAGGTTCTCAGGGACATGGGGCAGGGACAGGGGTGGGTTATGGTTGGACTCTGTGTTCTTGAGGGTCTCTTCCAACCAAAATGGTTTTATGAACCCCACAGGCAACCGTGTCCTTTGGGTGGTCATGAGCCTGGGGAGAGATTTTAGGGGGCTTGGCATGAATAGGGTGCCACCTTTATTTATTTACATAGACTGCAGCCAGCTGAGCTGCTGCTTGGAGGAGAGACCCCCTCAGTGTGCTGGGGGCCAGAGCTGCCCCTCACACCCCCTCCCCACCTCAACTGCAGCCCAAAGGAGGCAGCCAGCCCACCACCCCAACCCCGCCTTTAAATAACAGCTGAACTAGTAGGGATGTGGTTGATAGACTGAGACAGGTTCTCCTGCCCCTCTGCTCTGCCCTGGGGAGACCACACCTGGAATATTGTGTCCAGTTGTGGCCCCTCAGTTCCAGCAGGACAGGGAACTGCTGGAGAGAGTCCAGCGCAGCCACCAAGATGCTGAAGGGAGTGGAGCATCTCCCGTGTGAGGAAAGGCTGAGGGAGCTGGGGCTCTGGAGCTGGACAAGAGGAGACTGAGGGGGGACTCATTCCTGGGGATCAATATGGAAAGGGGGAGTGTCAGGAGGATGGAGCCAGGCTCTTCTTTGTGACAACCAATGGTAGGACAAGGGCCAATGGGTTCAAACTGGAACACAGGAGGTTCCACTTAAATTTGAGAAGAAACTTGTTCCTGGTGAGGGTGGCAGAGCCTGGCCCAGGCTGCCCAGGGGGGTTGTGGAGTCTCCTTCTGTGCAGACATTCCAACCCGCCTGGACACCTTCCTGTGTAACCTCATCTGGGTGTTCCTGCTCCATGGGGGGATTGCACTGGATGAGCTTTCCAGGTCCCTTCCGATCCCTGACATCCTGTGGTTCTGTGAACTGCCGCCCCCCTTCCGTTCCCCGTTCCCTCCCCCGCACGGGGCTGGGCGGGGGGAGAGGCCGGGCCGGGCCGGGGCCGCTGTCGCGCTGCGGAGCGCGTCCTGCACCAGGCGGCGGAGTCAGAGCGAGCGCCCCGGCGGCACCGCGGGCTGCGGCGGCCGTGCCCGCACCGCCTTCCTCCTCCTCTCCTCCTCCTCGCCTCCTCCTCCGCCTCCCGCTGCTGCTGCCAGCCCGGCTCCGTTCGGCTCGGCGTCCCGCCCGGCCGCCCCGCCAGCGGCTCCCGCCCTCTTATGGATGGGAAAGCAGCACCCAACGGCGTGGCCACCATCGAGGACAGGATCTTGCGGATCACGGGCTACTATGGATATTACCCGGGCTACTCCAGCCAGAAAAGTAAGGCGCCCTCCCGCCTCTCCGCGTCCTTGGTGGGGGGGTTGTGGGGTGGGGAGGTGGCGGCAGAAGCCTGAGGGTGCCTGTAGCCCCCCCAAAATGTCCTCCTCATTCCTCGGGGGGTGCGTGTGGGGGGCTGAGAGCAGCTCCGTGCCCCGGGGAGACCCGGGGGGGCCGGGCGAGCCCTTGGCGCTGCGGCCCGGGGGGAGCGGCGGCGTTTGGCCGCGGAACTTCGGCGCCCGCGGCTCCATCCTGCAGCCAGCGCTCAGGAGCGGTGCGGGGACCTTTCACTGTCATTTCCATATTTTATTATTGTTGTTATTATCATTATTTCCATCCTCTCCCCCTCCCACCTCCGCGGGGGGTTTTGCTCGCCCGCTGCTCCGCGAAAAGTTTGGGTCCCGGTGGGTCCCCCCACCCCGGGGCGGCCGCTTCAGCTCCTGGATTATTCATCTTCCTTGCAAAACTAATTAGATTTTTCCAGAAAAGTGGGGAGTTTTACCGAGGGGTTTTCCTTTGCGCTGTTTTAATACGAGACACTTGTGTTTTAGGGGCTTGGTGGTGTTGCTTTTATTTTCTTTTCCTTAAAAGAAGCAGCTGAAATTGAAGCGGTTGGTCCTTGCAGAAATTCGCTATTTTTATTTGCTTTTGAAGTTTTTAATTAGGAGCAGCGGGTTTCTGGCAGCTGGGAGGACCTTAGTGGGTTTCTCTGAGATTGTGGGTGTCCCAGTGCTCTGTAGAGCTATTTGAAAGGGAAAGTTACGCTAATGAAAGAAATTATTCATATTTTTCTTTTTGCCACTGAGGAAATAGAGGCATCAGGGTTTTATTGTCTAATAGTTACTTTGGAGTTTGTAAAAGCTGCGACGTGCCGCAGCTTAGAAAACAAAAGGGGGATGGAGGCAAAGGTGGGTGGAATGAAAAGGAAAAAAAACAAACCAGAAAAACCCCAAACAAACAGAAAACCCTCTGCATCCTTACATGAGATGAGCACTAAACGAGCCGGATTTCTGCTGTGTGTTTAAACTCCCCTTGAAATCAAAGAGGTGGACTGATTGGCAGGACAGGCAGTGCAGTGCCCTCCATCTCTAATACAGTAATAAACAAAAGCACAATTAATAAGCTGCTCGTAGCAGACAAACACGTTTGTGGGTCTTTTATGACAGAGGGAGGAAAGGCATGCATTGAACCTGTTAAAAAGAAAATAATTCCTTTGTGTAATGGTAATCTGAGAAAGCAGTCAAGCCCAGGGGTTGTTTATTATTATTATTATTCAGCTGTTATTATTATCTGCAGCATGGCAGGTGTTAGGATCACTTGGTGGGGTCAGTTGCTTTGTCTGTAGTCAGAGGAGCTGGGGTGAAGCTCAGAGCGATCGGGAGGAACGTCTGCACCACATCCAGGGACTAAGTCTGGGCCAGGTGGGACCCGTGTTCCGAATTCCACGGCGGCTCTGGAGGATCTCTACAGTGTGATTTACCCAGACGGATGAGGGTGTTGGCTTCATACTTTGTTGTGAGTTTGCTTCGGTGGCAGAATGCAATTCTTTCAGTCTGCAGCAATGCCCCCACTCTCTATCCAAATGCAAACCTGAGCTCAGCGCTGGCAATGCGAGGGGCTCTGCACGGGGAGGCCAGGAGGGGACTGCCCGGGCAAAGCAAAGCTTTCCTAGTCCAGGACCAGCTTCTGCAGATGCTACAAGTTCCATCTGCTTCAAATTAGAGGGTGACAGGAGAGGCCAAGGCTTTCAAAAGTGCTGACTCTTGGGATTCTGTTGCAAATCTCCTGGCCTTTTGCACCTTTGAAGAACGGGTGCTGAGGCAAAACAAAGGCACTTAGTACCTCAGGTTTTGCTGATTTTTGTGGTCATCATGCTTGAAGAGGAAAACTGAATGTGCAACCCAGAGTTATCCCAATACTTCAATGCCCTCAGTTATATGAAAAGCATGTACCCCTTCCAAGTTATGAATGCTTTTTAAAGCTGTCTCAGAAATTTTAGAACCATCATCATAATTGTTGGAGTCCTTAGTTGGTGAATGACTACTGTGTCCTCGTGGCTGTGTGTTTTGGGTTTATAACCAATCTCAGGTTTTGCTGATTGAAGAAAAGAAGGAAAATTTGTGTCCCTCATGCTTGAAGAGGAACACTGAGTGTGTAACCCAGAGTTATCCCAGTGTGTTAGGATTTTCACAAAGATGTTCTGCCTCTACCAAGGAACAAACAGGCACCGTTCAGGCATCTGGAACACACACAGCCTCTTGGCACTGGTGCAATGAAAGTCCCTCTTGGAGGTCCTGGTTTGGACATTTTACTCCATTCTAGGCTCACGTGTTGCCTTCATGTGGTCCTTCAAAGTGCTCTTGACAGTTCTTCTCTCAGCTAATTGCTCAATACAGCCCCAGCACTGTCAAACTGTAAGGGCTTAAGTTGGAAAGTTCGTACAACTGATTATTCATGTACCTGATATCTCGGTGTATTTTTATAAGGGCGTGATTTTGTCGCTGTTATCCAAAGTGATTTTAGTGCAACTAAATGGTGCCCGTGGCTTTTGCTGGGGACATGCAATGTGCCCAAACTTTCAGGTGGGTTGTGTCTCTACCCTCGCCAGTGGCAGAGGAGCTGTTGTCATGTCATGTAGCATGTGCAGTCATCTCTGATGCTGTCGCCTTGCTCCTGAATGGTGCCTGGGGGAGAAGGCAGCTGAGGATGAGCTGTAGTCCCCAAAATGGCTTTGTGTTGTCTGCTTCTTGAGTATAGAGTGACTGTCAGCAAGTTTGCTGGTGACACCAAGCTGGGAGGAGTGGTGACACTGGAAGCTGTGCTGCCATCAGAGACCTGGACAGGCTGGAGAGCTGGGCAGGGAAAAATGTAATTAAGTATAACAAGGGAAAGTGTAGAGTCTTGAATCTGGGCAGGAACAACCCCAGGTTCCAGTGTAAGTTGGGGAATGACCTGTTAGAGAACAGTGTAGGGGAAAGGGACCTGGGGGTCCTTGGGACAGCAGGGTGACCATGAGCCAGCACTGGGCCCTTGTGGCCAGGAAGCCAATGGTTCCTGGCGTGGGTTAGAAGGGGGTGGTCAGTAGGTCAGAGAGGTTCTCCTGCCCCTCTGCTCTGCCCTGGGGAGACCACACCTGGAATATTGTGTCCAGTTGTGGCCCCTCAGTTCCAGCAGGACAGGGAACTGCTGGAGAGAGTCCAGCGCAGCCACCAAGATGCTGAAGGGAGTGGAGCATCTCCCGTGTGAGGAAAGGCTGAGGGAGCTGGGGCTCTGGAGCTGGACAAGAGGACACTGAGGGGGGACTCATTCCTGGGGATCAATATGGAAAGGGGGAGTGTCAGGAGGATGGAGCCAGGCTGTTTATGGTGACAACCAATGGTAGGACAAGGGGCAATGGGTGCAAACTGGAACACAGGAGGTTCCACTTAAATCTGAGAAGAAACTTGTTCCTGGTGAGGGTGGCAGAGCCTGGCCCAGGCTGCCCAGGGAGGTTGTGGAGTCTCCTTCTGTGCAGACATTCCAACCCGCCTGGACACCTTCCTGTGTAACCTCATCTGGGTGTTCCTGCTCCATGGGGGGATTGCACTGGATGAGCTTTCCAGGGCCCTTCCAACCCCTGACATTCTGGGATTCTGTGATCCCTTGGGTTTGCTCAGCCAGCTTGGGCCAGGGACATTTCTCATGATGAGGACAGGTGAGGGCAGGGGATGGGTGGCTGCTCTTCTACTCACGCTCAAGGGGTCCTGGAATTTGTCAAAAAAAAGCCCAAGGCTCTGTGAATTGTCTCAGTGAATTACATGCCCTGAGTGGATTGGCATTTATTCCGTGGTTTAGCGGGAGGTCACGTCTGGGTTTCCTTGTGAGAAGGCTGAGGCCTAGCCACAGATCGTCATGGAATGTTATGTCAGAGGACTGTCGTGTTCAAGGATTGTTATTACAAAGAACTGCAGTATTTTCTAGAGACTTTTGCTTCATCCTCTATATTTGTGTGCACTAACCTACTTCAGACTTGGGAGCGTGCGTGTGATTATTCTTTTGTTAATTTTAAGTCAGGTACTTTTATAATTTTATTTATCCTTAAAAAACAGCTGTTAGAGAAGGAAAATGCCTTGTTTATTTCTCTCTAAGTCATTTGATTAAGCAGAAGCATGTCTTATTGCAAAAAAAAAAACCTATATTAGTCACAGGAATTGGAGCAAGTTATGATGTGGGTTTTTTCCCCGTTCTACCTGTTTTGGAGATGAAAAGGGCTCTTCCTGCTCCCAGTCAGCCTGTGCCTTTGGATGCACCATTTGATCCTTCAATTCCTGCATTAAAAACGTACAGGGTAGGTATGAGGTCTGTGGCTTCTGTGGGAGGGGAGTGGGGTTGTGTCTCTTTTCCAGTGAATTTCTTCAACGTTACTCCATCATTTCCCAGGGCACGGTGCTGGTGTCGAACAGAGGCTGCTGGTAGTGCTCCCATGTCCGTGACCCCTTGACTTCACATTTCAACATGTGCATTTTCATTTGGTCTGATCCAGCTTTTCCATCTACACAAACAGTGGGAAATGTCGTTTCCCCTCCTGATCTTTGCCATAACTTGTCATCCTTCTCTAACTTTTTGCTGGTAATACAATCGTGTTTAGTGTCTCCAGTCTTAAGGGTACGTGTGTTGTTTATTTATTTTTTCCTCTGTTTTTTCTGCTTTCTTTTTTGACTCTTTCCAACTGCCACCCCATCTGCCTTTCATCTCAGCACTGAAAGCTTCTTTACTTTCACACTGCAAAGTTCTTCTCCTTCAAGTCTGTCCTAACACCTTTTCTGTGCCTTGCACCGAATTAAAACGAAGCTTCTCATCTCTCATCTTCATCAGCTTCACCAAGTCCCCCTCCAGGTCAAGCAGCCCCTGCCTGTATAATGACTTTTTGCTGGAGCCCTTTCCACCATCCACGAAGTTTTATGTCTTGTCCTGGCTCTCAGCATTGCAGATGTGTGTTTCCGTACCGCTGTTTTCTCAGAAAACAAGAAAAAGAACAAGCAGCACAAGCAACACAAGAATACCACAACCCTGCTGAAAATATGGTGGCTGCGCTTGTTCTCCTGGCTCTTCACGAGGGCCATCACCTTTTCTTTTTCATCATATTGCTTCTCTTAATATGTAAAGCTTATCTCTGACCTTCTGGCATCTCTCCTTCAGCTCGGGAAGGTTTAATTCCCACCGCTTCAGAATGCCACCCTTCAGCAGGCATTTGCTAGACATTTAAGCATTTATACGTTGTCCTTTGCTGCTTCAGGCTCCCCATCTCCTCTCCTTCAGACCTGCTGTGAAACCCTGGAGCTGTGCAAGCCCCTGGAAGCAGAGCTTGGTGTCTGTGCAGCAGTGGGGACGTCAGCCGTGTCCCTGGGGACACGCTGTGATGGTGGGTGACCACCCCTGTGGTGCAGCAGTGGGGACGTCGGCCATGTCTCTGGGGACATGCTGTGATGGTGGGTGACCACCCCTGTGGTGCAGCAGTGGGGATGTCGGCCGTGTCCCTGGGGACACGCTGTGATGGTGGGTGACCACCCCTGTGGTGCAGCAGCGTGGTCAGATGTGTCTGCAGGGATCCCTTCCAGCAATGCGTGTGTCCTTGGTGGTGCTTGGCGCCTGGGAACAAAGTGCTAAACCTGTCCTTAACTTCAGCACAGTTGCTGAGGAGAATAAGCTTTGTGTTTTCTTGTTTCACTGGAACAGCTCAAGCAAGGTCTCGTGGTTTCATTTGGCAGCTTAAGCCTCAAGTCAGCAATGGACTTAAGCATCTGCTTAAGCCTGAACTTGCACTAAGCCGCTGGGCTTTGACAATGTGTTTAAAGTTAAGTCCATGCTTAATTGCTTTGCTTAATAAGACTGGGATTACAGGCACGCTGAGCCAGCATCAGTGGTTTGGCAGTTCGGCTCTCTTGCAGAGTCAAAGGCTGTGGAGCGGAAACCTAACTCGGAAACATGGGAGGGAATTTTTTCCTGGTTATTCGAGCAGCTGTGCCAGCAGCTCTGCTGCAGCACGGATCACATGGCGAGCCCGGATCATCGCCGTGTGTGCTGAGCACCCTGCTCCCCGTGCTCGTTGCTTCTAGCCTTGGGAACCAAGTCTCGCTCTGATTACTGGAGCACCCGGCTGCTTCTCCAGCAGTTCGCAAAAGCCCCGGTTTCCCCGGAGAGGCTGGGAAAGGAGCAGTCGAGGGGAAGGTGCTTTGATATTTTCGGTGTGTGAGGCTGGTTTCACCGAGCTGTGTTTGAGGGGGTCAGGGCAGCGGTGTCTGCATCACTCTCTGAGCTGAAGTCTCAGGGCTGCTTCAGCTTGTACCAACCGTGCAGCCACCCTGTGCCATCCAACAGCATTTGGGTTGCAAGGGCTCCAGATAAGCTTTATTTCAAAGCTTTTCCTTCTGGCTGGGCAGTGATTTCCCTTTCTCGTGGTTTTTCTGTGGAAGATGTGCTGCCGTGCGGGCTGGATTGCAATCTGTAGCCTTAATAATCTTCTTTTTTCCCCCACAAGCTCTGGAGGCACAAGCGGATGTCTTGGCGTGGGATGCAGTCCTGTTGTAGTTGCTTCCCCTTGCAGGCTTGTCTCTCTGTTCATGTAGAAAAAACCCCCAAATAAATCTATGGCTTTATATTATATCAGCACTGGTAGCAATAACTTCTGAAGTAATTTCTTTCAGAAAAAAAAAATTATAAATATTATATAAAAACTCATTTGCCCATTAATTTTGGGAGGACGGAGTGCATGTTGTTTGAAGTAGGGCCAGGCTTTGCGCAGGTTTGTTTGCACTGGAAGGGACAGTGGGGTAGCTGGAAGTGCCCTTCACTTGTGGACTCGAAGAATTTTGGGGGACAAGGGGTCTCATGAGAGGGAACTGGTTCAGCCCTTGGCCTTGTCAGGGATTGATTTGGTCTCTTTGGATCAAACCCTGGAGAGATGAGCCATGAAATTATGGTACCTGGGTGGGTACACCATGGCGTATGGGTGCACAGGTGAATTTAAATCAGCAATGGGGACCAGGGTGATGGGGAGAGTACCCTTGCATGTAGAGACTGACAAAGCTTGGCTTTCTTAGGCTGGCCAAGATGGGAACATGGCTCCTGCACTAGAAACATCTTGGGAGGACGAACAGGGAATGTAGGAAAGGAGAATTATTTAAACTGAAGCAGCATGTTGGCACGCAGACAAATGGGTATGAGCAGGCCATGAATAAATTAAGGCTGGAAATTAGCAGAAGGCTGAAATTAATGGACAGAAAATCTTTCCCAGCCTTATGTATCTAAATAAGAATTATTTCCCAAGCTTTAAAGATATCTCGTAAAACAGTTTGCCACAATTTTGAGAAAAATTACTCCTATTTGGCAGGGGAAATTGAGACAGTAAGGGGTGTGTGTGTATGTTAATTTGCCAGAGATTGTGCAGAACAAGCCAGGATGTCTGATCACAGAATCCCAGAATATGAGGGGTTGGAAGGGACCTGGAAAGCTCATGCAGTGCAATCCCCCCATGGAGCAGGAACACCCAGATGAGGTTACACAGGAAGGTGTCCAGGCGGGTTGGAATGTCTGCACAGAAGGAGACTCCACAACCCCCCTGGGCAGCCTGGGCCAGGCTCTGCCACCCTCACCGGGAACAAGTTTCTTCTCATCTCCCAGTGGAACCTCTTGTGTTCCAGTTTGAACCCATTGCCCCCTGTCCTATCATTGGTTGTCACCAGAAGAGCCTGGCTCCATCCTCCTGACACTCCCCCTTTCCATATTGATCCCCAGGAATGAGTCACCCCTCAGTCTCCTCTTGTCCAGCTCCAGAGCCCCAGCTCCATCAGCCTTTCCTCACACGGGAGATGCTCCACTCCCTTCAGCATCTTTGTTGCCCTGATGGACCAATCTTTTCTTCCACTGGTGACTACACAGCAAATCTTGTGCTGAACTTGGCCTGGTGCTCAGTTTGCTAGAGGTGTGGAGAAGAGAGATCCCTCATTTTGACTGTCCTTCCAGCACTCTTTCCCTCACATTGTCTTCTTCATCCTCTCAGACAGGCAGCTGCGTAGAATCGTAGAGTAGTTTGGGTTGGAAAGGACCTTCAAAGTCCATCCGGTGCCCCCCCTGCCATGAGCAGGGACATCTTCACCAGCTCAGGTTGCTCAGAGCCCCGTCCAGCCTGGCCTGGGATGTCTTCAGGGACGGTTCATCCACCACCTCTCTGGCCAACCTGGGCCAGGCTCTCACCACCCTCAGGGCCAAGAATTTCTTCCTCATGTCCAGCCTGAATCTCCCTCATTAAGTTTAAAACCATCATCCCTTGTCCTGTCACAGCAGGCTCTGCTGGTCTTGGTTAAATGTGGTAAAATAATATTATGAAATGACAGATGGTTCTGAGGAAGCTTTTATCCTTCCAAAGCTTGCATTCCTTTTTTTATTAGTGGTTTTAAAAATTAGCAGTTATTTCTTCTGTGCATTTGGAAACTGATGGGCTTCTGCTCAGCTATGTGCATGAGAATTGACCCATGAAAACGGATTTTTGACTTGCTGGATTTTTTCACACAAACCTCCTGCTGGATGATCGCAATAATGAATAATGAAAATGCCCACGGAAAAGAAAATAGTCGCTGTCTCTTTGTGGCAAATGTGCAAATAGGGTGGGGAGAAAAAAAGCGAACTGTTTAACTGAATGGTTAAATTATTCACCAAAATTAAGTGGGCCAGCTCTGCTTAGTGAGAATGAAAATCCTTGCGGTAAGGTGAAGTGGGACTCCCTGGTGGCCATACGAATTTGGGCTGGTCCTCTGCAAAATGGCCAATCTCACCACAGGCAGATGGAAACTGTAACGTTGGCCTAATACCCGGGTATGGCTTACGGCAGAGCTGTAAGTGAGGGCGTCCCAGGCACTTTGAGTGGCTACAGGGAGTTTATTCAGAGGCATACAGCATGTGTTCGAGTCCCAGGCTCTCGGTGTATCTGCTGGTGAATGGGTCTGCATCCAGCTGGCAGCCAGTCACTAGTGGTGTCCCCCAGGGACACCTGTTTAACATCTTTATTGATGATTTAGTTGAGGGGATTGAGACCATCATCAGCAAATTTGCTGATGACACCAAGTTGGGAGGGAGTGTGGACCTGCTGGAAGGCAGGAGGGCTCTGCAGAGGGATCTGGATAGACTGGAAAAATGGGCTGATTCCAATGGGATTCAGTTCAACAAGGTCAAGTGCCGGGTCCTGCACTCTGGCCACAACAACCCCCTGCAGCGCTCCAGGCTGGGCACAGAGTGGCTGGAGAGCAGTCAGGCAGAAAGGGACCTGGGGGGACTAATGGACAGGAAGCTCAACATGAGCCAACAGTGTGCCCAGGTGGCCAAGAAGGCCAGTGGTGTCCTGTCCTGTATCCAAACCAGCGTGGTGAGCAGGACAAGGGCAGTGATCCTTCCCCTGTGCTCTGCATTGGGGAGGCCACACCTGGAGTATTGTGTTCAGTTCTGGGCCCCTCAGCTCAGGAAAGAGATTGAAGTGCTGGAGCGGGTCCAGAGAAGAGCAACAAGACTGGGGAAGGGACTTGAACACAAGAACCATGGGGAGAGGCTGAGGGAGCTGGGCTTGTTTAGTCTGGAGAAGAGGAGGCTTAGAGCTGAGCTCAGCACTCTCTAGAACTACCTGAAGGGCAGTTCTAGCCAGGTGGGGATTGGTCTCTTCTCCCAGGCATCAGCAATAGGACAAGGGGCCATGGGCTTCAACTCTGCCAGGGGAAATTGAGGCTGGAGATGAGAAAGCAATTCTGTGCAGAGAGAGTGGTCAGGCATTGGAATGGCTGCCCAGGGAGGTGCTGGACTCACCGGCCCTGGAGGGTTTGAAACTGAGATTGGACATGGCACTTAGTGCCATGATCTAGTCAATGGACTGGAGTTGGACCAAGGGTTGGACTGGATGATCTCTGAGGGCTTTTCCAACCCAGTGCATTCTGTGATTCTGTGTGTGATTTTTTGTTTTCTTGTTTTGGTTTCCTTATGAGCTAATGCATGGGAGCAGGATTTGGGTCTGGGGTGGAAGGTGTTTGTTTTCTGCCATTTCTGGTGATCTCAAAGCTCTTTCTTGTCTCAGTGCTATTTTGTCTGGTGCAAGAGGAGCTTCCATGCGTGTTTTGAGTCTCGTTTACATTTCCAGTTACATTTTTTTGGGGGGTAAAGGAGAGGGAAGCACCAGCATGGTGGTTCATGGATCAGTATGAGTCCACCAAAACAGTTCCACCAAGTCCACTGCTAGACGTTTAGATGAAGTTCTTAGGGTCATGGTTTAGTGCTGGAGTTAGATGAGGTGATGGTTGGACTCGGTGATCCTGAGGGTCTCTTCCAGCTGAAATGATTCTGTGATTCTGTGGTAGACCTAGTGGTGATCTCTCCATCCAATGTGAGAAAGAAATTGTAGCTCGAAGCCAAACTGGTGACTCTTCCCCTGTTATTTCTTCGCATTTTGGGCATTTTGTGCTTGGCTTATGACTGGGAAGTGGCTGTTGATGGCACTGAACCAGTATTGCTTGAGCAATTGCCTGCTGAAGCAATACAACCATCTCTCTTCCAGCAGAGGATGAGTCTTCTGGGGGACATTTTTGACGAGGACTAGCATACACCTCTATTATTGATGGGATAGCTGAAGGTGCCGTACACTTCACTCAAAAATAGTGTCCTGTTGGGGACTGATTTTTGTTTTCTTTTTTGTTTCATATGATTCATAGGAACAGAACCGTCCGGGTCCGTTCCAGCTAATGGGCATTGTATACCTGAGTGTTTAAGGACAACATTGCTGTGCCTGTGTAAGATAAGCGTGAATCAGGGCTGGAACACATGTTCTCTGTCCAAGACAGGAAAGCGATTGCATTAGTTTGCACAGAGCGATTTATATTCATTATCTTAAAGTAATACGGCATAGTTGTTACAGCACAGTTTATAGTGCAGTCGTTATGACCCTTTTCTTTCATATGTCTAAATCCCGGGGCTTTAAAACCCTTTCTTAGGCAAGAAATGTGGAATTTGAAGCCTTGGAGTTGCATGGGTGCAGATTGGGGTTTTTCTCTGCAGTGCCAGAAATAACCTGTTGTGTGATACGTTATAGGGGCTGGAATTTGTAGCAGCTTGTGTGCAAGTGTGATGCTTCTCAGGGCTCCACCGAAGGAAGTTTTTCAATGCTGACAGCGTGGATGGTAGGAAAGTGAACTCTTTGTGGTGTTTCTCTACCACGGTTTGGTCTTCTACCTGAGGAGGGTTGTTTCTACACGTAGGAAGGCATTGACTCAGTTGTCAATACTCAGTGAGGCTGCGAACACAAAGAGCTTGTGGTAAATTGTTGAACTTAGTGTTTGCCAGGAAGATGGGAAAGAAGAACACATCTGATGAAGTTTCCTAATTTTTCTATCAGTTCTTGTGTCTTTCCAGTGTGGGATGGAGTGGGGAAAAAAAAAAGCGAGGAATTAGATAAGAAGAAAACTTTAAACATTTTGAGGACATTTTTTCAGAGAAAAAACAATTCAGACTGGTGAAGTGTCTGGAATGTCACTGAAGAAGTGGCACTTCTCACATGCATTAAAAAAAGAACCTCGGAGGAATCACGGAATCATTTTGGTTGGAAAAGACCTTTAAGATCATCGAGTCCAACCATTAGCCCGACACTGCTGTGTCCACCACTAAACCATGTCCCCAAGAACATCATCTACTTCTCTTTTAAACCCCTCCATGGATGGTGACTCCACCACTTTCCTGGGCAGCCTGTTCCAATGGCCGACAATCCTCAGGAAGGAACAGAAGACATTTTTTTCAGCTGAAAAACTTAGTTGAGCTGTTGATGTGTCGAGCCATATGTGTCCTGCTGAGGTGATTCATCCAGTACGAGGCCAGACTTATGTCGCTCTTCTTGGGGGACTGTTGGGCTTGTGCGCCACAAAGCTCGGTACTCGCAGGGGCATTGTACTGACTTCAGCATGCGGTTACCTGCACAACTGCACAGCTGCTGTTCTTGGGGACATGGTTGAGTGGTGGACTCGACAGTGTTGGGTTAACAGTTGGACTCAATGATCTTAAAGGTCTTTCCCAACCAAAACAATTCTGTGATTTCTATGGTTCACCTGCACAACTGCTGTCGGACCTGTTGTCTCCACAGGGGCATGAGTCCAGGAGTGTGTCTTCTGAAGGCCATCTGGTCTCCAGTGCAGGCCTCGCTGGCTGTGCAGAGGGTTGACTTAAAGGTTGAGGTTGTACTTTTATGTAGCAGGGAAGAGGCTCCTTAGGTGGGATTTGTGATGCGTCCTGTTTGTTTCCACCTGTTTGCTGTTGGAAAGGAGGTTAATTAGATCAAATGAGGGCAGGTCTATTTCTAACCATGGTCTGGGCAGTGTCTGTGTGCACATCTGCTTTGAAGTAAAGTCAGAGAAACTGTTCTGAGCATCTTGTGAAGACAGGAATCCTTGGCTATGGGCTTAGAGAAGTCAGCTAGAAGAAAAGATGTCTGTATCACAGAATCCCAGAATGTGGGGGATTGGAAGGGACCTGGAAAGCTCATGCAGTGCAATCCCCCCATGGAGCAGGAACACCCAGATGAGGTTACACAGGAAGGTGTCCAGGCGGGTTGGAATGTCTGCACAGAAGGAGACTCCACAACCTCCCTGGGCAGCCTGGGCCAGGCTCTGCCACCCTCACCATAAAGAAGTTTCTTCTCACATTTAAGTGGAACCTCTTGTGTTCCAGTTTGTACCCATTGCCCCTTGTCCTATCATTGGTTGTCACTGAGAAGAGCCTGGCTCCATCCTCCTGACACTCCCCCTTTCCATATTGATCCCCATGAATGAGTCACCCCTCAGTCTCCTCCAAAAAAAAGGATCCAGCTCCCTCAGTATGTGGGAAGACTCTAGAGAACTTACTACAGGAAAGGCCTTGAGGTGCTGGAGCGAGTTGAGAGAAGGGAACGGGGCTGGAGCACAAGTGTGATGGAGCGGCTGAGGGACCTGGGGGGTTCAGCTGGAGAACAGGAGCTGAGGGGAGACCTTCTGATCTCTGAACTGCCTGAAAGGAGCTTGGAGCCAGGGGGGTCGGGCTCTGCTCCCCAGGAACAAGCGCCAGGAGCAGAGGAAACGGCCTCAAGTTGCGCCAGGGGAGGTTGAGGTTGGATGTGGGGAACAATTTCTTCCCCAAAGGGCTGTGGGGTATTGAACAGGCTGCCCAGGGCAGTGCTGGAGTCACCAGCCCTGGAGGTGTTTAAAAGACACATAGATGAGGTTCTCAGGGACATGGTTTAGTGGTGGACTTGACAGTGGTGGGTTACCAGTTGGACTCAATGATCTTAAAGATCTTTTCCAACCAAAACAATTCTGTGATTTCTATGGTTCACACTTTGCACAGATGCAACCAAAGTTTCTAAGGCAGACACCTGGAATTACCGCTCTGGTGGGCACGTACATGAGACTTAGCTGCAGTGCTCTCAAATCTGTGTGCTTAACTTTGAGAGGCACTTATTTGGAAATGTACCTCTTAATTATTGTTGGTGTAACACATTTATACAGTGTAATGAAGTTCCGTAGCACTTTGCAGTGATAAGACATTTACTTTACTACTGTAAGGAGGCAGAAAATAGGAGCTACAGCTCTCAGATTTACCCCATGTAGGGGAATGGAAGGTAGAAGAAATCTGTCACTATCACCATGCACATTATTAGAAGATGTTGGGTTTGGTCTCTTGTTTTAGCTGGGATCTCAGATTTGCTGCACAAATAGTAGTAAGGGACCAATCTCAGTTGACTTGGTTCAGATTTACTTTAGTTCCAAATCTGCTCACAGATGTGGGTTTTCACAGCTGAGGGTGTTGTTGGTTTAGCTGTAGACAAAAGTTAAGCCCCTTTTCAAGGATTTTCTGATTAATGTAGGTCTGGAGAACAGCATCAAGTTTCTGATCCTTTTCTCTGCTTTTTCTTTCTTTCTTTTGTTAACATTACCCAAATTTTTCTGTTTCCCTCTTTGGGACTGTGGACAGGTACTGTAGTTCGGAACAGCTTGAATTACCAAATATCCTTTATGCACATGATGAGAAGATTCATATGTCTTAATTTGAGGGTTATGGTCATTATCTCCTGTCACATTCAGGCATTCATAAGCAGGTCTCTCTGGAATCCAGCTGGAACAACGAAGTGCAGTTTGAACTGAATATGTAGGTACTGGGTGTTCTGGTGCATTGACGCTTTTGCTGTGTATTTCAGTGGTTTAAGCCATTTTCCTTGGCCCAGGCTTTCCCTTTTCATCCTATGAACCTCCCTGTGTCTGTGGCATCAGTCTGGGCTTGTTAATGGAAAGATCTGAAAGGAAATAATATTTGTTGCCTTTGATGTGCAGAGCCTTTTTTTTTTTTGTAGGCTACGAACAAAAACTGTGTCTGTGTATTCCCAAGCTGAACATGATTGCTGTTCCCAGCCTTCCTCTGAGAGCAGGCTTTGACATCATTCATACTCTATAATTTATGGTATTTTTGGAGCAGTCTGTTAAGGGCTGGAAGAGAGTTAAAGGGATGATTTAGAAAGGAAAGAATAGCCCTGTGCCTTGTGGTGGGTCTGTGAGCAAGCACATTCCACACAGAACCGCAGAATGTGACGGACTGGAAGGGACTTGGAAAGCTCATCCAGTGCAATCCCCCCATGGAGCAGGAACACCCAGATGAGGTTACACAGGAAGGTGTCCAGGCGGGTTGGAATGTCTGCACAGAAGGAGACTCCACAACCTCCCTGGGCAGCCTGGGCCAGGCTCTGCCACCCTCACCAGGAACAAGTTTCTTCTCAAATTTCAGTGGAACCTCTTGTGTTCCAGTTTGAACTCATTGCCCCTTGTCCTGTCACTGGTTGTCATTGAGAAGAGCCTGGCTCCATCCTCCTGACACTCACCCTTTCCATATTGATCCCCATGAATGAGTCCCCCCTCAGTCTCCTCTTGTCCAGCTCCAGAGCCCCAGCTCCCTCAGCCTTTCCTCACACGGGAGATGCTCCACTCCCTTCAGCATCTTGGTGGCTGCGCTGGACTCTCTCCAGCAGTTCCCTGTCCTGCTGGAACTGAGGGGCCACAACTGGACACAATATTCCAGGTGTGGTCTCCCCAGGGCAGAGCAGAGGGGCAGGAGAACCTCTCTGACCTACTGACCACCCCCTTCTAACCCACACCAGGTACCATTGGCTTCCTGGCCACAAGGGCCCAGTGCTGGCTCATGGTCACCCTGCTGTCCCCAGGACCCCCAGGTCCCTTTCCCCTACACTGCTCTCTAATAGGTCATTCCCCAGCTTATACTGGAACCTGGGGTTGTTCCTGCCCAGATGTAAGACTCGACACTTTCCCTTGTTATATTTCATTACATTTTTCCCCGCCCAACTCTCCAGCCTGTCCAGGTCTCTGATGGCAGCACAGCTTCCAGTGTCACCACTCCTCCCAGCTTGGTGTCACCAGCAAACTTGCTGACAGTCACTCTATTCCCTCATCCAAGTCATTGATGAATATATTGAATAACACCGGCCCCAGCACTGCCCCCTGAGGCACTGCACTGGATACAGGCCTAACTGGACTCTGCCCCATTGACCACGACTCTCTGGCTTCTTCCCTTCAGCCAGGTCACAGTCACCTCACTACCCGATCGTCCAGACCGCACTCCCTCAGTTGAGCTGTGAGGATGCTGTGGAGACTGTGTCAAATTCCTGCTCTTTGGAGTTGCTACTAAGTCTCTCTTTTATCATGGAATATATATATATATATATTTAAGATGAAGTTGTTTTGCCTAATGTAAGCACTTGCTCCTTGTCAAACACATCCTCATATGCCCTGTTAGGACTTTGCACCTCATTCCTGGGTGTTTTAAAAGCAGATTACAGATAGTCTTGTAACTCGTCATCTGTTTATTGTTTTAACCTGGTTTCTTAAGGAAACAAGGCTCATGTGAACATCACATCTCTGTCCCTACTCCCTTCCCCTGTAACGTTTGAATCTACTGGCCAAATCCAAGCAAAATTTACCAGGAGTCAGGGAATGTGAAAGGCTTGGAGCCCTGATGGGCCTTATAAAAACAGGTAGAAAAGGGGGACCTCTGGGTTCTCCCGCAGTGAGAAAGCTGTAGAACTTGCCCCCACTCCTGAAGATGTAAAATTTTGGGGGTCTTATCAAAGATGATGCATCAAGTTAACCTCCAGCTTTGGACAGTGCTCAACAGGAGCTGTGCAGACAAGAGTATAACACCAGTTCCTGTGCGCTTCCATCCTCCTTTGGTCTGTGCCTTGGAAAGTTCTTGGTATATGTATATTTTAGTGTCTTTTGATGGATATATTTTCCATTAGTTTGTCTAATTGCTTTTTAAACACTGGGGAACCTGGCCAGAAGACACAACTCTGTAGGAAAGCGGTTTTGTCCACTTTGTTGTTGTAGCATTGCTTGTCTCTGCTGTTGGGTCTTGGGATACGGCACTTCAGATGATGAATGGGGGGAACTCCCATGAAGTCTTGGAGCCAGTTACCCCCATATACGTGGAGACAGAAGAGGGGAAAGGAAACAAAGCATTGGCCTGTTTGGTGTGAATAAGCATCTTGTGAAGCCAACACATCTTTTATTTCATAACTCCTTCCAGCACATAGATAAGATACTGGCCTGGAGATGTTGGGTTCATACTGTTTGGCTACTTCTCCAGGCTGTGCTGGGGTGCCAGTGTCGAGGGGTTAGATTTCGGGGTGACAATAAAACCCTGGCAGATGTATTGTTAACCTCCCTCTTCCCTTCTCTTCCCTCTCCCCCTTCCCACTCAGCACAGGCGATTGAGAGGGACAGAAGGACAGAGAGAAGAGAGTTGGAAAAATTAAAAATGTTTTACTAATGCTACCAATAAAAATTGAGAAAATAATACAAAATATACAAAACCAATCTTGAAAGTCTCAGCAACTGCAGAGCTGGCAACCAAAGTCCTGGACTGGACTCTGCAGCCAACCGGAGCTGGATTCAGTCTGTCACTGGCCTCAGTTTGCAGGGATGACTCACAAGGTCCTCTCCTAATGTCGCCGTAAGGAAAAGGGAAAAGTGACGAGATCCTTGTGCTCTCCCACTTTTATATGAAGTATCACATGAATGGGATGTTATACACAGTTGGTCAGTTTCTTGGTCACCTGTTTCTCGTTGCCCCTCTGGCGAGATGTCCATCCATGCTTATCAATAACTTCTCATTCCATTGCTGTGTTCACCAAAACATGTGTCTGGTTCTCCAGGAAAATGCAGCTGAGATGAAGCTTTAGCTGACAGGCAAATTCATTAAAACGGAAACATGTTTTTTAACAAAACCAGGACAGCCAGGAATCTCACAGGGTCCACCTGCCTTTGTTTGGGGTTTGAGATGATGCAGCACGGTTTCAGGTTTTGGTCTGAAATTCAGTGACTAGAAGATAAATTTCCAGAACCCCAGCTATTGGTAAAGGCCTGTAGAGCATCACAGATGGTGATTGTGAACCCTTTGTAGTTTTAAAAAATGGAGAACGTAGTTGTTTTATTAAGGCTACAGCAAATGTTATAAAATATTCATGATGATCATCTCCTCTTATTTGAAATAATAAATCCAAGGTTAATTTTGTACTTGCAGAAAGCTGGTGGCTGGCTGTTGGCCTTCTGTTTCTCTGCTGGTGCAATGTAGAGATCATACTTAATATATTATCTACTTCGCAAGGATGTTATTAGGCTCACAAATATGTCATGGTGCCCTGAGAAGGAAAAGTAAGGTTTTCCCCGCCTATTTCTGCTGCAGGTTAGTGAGACAAAAGCTTCTGCACTCTTGTCACACACCTCGGCTCCTCAGGACCCAGGGAAACGTTGCTGCAAAGAGGACTCGTATAAAGCATCAAAGTTTGTCTGTTAGCAAATGTAATCCTCAGTGTAACTCTAAGCTTTAAAAAAGGCAATGAAGAAATGCCACCAGTTCTGTTTGTTTATTTTAAAGGCTGAGTTCCTAGAAATTGTTTTTGCCACCCGTGTCCAGGTTCTAGTATAGGTTGGGAAATTACATATTAGAGAGCAGTGTAGGGGAAAGGGACCTGGGGGTCCTGGGGACAGCAGGGTGACCATGAGCCAGCACTGGGCCCTTGTGGCCAGGAAGCCAATGGTACCTGGGGTGGGTTAGAAGGGGGGTGGTCAGTAGGTCAGAGGTTCTCCTGCCCCTCTGCTCTGCCCTGGGGAGACCACACCTGGAATATTGTGTCCAGATGTGGCCCCTCAGTTCCAGCAGGACAGGGAACTGCTGGAGAGAGTCCAGCGCAGCCACCAAGATGCTGAAGGGAGTGGAGCATCTCCCGTGTGAGGAAAGGCTGAGGGAGCTGGGGCTCTGGAGCTGGACAAGAGGAGACTGAGGGGTGACCTTATTAATGTTTAGAAATATGTAAAGGGTGAGTGCCATGAGAATGGAGCCAGGCTCTTCTTGGTGGCAAACAATGATAGGACAAGGGGTAATGGGATCAAGCTGGAACACAAGAGGTTCCACTTAAATTTGAGAAGAAACTTGTTCCTGGTGAGGGTGGCAGAGCCTGGCCCAGGCTGCCCAGGGGGGTTGTGGAGTCTCCTTCTGTGCAGACATTCCAACCCGCCTGGACACCTTCCTGTGTAACCTCATCTGGGTGTTCCTGCTCCAGCAGGGGGATTGCACTGCATGAGCTTTTGAGGTCCCTTCCAATCCCAAACATACTGTGATACTGTGATATTGTGTCATCCATTGCATTGCCAGTTATGACATTTCTGACCTGTGCTCAGAATTAGAGTTTGATATTGTGGTAGCCACGCTGAACAAAGAAAAATGCCCCAGGGTTTTATAACTAGGATTTAAAGCAACCTTCCTACGGTTGCATTCTATTATTCTGCTGTATGTGTTTTGTTATTTATTTTTTCCTGAAGAAATGAACGCTGGTTTTTAATATCGCCGTGTAGTGACAACACGAAGCCTTTTTAGTTGCTGCTGCTGTGCGAAGTATTGCGAGGTCTGACATCCCTTTGAAGAACTGTTCTTAGCCACTGCTGCTATTTTTATTTTTGAGTTGTTTGCTGCTAGAATATATTTTTTATTTATTTTGTCCTCACATGCTCTGAATTTTCGAAACCCTTTCAGATCAGCTTACAACAAATCAATTCAGCTCTTCCCTCCTTCTGTTTCTTCCCCAGTCATATTAACTTTTACTGGACTGTGCCTTTGAAAACCTAGTTGAAGGATTGGGTTTTTTTTCCCTTGAACTCGAGCCACAGTCTTTAGAGAAATATCTTCCAGAAGCAGTGACCTACAAAATCTATTAGGCTCTCCCCGCTGGTGTGAAACTCATTTATGTGGCGCTGCTGGATGGGAGGACTCTGCTCTGCTTGGGAGGTAAAATGCGAAGTTCAGTCTCGCTTTCATAAGCATAAGCGCAAAGAAGTGGCTGATGATGAGATAATGTTTGCAAACCTACGGAAGGTGGTTTAGGAAGTTATCTCCTGGTTTTACCTTATAGGGTTGAAGATATTCCTTGAGGGCTGAGACCATTAGACCACGTTTAACATCTGGGTGCCAGGTCCTCTGGGTTGGCTCTTGACCTGCCGGAGCACAACAAGAAAACGGGGCTGAGTGCCCTAATGGGAGATGGGAGGAGAGAAATGCTGAATTTCTTCAGTGATGCTAATCTAGTTCTCCCACTTCCATGCTGTTTAAGCATAAGCTGCAGAAGAAGGGCAGCTGGGGGCTCCGTGAATGGAGTTGGGTTGAGGCAGTGTCAAGGGTTTAGATGGCGGGGTGACAATAAAACCCTGCAGATGTATTGTTAACCTCCACTCTTCCCCCCACTTCCCCCTCTCACCCCTTCCTCTCCCCACTTCCCACTCAGCACAGGCAATCGGGAGGGACAGAAGGACAGAGAGAGAAGAGTTGGAAAAATTAAAAATGTTTTACTAATGCTACCAATAAAAATTGAGAAAATAATACAAAATATACAAAACCAATCTTGAAAGTCTCAGCAACTGCAGAGCCGGCACCCGAAGTCCTGGACTGGACTCTGCAGCCAACCGGAGCTGGATTCAGTCTGTCACTGGCCTCAGTTCGCAGGGACAACTCGCAAGATCCTCTCCTAATGTCGCCGTAAGGAAAAGGGACGAGATCCTTGTGCTCTTCCACTTTTATATGAAGTATCACGTGAATGGGATGTTATACACAGTTGGTCAGTTTCTTGGTCACCTGTTTCTCGTTGCCCCTCTGGCGAGATGTCCATCCATGCTTATCAATAACTTTGCATTCCATTGCTATGTTTACCAAAACATGTGTCTGGTTCTCCAGGAAAATGCAGCTAATATGAAGCTTTAGCTGACAGGCAAATTCACTAAAAGAGAAATTGGTTTTTGCACAAAACCAGGACAGGCAGCCATGGCCCTGAGCCTGACAGTGTTCAAGAAGCAATTGGACAAGGCTCTTAGGCACACGGTGTGAATTTTGGGGTTGTCCTACACAGCAGTTGGATTCGATGATCCTTGCCGGTCCCTTCCAACTCAGGACATTTGATGATTCTACTCGTAGTGTTGTTGCACTGTGCCGCTTGCAGACCACGAGCGCTGGGTTGGAGCTACCTGGTGATCTTGCCGATGGGAACTGGGAAGCGACTGTTGCAACTGGAGAACAAATTAGAGTTGACTTGCTCTGCTTTGGCAGAGGCTGCAAAGAAGTCTAGGTAGCTTGAGAAAAATAGTAGTCCCAAGGCATTTTTCAGTCACTTCAGCTTTCTTCATTTTCCTCTACGTGGAGAACAGGAGCTGAGGGGAGACCTTCTCGCTCTCTACAAATACCTGAAAGGAGGTTGTAGCATGGAGGGGTTGGTCTCTTCTCCAGAGTAACAAGTGATAAGATGAGAGGAAACAGCCTCAAGTTGCGCCAGGGGAGGTTGAGGTTGGATCTTGGGAACAATTTCTTCCCCAAAGGGCTGTGGGGCATTGGAACAGGCTGCCCAGGGCAGTGCTGGAGTCACCATCCCTGATGGTGTTTAAAAGACAAGTAGATGAGGTTCTCAGGGACATGGGTTAGTGCCAGAGTTAGGTTATGGTTGGACTCGATGGCCTTGAGGGTCTCTTCCAACCAAAATGATTCTGTGATTCTATACCAAGATCAGATACTGGAGCAGAGTTTGTGGTGGAGTCCTAGGGGTCCTGTGATTGATGGAGAGTTACATAGAGCACTGGCAATTAATGAGTTTTCATCGTTAGCAGACCCAAAGGCTCTAGAGGAGCTGGCTCTAGCTTCTTCCTGTGTACGTTTAGTCTTTGGGTGGAGGTGGGTTTGCTCTGCTCATGCTGTGAGCCATGTGGATGTTGGGGACCTCCCGGTTAGAAACCACGGTGCCATGGCAGCTCTGCGTTGTGGTAGCACTGATAAACCCTGTTGCGGGTGGCGGGCTCTAAATGGGACCACAACTTAGAATTATAGGATAGTTTGGGTTGGAAGGGACCTTCAAAGCTCATCCAGTCCAACCCTTGCCATGAGCAGGGATATCTTCACCAGCTCAGGCTGCTCCAAGTTGCATCAACTTGCTGATGTCTACCTGTAAAAGACTCTGCGGATGTATCTTTTTCAGTACTGTCCTGAGAGAGTAGAATACAGAAAGAAGGAGTTAAGGAGCAAGTGTGTCAGCATTTATTGTTGTCTTCATTGAATTTTGTAAATGTGTCCTTGTTACTAGCTGGAAGGAAAAGGTTGTAGGTTAACTGTGATCATATGTATCTTGTCAGTTGTAGTGTGGCAGAGATGGGTGTTGAGAACAGGAGAAGTCATTTGTGGGGCATGTCCAAGAGAGAAATGTTTCTTTACTCCATTTCTAAACAGAGCAAGATTTAATGAAGGACAGTCAGGATGATTCGTCTTATTATAACGATAGAAATACGAACACGTCGTTGGAAGCATATGGCTAGATGACTGTAGATTTTATAACTTATGTGATGATCTTTTGATTTTGGTGCTTACTGTTGTAACTGGCAACTTACTCACACTCTATATATTCTCGATAAATGTGTCCTTAATGTGAATTGTGGCAAAATATCGGAAGCTTAGCTTTTTGCTTTCTGAAAGAGATGGAGATGCAAAGGCATCTGTCTGCCCCATCCGTGCGTATGAGTTCAAGGAGCAGGGGAAATAACGTGTTGTGTGCTTGGAGTGGATCGGATGAGAAGGACA